>NW_017619261.1:1337738-1785238 GCF_001879475.1 Ipomoea nil | reverse complement strand
AAAAAAAAGTTTAAAAACAGTTTTATACAAGAAAATAAAAATTTTAATAAAATAATTTATTAAAAAATAAAAATTAAAAAAATTGACACGTGTCAACTTGGTGATGATCTAACTTTCTAATCAAATAATTTTAGACTCAATTGAATTTTTTTGTCCGTTTAAGGGGTTTAAATGGACCTTTTTTTTTACTTGGGAAACTCAATTGCACTATCCATTGTTAGGAAACAGCCTTTAGTGATTATGTTTTCCAAATTCGAGGATGGAAGGCCTCCAGAAAAAGAATATTTGAGGTGGAGAAGAGAATTGCAGAGAATAAGACAGAGTGTTAATAATTCCAGGATGATCTCCCTTTCATTACTTTATTGCATATTTATATACAAAGTTTCTCTAACAGATTCCTAACAATCTGCCTACTTTATTTACTTAAGGAAATAAAACAAGTTATTATTTGTTGTCCACTTAACAGAGATTTAAGGAAACAGATTATGAAGTAGTCCAGTAAAAGCCCCAAGAATTTAGGATCAAATGTAGTCTCTGAACTTGACAGGTGGCTTTGTGTTTCTCTTTGGTCGTGTGTAGTCTGCAATACTTGTATCCGCATGGCTTGTGACCAACTCTATTGTCTGGTCCGTAACATTACCTCCCCCATCGGGCGTAGCCTTGTCCTCAAGGCTGAGATGTGGAAAATTAGCGTGGAAGGGTTCCCAATATTCCCAAGTGGCTTCCGAGGGTGTAGAGTGATCCCATTGAACCAATACTTGTTTCCTCCTCTGACGATTTTCCTTCACAATACGTTGATCAAGAATACGTTGTGGAGTTGGAAACTGAGAGGCAGTTGGTGGAGGGTGACTTGGTGAGACAAGCAACGGGTTTGGATAAAATTTAAGAAGGGACACATGAAATACAGGATGAATGCAAGCATCTTTTGGCAATGCTAACTTGTATGCGACCGCGCCAATACGGCCAAGGATCTTGTAAGGACCAAAATAGCGCTTGGCAAGATTGTGACTTTGGCGGTGAGCTAGAGATCCTTGATGGTAAGGCTGTAACCTCATGTATACCCAGTCATCCACACTGAATTCTTTATCCCGACGATGGCGGTTGGCCTGCGTCCGCATTCGTTCTTGTGCCCGCTGCAAGTTCAATTTGAGGGCAACCAGAAGAGCTTCTCGATCACGCAGAGCATTATCCAATGAATCCACCGGAGTCTGCTCTCCTGAATAACCAATCAGTGGTTAGGGTGGTCTTCCGTAAACTACTTGGAATGGAGAAAAACCAGTGGAGCTTCGTACGCTTGTGTTGTACCAATATTCTGCCCATGGAAGCGTGCCTACCCAGCGAGTAGGATAATCACTGACGAAAGCTCGTAGGTACATCTCAAGACACCTATTGATTGCTTCCGTTTGGCCATCTGTTTGTGGATGATAAGATGTACTTGGTTTAAGGGCAGTGCCTTGTAGCCGAAACAGCTCCCTCTAGAACATGCTGACGAACAAATGATCGTGGTCGAAGACAATTGAACGGGGAAATCCATGGTGTTTGACATATTCTTGAACAAAATATTTTGCTAACTTAGGTGCAGTTAAACCATCCGGTAAAGCACAAAAGTGACTGTACTTTGAAAGATGATCAACAATTACCCATATAACAGTTTTTCCACCAATCGACGGTAAAGAAGTGATAAAGTCCATAGAAATATCTTCCCAAACCTGGGAAGGGATTGGTAATGGTTGCAACAACCCTTTAGGATGAAAATTTTCTGGTTTCGTCTGCTGACAAATAGAACACCCTTTGACATGTTGTTGAGTGTCTTTCCACATTTTAGGCCAGTAAAATGTAGCAGCTAAACGGGTGTATGTTTTATGTTCACCTGAGTGCCCCCCAACCAACGAGCCGTGGAATAACTCTAACAACCGTTGCCGTAAATCTTTTCCAGACGGGACATAAATCTTGCCTTTGAAATATAATATGCCTTGCTGCAAAGAAAAACTTGTGCCAGTGGCATCACCATAGGGCAGTGACGTGATGAGGTCCTGAGCAAATGAGTCTTCTTTTAAGGCTTCTCTGATCTCAGATAAAAATTTTGTGGTGGTGACTGAAATGGTCATCATATCAGCTGTTGCTTCTTTAGTCCACCTTGATAACGCGTCTGGACCTTTGTTCTCGACACCTACTTTGTACTAGATGGTAAACTCAAAGCCTAACAATTTTGTCAACCACCTCTGTTGTTCTGGGGTTTGAATTGTCTGTGACAGTAGTTGCTTCAGGCTTTTGTGATTAGTGACAATGGTAAAAGGACGCCCTAATAAGTAAGGCCGCCATCGCCGTACCGCCGATGTGATGGCATACATTTCACAGCTATATGCCGAAGCGGTTTGATAACGAGGTGGAAGCTTTTTGCTGTAATAGGAAATAGGATGTCCTTCTTGTGCGAGAATGGCGCCAAATGCCTTCCTCGAAGCATCAGTTTCTACAGTGAATGGCAACTTAAAATTTGGAAGTTGCAGGACAGGTGCTTCCGTAATAGCCTTTTTCAATAGGTTAAATGATTCGTCAGCCTCGGGTCCCCATACGAACCCTCCTTTCTTTAACAAATCTGTTAGTGGCCCAGCGATGGACGCATATCCTCGAATAAATCGACGGTAATATCTAAGGCCAAGGAATCCCCGTACCTTGGTTACCGTTTTAGGCTTGGGCTAGTCCATCACTGCTTGAACCTTCGTTGGGTCTACATGAACTCCTTCAGCTGACACAAAATGTCCCAAATACTCAAGGTAACTTTGGCCAAAGCCACATTTAGAGAGTTTTGCATAGAACTGGTGGAGGCGGAGTGTTTCCAGAACTGTACGGAGGTGCTGAAGATGATCCTGAAGTGAGCGGCTATAGACAAGAATATCGTCTATAAACACCAAGACAAATTTTCGCAAAAATGGGTGGAACACAGAGTTCATAGTAGCTTGAAATGTTGCTGGAGCATTAGAAAGACCGAAGGGCATTACGAGAAACTCGTAGTGGCCCTCATGAGTCCTAAAGGCCGTTTTGGGCACATCTGGTGGATGGACCCTAATTTGGAAGTACCCACTTCGCAGATCTAGTTTGGAGAAGATTGTTGCCCCATGCAGTTCATCTAGTAACTCATCCACGGTTGGCATGGGAAACCTATCTTTGACGGTGATGGTGTTAAGAGCCCTGTAGTCCACACAGAATCTCCACGTCCCATCTTTTTTTTCGAACCAACAACACCGGTGACGAAAATGGACTAGTTGATGGTTGAGTAATATGGGCTTGGAGCATTTCTCGCACAAGTTTTTCAATTTTGTCTTTTTGGAAATGGGGATAACGGTAAGGTTTAACATTCACGGGTTGTGACTGGGGCAGGAGAGTAATGTGGTGGTCTAAGTTACGGTTAGGTGGCAATTCATTTGGGGTGGCAAAAATATCTAGGAACTGGTTTAGAAGTTCATCTATGGCAGGGTGTTTTTGTTGCTCCATTGAGTCTTGCTTGGGACAATCAGATGTTGTAACTAGTAAGAGACAGTCAGGCGTTGGTGTGACTAAGCCTAGTTAACTGGTGGCAGGAAATAGGAGTGATATTAGGAGAGACAGTTCCTACTAACCTTACTGGTTTGCCTTTATAATCAAATTCCATCGTCAGATGCTTATGGTCTGTAACTATGCGGCCCAAACCTTCCAACCAATGGACTCCTAATATAGCATCGGCGCCTGAGAACTCCAACACATTAAAATCTGCCTCAAATTCAGCCCCTTGCATAGTGAACGGCACAGTCGTGCATGTCCCCTCACTTTGTATTCGTTCACCGTTTCCAACTGCAACTGGAAAACGAACGGTGTTATCCACTGCAAGATGTAGGTAGTGTGCTAGCCTTGGCTGAATATAGTTATGCGAACTGCCCGTGTCAATTAGCACAAAGAACTCTCGTCTGTTCACGCTAGCGATTAACCGGAAGGTTCGCGGACCTATCGTACCCTCCAACGCATGCAACGAAATTTCGAGAACGAGCTCCGTTGTGACTCCTTCTTGAATGACTTCATCATCTGCTTCACAAACTTTTATATTTTCACCCTCTCCAGTAGTGTCGGATGGGTCATCCGCTAGTAACAATAGGAATGGCTTCGTTTGACATCTGTGACCCGGCCGAAATCTGTCATCGCAATTGTAACACAAGCCCTGAGCACGTCGAGCTTGGAGTTCTGCAGCAGTTAACCTCTTGATAAGTAGTGAAGGCTTGGGATTTGTGTTTTGAATGGTAGGTTCAGGTAGTGGTAAGAGTGGGGTAGTACTAATTTGGCGAAATGGAGTGGGGTGAGTAGTTTCACCACTAGGGTGTCTCCAGGACATGGGTTTTGGACTTAGAGTCCTGCTATCCCGTAGCTTGTCTTCAACCAGCTTTGCCAAGGCTATGGCGTCGGATAGAGTCGCGGGTCGAAGGATGGCTAGCTCGTGTTGTATCATGGGTTTCAGGCCAGAGATAAAGCAATCCAACAAGGCATCCGGGTTAAGGTTGGAAACTCGGTTGCTTATGGTCTCAAACTCAGTTTGATAAGCTGCTACTGTAGTTTTTTGTGTTAACTTGAACAATGTTGCACGATGGTTGACATATGAAGATGGCCCGAACCGTTGTTCCAGAGCAACTGTGAATGCTATCCAAGATGAAAATTGCTGATTTTTGTACATCCATTGATACCAAGATAATGCTTGAGCAACCATTTAGAAGCTGGCCACATCCAGTTTTTGTTCTTCTGGTACGTCATAATAGTTAAAGTACTTTTCTGCTTGAAACACCCAACCCAAAGGTGATGTACCATCAAATGTTGACATGTCACACCGGGGCGAACGCGAATGGTTTATATTGGCATGTTGATACTGTGTAGCTTGGCCGGTACGAACCGGTGTCGCAGGCGGACCATGGGTTGGTGAGAAGTTCGATGACGATGCTTGCGAGGTATTTAGTTGAGTAATCTGGAGTGTTAAATCCGTCACTGCAGTGTTGATCGCGTTTGTAAGAGCCTGGTTTTGCTCTAGCAATGCTTGGCGTAGCTCATCTGCAGACTTTTGTTGGCTCTCGCGAATTTGTTGTACCTTCTCCTCAAGAGAACGATATCGCGTCTGCATTCCTTCGTTAGCCATGGTGACTCTCAATGAAAGCACCAATTTGTTAGGAAGCCGCCTTTAGTGATTATGTTTTCCAAATTCGAGGATGGAAGACCTCCAGAAAAAGAATATTTGAGGTGGAGAAGAGAATTGCAGAGAATAAGACAGAGTGTTAATAATTCTAGGATGATCTCCCTTCATTACTTTATTGCATATTTATATACAAAGTTTCTCTAACAGATTCCTAACAATCTGCCTACTTTATTTACTTAAGGAAATAAAACAAGTTATTATTTGTTGTCCACTTAACAGAGATTTAAGGAAACAGATTATGAAGTAGTCCAGTCAAAGCCCCAAGGATTTAGGATCAAATGTAGTCTCTGAACTTGACAGGTGGCTTTGTGTTTCTCTTTGGTCATGTGTAGTCTGCAATACTTGTATCCGCATGGCTTGTGACCAACTCCTCTGTCTGGTCCGTAACATCCATTTGACTTAGGGGGGACAATTTGACACTTTTTCGTATTTTATATAATGTACCTTCAGTACAAAAATAATATACTTTTACTATATTAAAAATGTACCTGATATTCATGATCCACAAAATAATTTGCCCAACTTTTTGGGAAGAATAAATTAATGGATTTACTATCCCCCACCCTCCATCTAAATACCTTCCCTCATAAAATCCCGAGTTTTCCAAATACTTCTCCAGAGAAAATTGATTGCAACCAACATGGTTGGCGTGGTGGTTTAGCACCTCGTCCCTTAAACATGAGGTTGGGGGTTCAATCCCTACCCATGTGAATGGAGCAAACCATTTGCCCAGTCCGCTACCATTTAGTGTGCTGACCGTAGGGACGGGGGATTAATCTTCTGACTTTCGACTGGAGGGATACCTTTGGGCAACCAGAGAAAATGGATTGCTACCAATTTTAGTTTCTAAAAAATGGGGAGTACAATGTCAATCTCTCAATCAATTAAAAAGAGTATTGAACTGTACAAATATAGAAATGAATGGCAAAATATAATTTTGTCAGTTTTACAGTAATGTCTTTTAGGTTTTTGTCCAAAATAACATCAGTCAAAAGGGCAAATTATTCTTGCAAGGTGAACCCGAGTTGAAATATTCACCATTTACATACTAAATGTTTACAATTTACTTTTAAAATTTCACAATTTGTATATTACGAACACACAATGTTAACATATATGTAATTAATTACTTTATTTTGTATTCACAAGTTTATTTCAAATATTACAGTCATAAAATATTAACAGATTATGATACGATGATCCTGTATTGTATTCAGTTATTCACAAATTTCTTGTGTTTTGACTTAGAAATACAATTTAACAATTTCAATATTAAAAATACATAATTTATGTGTCGTTTAAGACCAGAATTCATGGTATAACAATTCCTAAATAAGCTACTTTGGTTATTAATTTGGGGTACTATTGTAATTCTATGTTAGTTAGGGATGAAAACTACACTGTACCAAGACTATGTGGTCTAATGGTACCCGGGTTGGACTTTCATTTGGAAGATTGTGAGTTCAAGCTTCAGTAGAGGTGTTATCGGTTCTTTGTGTTTCAGTAGGTTGACATTCAAAAAGGTTGATTTAATAGTTCTAATTCCAGTAATACCCTTATACGCACACATTCTAATATTCTAATCTTAGTGATAGTTCCAGAGGGATTGAGTAAGCTACTTTCATTCTTGGACTTAACAGTAAATGAATTAAATTCCACTTGTCACAATTGACCGTTATATTCTCACCTTTCAGAAAAATTGTTTACTTTGACTAGATATAAGTTGACAATATATATTCAATATATTACTAATTCTGTCCAAATTTAATTATAAGCAATACATTTTTTTCATCGTATTAAATTTTTATTCATTGGATATTTTTGGTGACGAAGTTATAAATATTGGGCAACAAGAAAAAAGTGCAGCCATTACACAAGGGTGTGCAATAGATAAATATGGTCTTGTGACTTTAATTGGGAGGTAAATCAACTTAGGTTGGCCACAATTTATTGACTCAAATAAAAAAAAAATCAATGACCTTGTTTGGCAAATCAGCGGTTAGCGTTAGCGGATCATATTAGCGGTTCACAGATAGCGGATTGTGTTAGCGGATTTGACCAGCGAATTGTATCAGCGGTTTGTAAAAAGATGTTTGGTAAAATTAGCTAATTAGATTAGCGGCTAACATGTAAAAGACCTAAAAGGATATTCATAACAATAATAATTATAACTAGTATATACCCGTGCGATGCACGCAAAATACATAGAAAACTCTAAGTTATATTAATATTAAATAATACTTTAAAAATCAAAATGAAACTTTTACATATAATTAAATAGTATCAGCGGTTTGTAAAAAGATGTTTGGTAAAATTAGCTATTTAGATTAACAGCTAACATGTAAAAAGACATAAAAAGGCATTCATAACAATAATAATAATAACTAGTATGTACCCGTGCGATGCACGGAAAATACATAGAAAACTCTAAGTTATATTAATATTAAATAATACTTTAAAAATCAAAATGAAACTTTTACATATAATTAAATACTGTTTTGAAATTTTCATTTCAAATGTGTAAGTAGTAAAATAAAATTTTATTTTAAATAATAAACTACCAAACAAACAGAATTTTATACATTATTGAAAACTTCTTTATAAACAACATTAGTGGTGGTAGTACATGTCTCTTCTAATTCGTCACAAATCAAAATTTTTAGACCTCGTGGATTGCTAACTCTTGATATAGCAACATACAATTGATCATGAACAAACACTGATTTTTTAAGTAGCAATTCTACATGAGATAGTGTTTGTCCTTGACTTTTATTAATGGTCATTGCATAAGAAAACGTCAAAGGGAATTGTCTTCTATTGAACTTGAATGACAATCTTGGATCTGAAGGAGTCATATTCAACCTCGGTATTAACACTCTAGTGCCAGCATGGTTACCTGACATTATTTTTCCTTCCACAACATGTTCTGATAGTTTGGTCACCACTAACCTAGTACCATTGCATAAACCGGGTGAGTGATATATATTTCTCAACAACATCACCGGTGATCCAATTTTTAACGTCAATGCGTGACTAGGAATACCAGATGCGCGCAATCCATTCAAGAATTCCGGTGTGTGGACATCTGCAAGAATCCCATTGCTCGTTTCCGTACGGCAGACAGAATCGCAACTGAAGAATGTCTTGCTTTCCGCCGTATGCATGTCACTCATGTAGTCATTAATTGAATTAACAACATCAAGTGTAGGAGCCAAGATTGCCCGATTTTCAAGAAAGCTGGTATCATGATCTCCCCCCTTAAACATTGGAAATGTGTTGTCTACAATTGTGGCAATCGGATCACCTGTTGATTGCAATAACAAATTTTGTGGAATATCATTTTCTGGACAATCTTCATTAACACACCCAACAGTTCCATCGCCAATTGAAGCAATCCATCTAGCAAACTGCTCAACTTCTTGTGTTCAATACCATGTTCCATATTACTCAATCTTAAATTTTTTGTCAACTTTAGAACTCTACAACTGTTCCTATATATATATATATATATATATATATATATATATATATATAATTTAGAACAGTGTTTGTGCTTCAAAACAGTGTTTGTGCTTCATCCCATATTATGAGTTTTGCCCTAACAATTAACTCCGCAAGGTCGCTACCTGGAGTTATGTTACACGTGGAGTCCTCGTTAATATTTATTGGTATTGCAAACCTTGAGTGTGCAGTTCGTCCACCTGGAAGAAGCAGAGAAGCTATACCGCTTGAGCGACATTTAAAACTACATCACCTAGGGGTGGGAATAGGCCAGGCCCCTTGTAGGGGCCTATGTCTAGGCCTAATTAAAGCCTAGTTAGGCCTAGGTCGTTTAGTAAAAAGGCTAGGCTTGAGCCAATTTCAAAACCTATTAAACTAAACAGGCCAGGCCTATATATACCAGGCTCGGCCTTCAGGCATATAGGCCTGGCCTATATATATATATATATATATATATATATATATATATATATATATATATATATATATATATATATATATATATATATATATTATTCAGAATATAACCCCAAGTATATATAATTACCAAACCCTAACCCTGCACCTCCAAAATTCCATTCTAAATTATGACTCAACTATAGAAATTGCTGTTAATCCTGCTATAAGTGTTCTTATTGTGTAATTTTTTTTTATTAACTGTTCTTACTATCATAATATTTAATGAAATGTCACAACTTAATTATGTGAGTTGATTGTTAATTATTTACGATATTATATAGGATAACAAACAATAATACAATTGAATTTATTTCTAAACAAGTTAACGAGCATGCAGAAGTCGTGACTTGTTTTGTTTTATTTTATATTTATTTGCTATTACGTTTGCATTGTGGTGATATACTTATGTAATTATGTATTAGTTTTGTATTAGGTACATTTCTTATATTATTTAGATATACTAAAGTTTTTAAAAAGTCTTAACATGTAGGCTTTAATAGGTTGAAGGTAGAACTTACTTTAAAGCATTTTTAATGGCATAAATATTAAACAGGCTTTTAAAAAGGCTTCAGGCCAGGCCAGGTTAATTGCAGGCTCAGACTTGAGCCTAACAAAAAGCCTACATACAGGCTCAGGCCCGGGTCTAAGCCTTAGATATTCGTAACAGGCCCAGGCCTAATTTTTCAAAGCTCAGCTCGGCTCGGCCCATTTCCACCCATAGTCATCACCGTTTGACTGCAAAGTCGCAGATAAAGCTCTCCATAAAAAAGTCTTACCAGTTCCACCGTAACCATAGACAAAAAACAAACCACCAGCGTTTGAGGCAACATCACCAATTATTATTTCATAAACAGACCTTTGTTCATCAGTAAATTTCATGGTCAATGCCTCATTTGCAAGCTCTTCTCGATTATAGGATAACTCCTCAAACAACAAACGGTTAACAGATAACCGAGAATTATCTAAAGCTGGAATTGGCATTGAAGGAAATTCCTTTAAAGACTTATTGTGTATTTGCAACAACTTTTCGATCTCAAGAAGACCAAAATTTTTCTTCTCATCATCTGTCAGTATAAGATCTGTATTCCAAAAGACAATAAAAGGTTATGTTAATTAAAAGTATACCTTTTATTAGAAAAATTAATATAAACAACTATAACCTAAGGAATTGTTAATATGTTAATAGTACCTGGTTGAGAAAGTACCCTACGGAGAGTGATTTGTGCGTCCTCTACTAGGTAAACCCACACCTCATTCCATACATTTTCTGGTCTATTCAATGAATTGAACATCAACAATGTCACAAAAAGTTTTCTCATGAAATGCGCGGATGACCACTGACTGGCCTCTTTTATGGCATCAATGTATTCTTTATCATCATCTAATAACCCCCGTGCATAACATGCATCTCTAAAAGTGACATACTCTACCCCATTAAATGAACGGATATCTTTAAAACTCGTAGGTCCACGAACTATATTAAGAAGACACCTCAAATAATATAATTCGCCAGTTCCCGGCGAAACGTAAAAGATACGACCAATTGAAAATCATTTTTTTCTTGGATGCCACTACCGTATGTCCTTTTTCCAAACAAACTTACTGGGCATCACAATGTATGTTAACAACCTTGCTTCTTCATATTTTTTGTTTGCTTCAAACCATTCATTGAACATACTCTGACCAACAGTATGTCTACGGAGCACATCTTCAATCGCATCATCATCGGCAAAAACAACTGTTTCACAATCTGGAAGATGAAAGCTTAATCTCTCAATTGCAGGTGTTCTAAATTGCACATCAAAGCTAAAGAGACGCCATGTAGCCTCACATGAAGATACGTATCGACAATCATAGTACATATTTATCTCATCTATGACTTCATTACCACAATTGACAATCGTACTTTTATAAAATTCAGCTGTTACACGATCATTCCCTTTATTAACATACTTGAACAAATATTTGATAGATCTTGATTGATTACACCACTCAATATTTAGGTGTGCCCTGTATTTAAGAAGCAAGTACCTATTATGCGGTACCACATATCTATTATCCATGTGAATTCCATTCTTGTTAATTGTCATGTCATCATCACGACGCCTATAAATTGGATAACCATCTTGATCGAAACTTGAAAATTCACTAAATTTTTTTGGAAAGTGCTTTGAACACTTCCCGTTCACCATGCACGGTGACTGCCTCCTACCATGTCCACATGGTCCATGCATCATGAATTCTTCAACTGCATTAAAGTACTCCTGGTCAACCGTTCTGTCCGGGATCTCTGCTGAAATAACAGAGTCCATGAATTGGATGGAGTTACTTCGATTTGAGATTGCTAAAAAAAGCAAGATATGTGCATGTGGAAGTCCTCGCTTTTGAAATTCAATAGTGTATATAACTGCAATGAGCCATAATAATCAAATTTTTAACAAAAGAGTGCATAATACAAAAAAAAAAAAAAAAAAAAAAAAAAAAACTAAATAGAAAAATTAAATAAAATGATAATAACACATATAGTATATATAATTGTACCAGCACGGACTTCACCGAATATATAGATCCTTCACGCAATTCTTTAATTAACCCATGCGTAGAAGGCTCAATTTCCCCTATAGTCAACGCATCTGATAACCCTTTGTAAGCTTCACACCAAGTATTGCTGGTACAATCGTCGGGAGTACAATAAAGTTGAGACTTCATTTGTTCGCTCATGCATACGAAATGCAAAGTACTCCCTGGGAGATAAACGATGTCTACCACTTTTCTTGCATTCATGTTGTACAGCAAATTGAAATATTGAATATCTTCCCTATACCCGTCTTCACCATAAGGAAATAATAGGGGATATTGCAACGACAAGTATGCAGGGTTCAATTTGCTTATCCTTTTCAATCCACCCGTCTTAGATTCTACCAATATATCACGCTCATCCATATTTGGATCTAAGTCACCGACAATAAGGGCCGCAACCTCAGAAGCTGTGGGAAAATTATACGTTCTTGCATCTTTTGTTCTCTTTCCAATGAGTCGCATTTTAACCTCTACCCTTGGGTTAGCTTCAATCTCAACGCTAGCATTCCGAAAAGATTGAGCTAACACGTTGTATTCATCGAGAACTTCTTTAATGTCAGCAACAACCTCAACATGTAAGTTACTTCTATTGTCATCGTTCCTACAGAGTTTGAAAATATATTATATTACAACATAATTTAACAACAAACATCTGCCTATGAAAAAGATAATAAAGTATAGAAAACCACCTCACGGAGCTAATTCGATTAGAAATCTCATTTTGTGTGTCGTGGATGTACAATTGTGCAAACTTGGGTTTGGATCCGTCAGGTGGCAATAGGCTTCCAATCAAGTGAAAGTTTTGACCATTTATTCTAAAAACAGGCGGTGCACCACCGTTATTAATACTATTATCAATCTCACCACCCATCGAAGTAAAACAAAACATGCTATTATAGAACCTAATGTTTTCTAAGAAACATGTCCTCTTATCACTACTCTGGAAGAACAATTCAAACAACTTTTTGGGTGGCATGCTAATAGGTGGTAATGTAAACTTCTCATGTGCACAACATGTTGAATATTTAGGAACACCATTGGCCTTTGACTTATTTAACCGCTCATCGTACCAAAATAGGGCAAAACAACTTTGACACTCATAGATTGAATCACCGTTGTCTTTATAGTCAACTGTACAAAAATGTTACATAATATCATTCAATATTTATTTTATAAAAAAATCACTAAATTTTTACAATCCATACAACACTTACCATTAACAACCTGTGTGCCAACAACCTCATCAAAATCTCTTATCAAGTCACGACAATGATATGTGGTTTGGTTAATTTCTTGTACTGTATTACGATCATTTGTTTGAGGCAAACCACTCTCCATATCAACATTACCTTACAACATTTTTGAAAAAATTGAAAACATAAACACATTGATTATGTTGTTTAAAAGACTAATATTTTAAGTAATATATATATATATATATATATATATATATATATATATATATATATATAGTAAATGACTTACATGAAGTTGACATGGCATTAGTATTATTCCTTATGAGATCTCTTGATGCAACATTATTTGAATTCTCGGTAGTACAGCCCAACACATTACATGCTATTCAAAATAATGGTTAGAAATTAATAACCCACTACCAAAATATTCAATTAAAAAATATATAAGATAATATATACATGTCTCGGTTGTCAATGGTGTGTAGAAATTATTAGTAGGTCGAAGATTAGTGTTTTCTGCCAAAAAAACATTAATACCAATGAAATGACTTCCTAATATTTAATCATTGTTGATATCAACCTTCATATTTAAGCTTAATGATTTGAGGTACAATTTATACATATGAAAAATGAATTGTTCATACCATCCGTCTTAGGTGTCCTGCACGTATCTGATGACGTAATATTCGTGTTTTGAATTGGTGTTGAACACAGATTCCTTGCTAAAAGACACAAAATAAATTAATGATATGTATTTCACACCTTGAAATCAAATTATAATAATAATTTACTAACCGTTTGTCAAAACACTAAATGGAGTAGATAACGACTTCTGAAAAACACCATAAAACACGGGTACACTTGTCCCACCTTTGTTAACGTTCCGAGATGAATTTATATTTTCTAAATATATGAATTATTAAATTAAGAAGTGCCAATGTGTTTAAATAAATAAAAAAAAAAACGTTATAAATGAAAATACACCAACCATTAGTTAATGCACTCAAAGGCGAGCGAGCTGGACATTGACGCTTGATATTGCGTACATTATTATATGCCTCCGGTAGATTTTCTGAAAGCAATAATATATGAGATAAAAAATTACACGTAAGTACGCCATTGTATGAAACACAAATATAAACACAAATTTAAATGTCGTCATCTAATATCCACACAATAAATAATTGCACATCGTATAATGTGTGTGTGTGTATATATATATATATATATATATATATATATATATTTATTTATTTATTTACTTATTAATTTATGATATTAATATTATTAATTATTATTATTATTACCCGCGCGATGCACGGGAAAAAATTATGTTATTATAAATATAAATAAAAAATAGAAAAACTAAAATATTTTAAATTATTTAATATAATAATATTTTTGAGTTTCCCTTGGTCAAGTATTTATTATTTTTATAGAATACAAAATTACAATTAAAATTAAAATTATAATTTTATATGATTAATATAATCTCTAATTATGTGCATATTCAAATAAATAGAGAGAATTTATATAATTACATTGATTTATTCTTAATTGTATTTAATCTATATTATAATTTTCACAATACGAATAATAACTAAGATAATTACATTTGAAAAGCAAATTTCAAATTTTGTATGTGTAAATTTAAACTCTAATTGAACACATTTTCTATATGATTATATAATATATAGCTATTTTATTTTTCAAAAGTATATTTTTTATATGATTATATAATATATAGCTATTTTATTTTTTAAATGTTGTGCTTTTTATTTTATTTTATTTTATAATAAAGGATGTTGTGGTATTAATTGTAACATTAATTATTTCCCAAATCATATAGCTTTATTTTATAAAGGATATATATATATATATATATATATATATATATATATATATATTGTAATGTAAAAATGATGCACTTCTTTCAGACATTGCGCCTGCGTTCTTCGCAGATGTCCTACCCGCAACCTAGAAGTTTCTTTGCTCTACCTTGAGCTAATCGTCGTATGCTTAATGGAGAAAAAATATAGGTTCATAACATTACTCTTTTTCTAAATCTTTCTGATTTTGGGCTAATGTTAGTCTTAATCTGCATAAATCCTAGCAAGCTAGGGTTGCTCTCGTCAGTAATTGTTCTTCATGTTGTTATCTCGATCTCTGCCTTATCTTGGTCTTAATACTTCAAAATCCTATTTTGATAGGGTTAAGGTAAACAGTAATCGAACAATCTTTAGTGTTCATTTCTGAAATTAAAAGTAATATTCCTCACAAATTGTTTGTAAAACTAATATTTCACAGATAATTCTTTTTCGGATTTAAACATTTCAGATCTAAGCTTCAATCATCTCGAGCAACAACAATGAAGTAACAGACGACAATAACGGGTAAGAACACATTGTTTTATGAAAAATCATTTATTCTACTTGATCGGTTGCAGATTTCAAGTGCATGTATAAACTGGTTATAGATTTGGACTTAAAAGTTCGTGACGGATTCTTTTTCCTCATAGTTTTAAAATTTTACAGTGGTTCTGTCTTCGAACATGTTAGAACATTTAATCTGATTTTATTTGTTCTCAAAAAAAAAAATCTAATTTGATTTAGTTAGATTTAATGAGTACAAACATGTTTTTTAAAGAAGCAGAATTTCGATTAATTTTGTGGTAGTGAGTAGTTTTCATACAGTGAATGCATAGGTATTGTAACTTTTTCATGTTAAGGCAGATATAACAACTACAAATGAAGATCATGCAGTTTACTAAGATAAGTATACATAAGTATACATTTCCAGCAAATTAAATACTCACTACGAAAGTAGGTTGGACTAACCTTTATCACTTGAATTGATTTTCCTCTTCTTGCCAATGGTAGTGGAAGATGTTAATTTCTTCATGGCTACTAAGCTTCTTGCAGTCCAGAAACTGTTTAGATCTCACCCAAGAATTTCGATTTAAATGTGTTCTAAGCATATCTTATATGAGAGGTTGCTTTGAGAATGGTTAATGAACCATAAATAATGTAGGCTGAAGATGTACTCCTGGGAATACTAAAAGTTTTTTTATTGAAGAATGAGATTTGATTTCATTGGGCGCTTGGGCGCCATCATTTAATGTAATCTAAATTATTAATATGAAATCTAATTTCATTGGGCGGCTACATTTAAGCTAAGAGCATCCTTATCAATTGGGGATATTAGGAGGAGAATGTAAGAGTGAGTAGGAAAGAAAATAATGTGGAGGCCGAAAGAATTATGCAAAGAGGGTTGAATCTAACACAAAGGCTGCAGTCCAAACTTCTGTGCAGTAACTTGTGTCTAATATTGTTGGTAGTGGGTATCTTGTTTATCCTAGTGACACTACTAGTTCAGAATTGATTTGTGTTAGGTCTAAGTCTCAAAACAATTCAATGATAATTAGAAGTTGTACTGAAATTTTGTTTACTTATATATGCAATTGGCATATTATGAATTGGATTTATATTGTGTGAGTTATTGACAGATTATGAATTGGTTTTATATTGTGCGAGTTATTGACATATTATGAATTGGTTTTATATTCTGTGAGTTTTAAAAGGAAGTATTTGCACTTCACAGATTATGAACATATTTTTTGTTTTATGCATTAATAAAATATTTCCTGATTTGGTAATGTACTCATGGGTTAGAATAATGTACCCTGTGTTCTAAAATAATGTACCCTATGTGTTAACAAAATGTATCCTTGTAGTTTACTTGATTTTTGGTAATGTACTATGTGGATTAGAATAATGTACCTTGTGCTCTAAAATAATGTACCCTAGTAGTTATCAAAATATATTTTAGTTAAGGTCACGTGATCATGATTTGATCATCACTTAGAAATGGCAAGGGGTATACTCCTCAACTCCAACCCCGTCCACGCCCCCACGGGAAATTATGGGAGGGGTTTATTGGTAAAACGAACTACTCTTAATTTATATTTTTAAAACATATTTGGCTAAAGTGTCATCCCGCACCATGAACTATATCAAATTCTTCATGCCGCACCATGAACTTTCGTAAGTGCTATTTTGATAGTTGACTGAAACATGCCCTTTGCCAGGGGTGCAATCCACAATTATGATTTCTGAAAACTCAGCGGCTCAGCCTCCGTCTATGATGAAGGATTAATATTGTTGTAGAAGGGTATTTCTGTACTTTCCTTCCTTCTTTCTTCCCTGGCAGTTATAACTGCTTCTGCTCTGGACTATATGTAATTTGCTCTCTGCTTCATTCAATACAACAGTAACAAGCTTCTCTTTTCTCTTTTCTCTTTTCGACTTCTCTCCCTATGAACTCTCATCATCCAAATCCCAGCTTAGCTCACTGATTCCTACATGGTATCAGAGCTTCCATGCAGCTACGCAGCCGCAGTAACTATGGATAGAAATGCCGCCGGAGGAAATTCTGCTGGAAGTGCAGCAGGAGCAGCCACTCCGGTCAGTCAGATCCAAGCTAATCAAAATCCGGTTTACAGAGTAGATGAACTGGATGATCCTTTGTATCTTCACGCAACAGAGAATCCAAACACCATACTTGTCTCTCCTCCTCTTACTGAGAGCAATTATGCAGCCTGGAGCAGGTCCATGAAGATTGCACTTGGCGTGAAGAACAAATTTGCATTCGTTGCTGGTACGATTCCCTGTCCAGCTCAATCAGATGCTAGATACGGAACTTGGAAGAGGTGCAACGATATTGTTTGCGCCTGGATCTTACGTTCACTTAGTCCATCTATTGCTGAGAGTGTGTTGTACTTTGAGGTAGCAGAAGAGATCTGGAATGCTTTGAAGAAAACATATTCTCAAGCAGATCCACACAATATTGCTGAGATTCAGAATGAGATCTACAGAAGTGTGCAAGGTAATCTATCGATTAATGAATATTTCACTAGATGTAATGCTCTTTGGGAACAATTGAAAACTGTTAGACCACTGCCTGTTTGTGAATGCACACCTAGATGCAATTGCACACTTCTGAGCAAAGTTCTAAAGGATAGGGAGGATGATCAAGTAATTAGGTTTCTAGATGGCTTAAATGATGAATATGAAACTATCAAATCTGGTGCACTGGTCATGGATCCCCTACCTAGTATGGAAAAAGCTCTTAACATGGCTTTGAAGCTAGAGAGAAAGCTCAATGGTTCTAGTGGCTATAAGACCTCTGAAATTGGTCAATCTAATGCTATTCAAAATCAAACTGGAGAGGATCAGAATATTGTGGCAATGGCTAGCTCAAACAACAAGAAGAAATTCAATGCCTATGGAGGGAAAAATGTGACCAAATGCACATATTGTGGAATGAATGGCCACACTATAGACAAGTGTTTTAAGAAGCAAGGGTATCCACCTGGCTGGATACCTGGTTACAAGACTAAATACAAGCAGAACCAAAGCAATCAAGACAGTCAGCACAGCTTTAGTCCTTCTGTGAATCAAGTTGCAGATGTGGGATTGCCTGCTGACCAGTTTCAGAAGCTGGTTTCTCTTTTGCAAAATCAGAACCAAGGAAGCCAAGCTAACCAAGCTTCCACCAATGCTGCAATTACCATGAGTAAGACTGGAATGAGGCAAGAGATCATCAGTTCCTCTGCTGATACAGAAGAAGGCAGGTCCATTCCTAAATTCCATATAAATGCTGTTTTAAGTTGTGCAAAAATGTGGATATTGGATTCAGGAGCAACTGATCACATCACTTGCTCCTTGGATTACATTGATAATCATCATAAAGTTCATGG
This sequence comes from Ipomoea nil, assembly GCF_001879475.1. Taxonomy (NCBI): domain Eukaryota; kingdom Viridiplantae; phylum Streptophyta; class Magnoliopsida; order Solanales; family Convolvulaceae; genus Ipomoea; species Ipomoea nil. The sequence continues at coordinate 1,766,538 of NW_017619261.1, read as the reverse complement.
CATTTTTGTTAGAATGCCAAATGGAGATTCTGTGCAGGTGACTCATATAGGAGAAATAAGATTGTTTCCCAATCTTTTGTTGAAAAATGTTTTGTGCATACCCTCTTTTGCTTTCAACATAATATCTGCTAGTAAGCTGACAAAACAAAATGGCTGTACTCTTGTCATGAATGCTGATTTGTGTAATATTCAGGGGCTACATGGGATGATGGATGGTTTTGCTAAGGCAAAGGATGGACTCTATCTTCTAAGCCATCCTCCTGTTAAGAGAAATCAGTGTGTTGATTTTGATAAACACTGTAATAGCTTATCTTTGCAAATGTGGCATAATAGGCTAGGGCATTACCCTATAGACAAAATTCATAGTCTAAATGGAATAAAGCAGGCTCAATTTCATAAGCCTGCTGATTTTGTATGTGACTCATGTCATTTTGCTAAACAAAAAAGGTTAGTTTTTCCCATTAGCAATACAAGAGCTGAAAAATGCTTTGATTTGGTACATTTAGATGTTTGGGGTCCTTTTGGTGTTGCCTCACTTAAAAGGGAACATTATTTCCTCACAATTGTTGATGATTATAGCAGATTCACTTGGATACATTTAATGAGAAATAAATCTGAAGTTAAGCAGCTATTTCAGAACTTCTATCAATTTGTGGATACTCAGTTCTCAACTAAAATTAAGGCAGTGAGGTCTGATAATGGAACTGAGTTCTTCATGACATCATTCTTTAATGACAAAGGGATTGTCCATAAAAAATCTTGTGCTTATACACCTCAACAAAATGGTGTTGCAGAGAGAAAGCACGAGCATATATTGAATGTTGCAAGAGCTCTTAGATTTCAGTCTGGGGTTCCCTTACAATTGTGGAGTCACTGTGTGTTACATGCTTCTTATCTCATCAACAGGCTTCCCACACAAGTAAACAAAGGGAAATCACCCTTTGAACTTCTCTACAACAAAGTTGTGGACTATAATCAGTTAAGGGCCTTTGGGTGCCTTTGTTTTGCTGCTACTACTCCTAAGGGAAGAAATAAGATGATGCCTAGAGCAAGGAAGTGCATCCTTTTGGGCTTTCCAGCAAATGTGAAAGGATATTTGTTGTTTGACGTCACTGATGAGTGCATTTTTGTTTCCAGGGATGTCATTTTTTATGAAGAAATCTATCCTCTTAAACAAGGCAGTTCAGACAATTCCCACAGTCATGAGGATAATCCAACTTTGCCTGTAATCTCCATTGATGCAGATGTGTCCCCAGAAAAATATAGAATGGCTCATAGAAATATTGATACATCTCACCTCATGGATGCTGAGCAGCATGGTATTCATGATGTCAATGAGTCTGGTTCTGAATCTAGAGTACATACAGATTCCATGAGAACCACTACAACATCTAAAGAAGGTCCCCCATCTATTCTTGAAAATTCATCTGCTACTACTAATGAAGATATTGCAGTGGCATATCCTAACCAGCAGGAACTCAGGAGGTCTGAAAGGGTGAGAACTATCCCCACAAAACTTCAAGATTACTACTGTCAATCCATAGCTCAGATTGGCAACACTTCCCCACATTCCTTAGACAATGTCATATCTTATGAGTCCCTACCACTACATCACAAAACTTGTGCCTCCTCTATCCTAAACACACATGAACCACATACTTATAATGAAGCTGCTAAGTCTGAAATGTGGAGAAAGGCAATGCTGACTGAAATAGAAGCCTTGGTTGCCAATAATACCTGGATACTCACAGACTTGCCTGAAGGGAAAATACCAATTGGTTGTAAATGGGTTTTTAAAGTGAAACACAAAGCTAATGGCTCAGTGGAAAGGTATAAAGCTAGGTTGGTGGCCAAGGGATATACACAAAAAATGGGAATTGACTACACTGAGACTTTTTCACCTGTTGCAAGGATGACTACTATAAGATCCTTTCTAGCTGTAGCCATTGCAAGAGGATGGGACATTCAACAGTTAGACATAAACAATGCATTTCTACATGGGGACCTAAAGGAGGAAGTTTATATGGTGTTGCCTCCTGGCTTTCACAGTGATAAGCCAAACCAGGTCTGCAAGCTACTTAGGTCTCTCTATGGCCTAAAACAGGCTAGCAGACAATGGAACTCAAAATTAACTACAGCTTTGATAGATAATGGTTATCAACAATCAGCAGCTGATCCATCTCTACTCACTAGTACCTCAGGAGATTCCTTTACTGCCTTGCTTATCTATGTGGATGATATTCTAGTCACTGGAAATGACTCATCACAAATTACAGCCTTGAAGCAGTTTCTTGACAATGCCTTCAAGATAAAGGACCTTGGGTCTTTGAACTATTTCTTGGGGATTGAGACTTTTAGAAGTGATGAAGGGGTCAGCTTGTTTCAGATGAAGTACACTCTTGACATCCTTAAAGAGAATGGTTTTCTCAATTGTAAGCCTGCAAAAAGTCCAGCTACTGCAGGTATCAGACTAGCAAAAACAGAAGGTATTCCCCTTGAGAAGCCTGAAGTTTATAGAAGGTTAGTTGGCAAATTGTTATATCTAACCAACACAAGACCAGACATATCACATGCTGTGCAACAGCTCAGCCAGTATGTTGACAAGCCATCTAGCATCCATCTTACTGCTGCTCATAGGGTATTGAGATACCTCAAACATTCACTAGGAAAAGGCTTATTCTATCACAAAGACTCCCACTTGAAGCTGCAAGGTTTCTCAGATTCTGATTGGGCCAATTGCCCTGATTCCAGAAAGTCAGTCACTGGCTATTGCATTTTCCTTGGTACTAACTTGATCTCTTGGAAGACTAAGAAACAGGCCACAATCTCAAGGTCTTCTTCAGAGGCTGAATATAGAGCATTGGCATCTACTGTTTGTGAGATTCAATGGCTTCATTATTTGCTAGCTGATTTGAAAGTGAAGTTCAATGTTCCAACTGTCCTGTTCTGTGACAATCACTCAGCTATTGCCATTGGAGAAAATCATGTTTTTCATGAAAGAATGAAACACATAGAGATAGATTGTCACATTGTCAAGCACAAAGTCAGTGAAGGATTGATAAAGTTGCCTATTCCTTCTCATAAACAGGTGGCTGATGGATTCACCAAGACTTTGCCTACTCCTGCATTCAACTTGTTTCAACTTAAGCTGGGCCTCCGAGACATCCATGCCCCAGCTTACGGGGGGGGGGGGGGGGGGGGGGTGATGAAGGATTAATATTGTTGTAGAAGGGTATTTCTGTACTTTCCTTCCTTCTTTCTTCCCTGGCAGTTATAACTGCTTCTGCTCTGGACTATATGTAATCTGCTCTCTGCTTCATTCAATACAACAGTAACAAGCTTCTCTTTTCTCTTTTCTCTTTTCGACTTCTCTCCCTATGAACTCTCATTATCCAAATCCCAGCTTAGCTCACTGATTCCTACAGTCTACCAGCGTCGCCGACCGCCGACAGCCCCTCTCCTAACGTCGCCAGTGACTAGCGTTGCCTCACCTCCCCGTCCGCCGCCAACGACCAGCCTCGCCATGCCTTTTTGCTGCCAGCCCTGTCATCCTTCCGACACTCCGGCAAGAAGCTTGATAAGAGCTGCAAAATCAAATAATTCCTTCCAAGTAAATGAATTCTCTCTTGTAATTCATTGTCTCCCTTAATCCACAAGCATCTTGCAATTTATACATATATATAACTTTCTATCTATAGGAGCGAAGTGAATCGCGGACTGACAGGTTCTCGAGCATAGTGGACTGACATGTCTACTATGATGAGATGTTCTTGGGCGTATTAGGGGAAATATTTTTGATGTTGTAGACTGAGCTTGCTGTGTACTCGATGGCCTTGAATTGGGAACGGTACTCCAGCCAACTTTGCTTTGATCAGATATATTTGCGAAGCACTGCACGTGCTACAGTAACATGCTCCTGTTCTTCAATTCTGCCATTATCTAGACTTGAATTCTCATACTGTTGTTCCTCTGAATAGACAAAAAGGAGCATATCACAGTGTAATAAATGCCTCACAACATCAACCTCTAACCCAGTACATAAAAACTTAAAAAGGGGGAAAATAAAATAGTGTCAATTATGTTGGTATGTGCATATTGAGAGGGAAATATGCCAAACAGATAATCTCCATTATTTTTCTAAAAAAAAAAAAAAAAAAAGGATTTTAAGTTATACACCTTTTTATTTTCATGTATATAAGTAGATAATTCCCATTTTATTGGGGAGAACATTATCAATAGTTAGACATGGATTTGCATCACTGATCACTTACATAATTTTAGGGATGACGACCAAGTTGCCATGGCTGCATTTTTTTCAACTTGCTTCTTATTTTTGCTGGCTCACCAGTAAATGTAACACCTGCCACAAACTCACATATGTGTGTTCGAACAACCACCCCAAAACTGGACGTTGTGTTTCTGGGAATTGAATACTGCTGCATCCACGTTCAGAAAGAAGGTTCCGTTCGGGGTCGGGTGCTCCATTACTGGCGGTGATACAGTCTCTACCCCTGGCTGAGTGGCCATGTGGGTGCTCTTTTCACCTCATCAAGCCGCCATGCTTTTCCTCTCCATATAAGATTATTTCGTGACTTCCAGATGCACCGGCACGTTGATATGCATTTTAGCTTGATGTCCAGAGAGCTTTGCTTCATTACAATGACCTCGTTCAGATCCTCTGGGAACACGAACAGTTCGAAGAAGCTTCGTATAATGCTGTTGTCGCAATGCGAAAGGAAGAAGTTTTGGGGGAGGTGAACCCGTCGGAAAACGTAGGGGAGTTGAGGAAAGAGCTGAGCTTGAGAGATTGAATGAGCTCCGGCAACAAGAGAAATATGCAGCCATTATACAAGGGTGTGGAATAGATAAATATGGTTTTGTGACCCCAATTGGGAGGTAAATCAACCTAGGTTGATCACAATTTATTAGCTCAAACTAAAAAAGTCAATAGGCCATTACAGTTGGGAGTCGAATTTGTAGAGACTGACCAATTTAGTTAGAGTTGTAATTATATAAGATATTTCAATATAGTAAAAAGCACATAGGGTTTTTTACCGACAAAAAACTATTTGGCCTGGTTTGAATGTTCAAGAAACAATTCCAACATTTCTGGTAAAAACGCATTTACGTTCATTTTGCAATTGCAGCACGTAATGTAAATTTTCCCATTTTTTTGCACTTTTGGTTCCATGGTTATGATATCATTAATAATTTTGATTTATAATTTTTAAAATTTGTAGAATATAATTGGTCCACAATTATGACTTTCTTAGCAAATTTGGTCATTTCGATGTATTTTCTGTTCATTTTTTGCTAGAAAATTTTACTCCATATTTTAACATAGGTAATATAGTCTTTTCCATCTCACAAAATAATGACATAAATAAATAAATTAATTAATTAAACACAACCAGTGATACGGTGATTGAAATTAAGAGTCACCCAATTCCAATTCCACTTTCAGTTTCACCCTCATCGCTAAACGTTAAAATTTTTTAGCTGTTTATTTATTTATTGATGTCATTAGTTTGTGAGATGAAAAAGACAATATTACCCATGTTAAAATGTGGAGTAAAATTTTTTGGCAAAAATTGAACAGAAAATGCACCGAAAGGACCAAACTTGTTAAGAAAGTCATAGTCGTGAACCAATTTTACAAATTTTAAAAGTCGTAGATCAAAATTGTTAGTAACACCATAGTCGTGGGTTCAAAAGTACAAAAAACTCTAAATTTTACCTTTGGGATCCCAACTGTATTGATTTTACTGTGATACATAAGTTATATGTATATATTATAACAACTGTACAGAGGATAAGGAGTAATTAAATAGAGTGCTTTATTACTCTCTCTCTGTACATGCACCTGTAAACTATCATCTATCAACCAGCTATAAACAAATTGCACACCATTTTTCCTAAATAAAAATTAAGAAATAGGACCATCATTCCCTTTTCTTTAATAGGCACTTTGATTCACTCTAAGAAATACTTGAGGAAAATTCTATAGAAAATGGATAGGAAAAAAAATTAATATAATATTCTATTTTTTAGTTTGTAAAAATGGTAAAGATTTCTTATTGTTGGATATCGGTGTTGCACTATGATTACTTCTTGGTAGGTCATCGTAAGTCAAACACGCTTAATCACGGAGCTCTTTGGTTATTTGGTTGCCACCACAACATCATGTCTCGAATTGAGTAGGGGCTGAACTCGGCTAACCGGGTGAACGCCTAGCAATTCCCCGCCCAACACCTACGACAACATTTGATCACAAATTAAAGCCCAATTGCATAGCCAATCCCATTTAATTACATCCTTCCATGGTAAGTCACAACATCCCGTCTCGAATCAAGTAGAGGCTGAACTCGACTGACCTTTAAAAAGTCTAAAATACCCAAGGAATTGAAATTTGAAGGAAAAAGAAAAAAGTTGTCCCAACCAAAGGGTGGGTTTTGTAAGAGCCTTGAATAAGCTAGAATGAGCATAAGCTTAGTCACCCACCCTTATCCTACCCAAATTTCATCCATGCTCCACAAGCTGCTATCAACAGAAAAATCATCCATTGAACTGTTTCCTTCTCCAACCTGATCATAATCAATGAAGCAGTCCCCTGACCCTGTGAAAAGTGGAGGGCTGAAAGCTTCCATTCCATAATAGCCATGAAATGGATTATTAATACTTGGGCACTCATCAGAAAGTGGTGAGAGAGGGGAAAAGTATGTTGATTCAGTAGTGGTGTTGGAATTTGTTAGAGGTTGATGGCTACTATTATAGTGTGGCTTCTTCTCCTGATATGATGTTGTGGTTTGGGGTTGGGGTTGAATGGATCTTGCATGTATTTTGTGAAGCAGGGTGGGAACCCAGAAATGGCGAATCAGTTGTTGAAATGCTGCAGTGTTTGAATGAAGGTTGAGATTCCTGGCCTGTTTCTGCACCCGTGTCCTCCAGTAGTTCTTGATCTCATTGTCTGTTCTGCCCGGTAGATGTTCAGCGATTTTTGACCACCTGTTGCCCAACTTTAAATGGAGTTCAAGGATCAACAGCTGTTCTTCAAGGGTGAGATTTCCTCTTTTAACATCTGGTTTTAGATAATTCACCCATCTCAGTCTACAACTCTTCCCACTTCTCCTCAACCCTAAAATGAGTACAATGTTACAAAATCTTGAAGGTCAATATAAATAAATAAATAAATAAAAAATCTTGGGCCGAAGTCCATAAAGGCGAATTCTAGCATCCTGTGGTCGGGGGATTGTTGGACGGAGGCCGGTAAAGGTCAAGACCAGTACTCGATCGGTGGCTGGGAGATTGTTGGGCGGAGGTCACCGGTAAAGGCAATTCCAACACCCGATGGCTGAGGGATTGTTGGGAGGAAGCTGGTAAAGGTCAAGTCCAGCACTTGGTGGTTGGAGATTGTTGGGTGGAGGCCGGTAAAGGCCAAGTCCAGCACCCAGTGTCTAGGAGATTGTTGAGCGGAGACTGGTAAAGGCCAATTCCAGGTGGCTGGGGATTGTTGGGTGGAGGCCGGTAAAGGACAAGTCTAGCACCTGGGGATTGTTGGGCGAAGGCTTTGCCAGCCAAGTCCAGCACTCAGTGGTTGGGGGATTGTTGGGCGGAGGTCGGTAAAGGCTAAGTCCAGCACTCAGTGGTTGGGGGATTGTTTGGCGGAGTTCGGTAAAGGCTAAGTCCAGCACCCGGTGGCTGGGGATTGTTGGGCGGAAGTCAGTAAAAGCCAAGCCTAGCACCCGGTGACTGGAAGATTGTTGGGCGGCGTCCGTAAAGGCCAAGTCTAGCTAGCAGTGACGAGGGATTGTTGGGCTCGGTAAAGGCCAAGCCTAGCACCCAATGTCTCAAAAATATGTGACGATCTATAATGAAATAAAGTTGCCCATTCGCTATTAGTTATAGCTTTTGGCAAAAGTGGTAAGCGTTTGATCCTAACAATATATATGGATAACAATATAATTAATTACCTGCAGTCTTGGCCAGCAAATTCCATCGGCCTTGGCCATGAAGGGCAATGTAGTGAATGAGAAGTCCATCTTCTTCTTCAGTCCAGGGACCTCTCCTCAGATCGTCGTCACTTGTCGAGCTTTGTGATGAAAGCTGCATGGCTGTTTCAATTCTACCAAATTAAAGCAATGAATAGATAACAGAGACTACTTACTATAGAGCTCAAAACTTATGAGGTTCCAATTAAGAATTTAACAATATAATGCCCGGTCTGTCTTCCGAGTCCTAGCTACTTTGTTAATTTTCAATGTGCAACTTTTCAAAGGAGCAAATTATTTTATGGAGTTTCTGCTCAGTTTCCTACAAACCCATTGGAAGTTTCAAAAGAAGAATATAATGGAATTTCCACATATTGGGCATTGATTCTTGGTTCCTGACTTGTATGGTCATCCTGTCTACTCATTCTTTAATTTATTCCACTTAGGTGGATGGAGTTAATCAAAATAACCAACAAGCTAAGGCTGCTGCTATATATTGGTTTGGAATCAAAATTATGTCTAAAATTTGAGCATGATAAAAAACAACCAACAATATGGGGTTTCAAATTTTGAGATGATTTCTATCACATATTAGGACCAAAACAAGAAATAATAAGTTGTTGGTGGAAGGAATTCTGGAAAAGGACGCATATATGATGTAATCAATTATATTTAATTTGTAAAAGGAATTTGTCATTCTATCTCTTGTATCTATTTTAGTTCATGTCGAGCTTTGTTCACTGATTCAGTAGATGGTAGATAATATTTAAGAGAAAAGATCAAAGTTTGAAATTTGATAGAGTTAATATCCAAAATTGTCCTCGACTATAGTGGTTTTTCTCAATTTCGTCCTAAATGACTTTGGTGACCTAATATATTCCCAGACTTTTGTGTTTCGCTCAATTTAGTCCTCCGTTTGTTATTTCGCCAAATTGGTGTTAAATAAAGGGACAATTCAATAATATCAATATTGACATCTCTTTATTTTCAACCTGCGAAGTAAAGAAATCTCTCTTTCTTACACGAATTATACCCAGAGTTACTCTCAGACCTACGAATCAAATTTTATATTCGCAGCTTTAGAAGTGATTCTGGGAGTAATTCGTAAAAAAAGAGGAATTTCGCACTTCATATGTCTATGAATAAAGAGATGTCAATATTAAAATTACTGAATTGTCTATTTATTTAACAACAAATGGACGGAATAACAAATGGGGGACTAAATTGAGCAAAAACACAAAAGTTTGGGACGAAATTGAGTAAAAACACAAAAACTCTGGGGAGTCTGGGACTACATTAAGTCACCAAAGTCGTTTAGGACAAAATTGAGAAAAATCACTATAGTCGAAGACAATTTTGAGTATTAACTCTTATAACAATAGTGTGAAAAGTATACCTTAAGTGGGCCAGATCCTTTATATGCATTGCCGCATTGGCATTTGGCCAATAAGATCCCGGCAAATTATTGTGTGGACCATGGTCCACACAATGTTATGTGGACCATAACAAAAAGTACATTTTTTATATACTAAATGTACATTATTTTTTTATTGAATGTACATTATACAATATAATGTACACTCAGAACAAAAATAATGTACATCCCCTGAATACAATGTACATTATTTTTGTATTGAATATACATTATTTTTGTACTGAATGTACATTATTTTACAATAGACAAAATATGGTCCACACAACTTGTGTAGACCATGGTCCATACAATAATGATTGTAAGATCCCGATACTCGACCCCACCAACAACTCTATTCTTAAGTCTCATACCAATTGTGAAATTTGAATCAACTTAATTGCTTTTAACTTGTTAATTTCTCTGATAATAAAACGTGTTTGACTAAACAAATCTTAATGAATTTCTCTCCCACGTTATAGTGGTAAATAAAGGGTGCTTGACCAAATAAATAAAAATAATGCTTATCTCACAAGCTGCACACTAAAACGTGAAATCCGTTTCTGTGTTCTCTAAAAAAGGAAAGTGGGAAAAGTCATGCTGTTTGTTGGAATCTCAGAACTGGTCCCCAAATTCAGTAACTTGGTGGCTACTCATCAAATTAAAATAACTTGTTAATCACCATTAGCCTTTAACAAATGGAAAATATTACAATGTAATTTCATTTTTTACTCCCAATTTTTACTCTCACATACAAAATCTTGATATAAATATTTGTACTGGAATCCACATAAAAAAAAATAACTAATAATCGCCACATCAAAGAATAAAATTTAGGGAGTAAGGTTTGAAAGTCCGTATACTAAAACTCTTAACAAATATACATAGGCTGGTGCTAAGAATGTCTTCTAGAGCAGCAAAAATTGACTCTGTTCAGTGCACTGTTTCTGTCATGAGAATATCAATTAGGCAACCCAATCCTATTCACTACCACATATTGTGACAACTTCCAATAAAGGGTAATCAATGAACTTTTTTTTTATTAATATTGAAATGATGAATGTCAATTTTATTTTTTACTATTACTAACTCTATTACAACATAGTATCTGTCCATACATACTTTCTCAACCTATTACAATGATGAATGTCATTAAAAACCAAATTAATTGAGAATGTAAGTTTACTTACTTGTGGTCCTTTGTTGATTAGGGTTGTTGGAATATTAAATGTCTTGGGCATCTCACCTGCCTTAGTAATTAAACCCTTGGGGAGATGAGTAGTTTCCTTCTTTATTTATTTTGTTTCTTCCCAATACTCTTGTAGACATATATATGGATTTGTAACATGAAGTTAGATGAATACAAGAACCCTTTCTAGCTTTTAACATGGTATCAGAGCCTCTTTTTCTGGGGACCTAAAATTTCTCTCAAAACACCTACAGCCGATGAACAGTGGTGACTAGCACTGTTCATCATCCCTTTTCCGAAAAAATTTTCCAGATCAGTTCGTCACTTATTTGCGATTCTACGGTGATTTTCTCATATTTTTCTGAAAGCTATAGCAAAACATGAAAGTTTAAGCACCATGCTGAAAGTTGCCAGGACCAACTTGTCTCATACTGCTCTTGCATTAAAATATGATTCACTTAGATTCTTGATTCTGGAGCCACTGATCACATTTCTGGTAATCTCTCATTTTTCTCTAATATTGAGTTCGCATACTCTCTTCCTGATGTCACATTTGGTGATGGATCAAAAGGAAAGGCTATAGGAGTTGGAAAAGTCACCATTCATTCTTTGTCTTTATCCAATGTCCTTTACATTCCTGGTTGCCATTACTCACGCTCTTAATTGCCTTATCATCTTTTCTTCTGATTCGGTGGTTATTCAGAACCGTCAAACAAAAGGGGCAATTGGTGTAGGATATGAATCACGAGGTCTATACCATCTTTCATGTTCCACCAATACCAAAACAGCTTGCTCTGCTTCTATTTCACCTCTTTTTAACCATTGTCGTTTAGGACATCCTGACCTCAATAAATTAAAACAACTGGTTCCTGGATTGTCAAATTTAAAAACCATAGAGTGTGAATCGTGTCAGCTTGGGAAACACTCAAGAGCTTCATATCCTAGTAGAGTGAATAAGAGGGCCAATACCCCATTTCTTTAGTTCACTCTAATGTTTGGGGACCGTGTCGAGTTTCATCCACTTTGGGTTTATCATATTTTGTTGTCTTCATTGATGATTTCTCTCGATGCACTTGGGTCTTTCTAATGAAGAACCGTTTTGAATTATTTGATGTGTTTCAAAAATTCTATAATGAAATTGTCAATCAATTTGGGGAGGATGAATCACTCGATATGGTTCTGGAATGGAGGCAGCAGGTAGACCAGCAAAGTGCCGGACATGTTCAAGACTTTCAGCCAAAGATGTGGAGGTGTAGACTGGAACTCCATCCATTTTCTCGGACTCACGGGGGCTTGAGAGCTTAACAGTTTCAACCTCAGCAGGCAAATTAGAGGGATTAACAGAGGAACCGATTTCTTGTGGGACATCAGCAATAACAGTAGGGGGCAAAGCAATATTATTAGCCGAGAAAACAACCAAACTTCGATTGTTGGGCTCATCAAACGATTTTTCTTCCTCCTCAGACACATTAAGAGCCCCACTTTTCAAAGAATCAGACTTCACAGTAGGTAAACAAGGGGGATCAACAGATACAGAAGATTTCACAGAAATTAAAGCAGGCACATTCTCAGAATCAACAGGCACAGTAGATGGGGCAGCATTAGACACTAGATCCTCAGGTTTATCAGGCAAAATTTCAATAGGGGAGTCAAAAGTGTTTGACCTGTTTCGAAGGATTTCCAGCCTGTGTCTGGTCTCATCTCGGGCAGCTTGTAGGTACAGGGGTTAAGATTCAGCACGTCGTCGTGAGACCTCAGCAGATTCAAGGGCCCTCTGTGCAAAGTATTGGAGAAAAGCCCTGGCCCGATTTCCGTCTGAAGGCTCTGGGATAGATGCTGGAAAAATCTCATCACTGGCTTCAGAGACCAACAATAAAAGCTCACTGGTATCGTCTTCAGACCAGTCGGCATAGAACTTTGGATAATCTGTCATAACCGTGACCATGATCTCATCACGAAGAAGAGGGTCAAGCTTTAGTTTCTTCTTCATTGCCAACTGCAATAGTGTCTGAATGTGCTTGGTGGCAACTTTTGGAGAATGGGTCTTGCTTCCAAGTTTGATGATGATATTCCTTACTGCGTCCGCCATTAGAATGTATCGTGAGTATGTAAGAGAATTCAACCTAGGCAAAGATGTAGCAGAGAGAGCTTAAATTGAGGGCAGAGATATTCTTTGAGTGCTCCTTCTGTTCAAGAGTGGCCCGGTAACAAATAGTCCCAAGGGTGAAGAACCCTAATTAATGCGGCTTGTCAAAAATCATGCAGAGACGATGTGATTGACACAACGGTATGCCTTTTTTTTTTTAGGCAAGAAACAGATGAAAGGAAATTTGAAATTTGAAAAAGGCCAAAACCTTTATGGTAATTTAGGTTAAGAGATACACTTAACAAAATAGAAGGGAGATTTAAACGGAAGTCAAAGCTTAAATCTGACCCGTATAATTAAACCATTTACTCCCTTCTGAACGACTAACTGCCTTATTAGTCAATCCTGCAGATTCCCTGAGCAGATCTGAGAATTTCAAAACGATTTGCATCTAGGGGCTTGGTCAGAATATCAGCCAGTTGCTTATCTGTTTGAATGTACTCCAATTCAATCTCATTGGATTCAACCAGGTCTCTAATGTAATGGTGCCTAATATCAATGTGCTTCGTCCTGGAGTGTTGAACTGGATTCTTTGAGATGTTGATAGCACTGACATTGTCACAATAGAGTGTCATAATTCCTTGAGTAAGACCATAGTCTAAAAGCATCTGTTTCATCCATACTAACTGAGTACAACATCCACCAGCAGCTATGTATTCTGCCTCTGCAGTACTTAAGGAAATTGAATTCTGTTTCTTACTCAGCCACGACACCAAGTTCTTACCAACAAAGAAGCATCCACCAGATGTACTCTTACGGTCATCAATATTTCCTGCCCAGTCAGCATCACAGTATGCAATCAGACTCAGTTCACTGTCCTTGGAGTACCATAGTCCATATTGAATCGTTCCTTTTATATATTTCAGAATTCGTTTAGCAGCTATGAGGTGTGATTCTTTTGGATCAGATTGATACCTTGCACATATTCCAACACTGAACATTATGTCTGGTCGACTAGCCATCAGGTACAACAGACTTCCTATCAAGCTTCGGTAGACTGTGTTATCCACTAATACACCTGTGTCATCTTTGGATACTTTTTTGGAGGTGGAGATCGGTGTCCTGGATGGTTTACATGATTCCAGATCAAACTTCTTGACTAAATTCTTAGCGTACTTTTCTTGTGAGATAAAGTACCCTTCAGGACTTTGCTTAACTTGCAGTCCTAGGAAATACGTCAGTTGACCAACCATGGACATCTCAAATTCTTCCTTCATGACTTTTACTAACTCATCTGTGTATTTCTGTAAAGTTGATCCAAACACAATGTCATCCACGTAGATCTGAGCAATGGTGACATGACTTCCAGTGGTTTTTACGAACAATGTTTTGTTAACACTTCCTCGTTTATAACCATGCTGTAGCAGATACTGTGCCAGGCGTTCATACCATGCCTGTGGGGCTTGTTTAAGGCCACAGAGAGCTTTTCTGAGCTTGTAGACATGTGATGGATGATCTGGATCTTCAAATCCCTTAGATTGTGCCACATAGATATCTTCATGCAGATATCCATTCAAAAACGATGTCTTAACATCCATCTGAAACAGTGTGAATCCCAGAATGCATGCAACAGCTAACAGAATTCTGATTGACTCTAGTCTCGCCACAGGACCAAGCGTTTCATCATAGTCAATTCCTTCTATCTGAGTGTATCCTTGTGCCACTAACCGAGCTTTGTTCCTTGCAATATTCCCAGCTTCATCAATTTTATTTTTGAAGATCCACTTTGTTCCAATTATGTTGACACGATCAGGTCTTGGTACTAGATCCCAAACATGATTTCGGTCAAACTGATGTAGCTCCTCTTGCATTGCCTTGATCCACAGATCATCCTGTAAAGCTTCTTTTACATTCCTTGGTTCTATCTTTGAGGTATAGCAAGCAGACCCAGATATTTCTATCAGGTTATTTCTTATTCTGCCCCTGGTTTTCATCCCGTCTATTGGATCACCAATGATGTTATCTGATGGATGATTTTTCTGAGTTCTGGTGGGTTTGTCTTTACCTGTATCATTTATAAGAGTTGTCTCATGTTCAGAACTTTCTTGATCTTCATCTGAGGATTCTTGTGATTTGGGCGGACTGTTGTTGTCTGCAGTATTCAGATCACCGAGAGGAACCTCAGTCACTGGATCAGTCATTGTTGTTTCCACTGATTCGTCTGGACTGTCGTCTATAATAACATTTACTGATTCCATTACAGATTGAGTTCTCTTGTTGTAGACTCTGTAGGCACGACTATTTGGAGAGTACCCAAGAAAGATGCTCTCATCACTCTTAGGTTCAAACTTCCCTCTTTGTTCCCTATCAACCAGCACATAACACTTCGTCCCAAACACATGAAAATACTTCAGGTTTGGTTTCTTTCCCTTCCAGATCTCATATGGTGTTTTGGTCGTTCCTGGTCTAAGATAGACTCTATTCACTGTATGACAAGCTGTGTGAACTGCTTCAGCCCAGAAGCGCTGCGGCAGATGAGAATCATGTAACATAACTCTAGCCATTTCTTGTAAGGTTTGATTCTTTCTTTCCACCACACCATTCTGTTGAGCTGTTCTAGGAGCTGAGAAATCTGAGTATAGTGAATTCTCAAATTCTTTTCCATGATCACTTCTCAGTCTCTGAATTTTTATTATAGGTTCGTTCTTTTCCTTTTGAACCCTTATGCACAAGGTTTTAAAGGCCTTGAAGGCTTCAGATTTTTCTCTTAGAAAGTACACCTAGCTGTATCGAGAGAAATCATCTACACACACAAATATGTATTTCTTTCCCCCAATGCTTTCAGTCTGTGTTGGCCCCATGAGGTCTATGTGAACAAGCTCTAGACATTTCTCAGTAGTGATAACTCTTACGGCTTTGTGCGGAGTTCTAATTTGTTTCCCAATGGCACATGCACCACAAACTCTCTCCAGTTCTATTCTGATCTTAGGTACTCCTCTCACAGCTTCTAGTTTGATCAGCTTATCCATATCTCTGAAGTTTATGTGACCCAGTCGTCTATGCCAGAGTTTTGATTCATCAGTTTTAGATAGGTGACAAGCATTTTCGTTTGCCAAGACATAACAATTGTCTGAGGATCGTGTTCCTTCCATGACAAGTTGATCTGCTTTGTCACTAACTCTGCAGCAGTTACGATTGAAGCACACATTCCAATTTTGATCACACAACTAACTGATGCTGATCAGATTTACTTTCAAACCACTGACTAACAGAACCTCTTCTAGGTGAGGTAAACCTGGTACATTCAGGGTACCTTTCCCAACTATTTTCCCTTTTTGCCCGTTGCCATATGTAACAGATCCATTGCTTGGTTGAACAACCATGAGACACTTTACATTTCCAGTCATATGTCTGGAACAACCACTGTCGAAATACCATCTAGCTTCAGTCGTAGATGCAGTCAGAACTATAGTGGGGTAGCATATAACTTCTGACTTTCTGACCCAAACCTGTCTAGTGAATGGTGTAATAGTCTTGTTTTGATATTTTTCCTTCCTTTGATCTCTGTAGAAAAAATAACACTCAGGTCGAGTGTGACCTTTTTGTTTGACAGTAGTGGCAGATGGGAGTGTATTGTCTAACTCTGACAAACTTATTTTTGAACCTTGAATAATGAGATTGATGAGTTACTTTGCCAAAGTCAGTATCTACAGTTCGATCATATATCTTTCTCTTATCATTTTTCTGAACTGATCGGGATGACTGTCCTTGTTCAAAACTGTGAGCTGCTGTGGCCTTAGACATACCCTCTTTGACAAACATAGGAGCATTATTCGAAGATTCACCTCGTTCAAATCCTAGACCCTTTTTATCATTAGGATTTCTGCCAGAGTCCAGAATTTTGTCTAATGTTGATGTGGTGTCCATCATCTGGATATTTTTCTTCAGACCTTCCAATTCCTTTATCAGTTTTCCTTCTCTGGATCTTATCTGAGTGATAAGATCTTCTTTTATGACAAGATCTGTATTTAGTTTTTTTAGAAGATCATCCCTTTGCTTCAGCTCGTCATTTAGATTTTTATTGACTTTCACTAGTTGTTCCCAGCTTGCAACAAGTTTAGCAAATTCCATTTCAAGTTGAGTATGCCTCTCTTCAAAATCATCTATTGATATATAAGATTCTCCATCTGATTCATTTCCGTCTGACTGAATCTCTGTAGCTGTAAAGAAAGCTACAAAGTTTCCCACATTATCATTTGACTGATCATTAGATGCTTCCTCCTCATCATCACTTAGTGTAGCCACTGACATAGCCTTTTTCCTCTTGAGATACGTTGCACATTCTGCCTGTATGTGTCCATAACCTTCACACTCTCTACACTGCACTGACCGGTTGAGAGACCTCCCTGTATCTGTGGAACTATTTCTGTTCTGTCTTGTTCGGCCAGTTTGGGGTTGATTGTTCTGTGAAAAAGGTGTTGTTTCGGCTTTTTGATATGATGAGTTATTGCCTTTGTATTGTGTCCTGGTGGGCTGACCTTGACTCTTTTTGTTAAATCCTTTCAATATTTTCTTAAAATTCTTGGTTAGAAGTGCCAAGGTTTCATCATCTATGTCGTCTGTGTCAGATTCTCGATCAGCTTCAGCCACAAAAGCCACTGACTTTCCTTTTCTGTTGCCAGCAAGATCATCATCAGCAAGCACTTCAAGTTCATATGTGTGTAAACTTCCCATAAATTCTCCTACAGTCTTCTTTTCCCAGCCTGTGTGTTCCTGAATAGCAGTAACTTTCATCCGGAAGCGTTTAGGTAAAGATCGAAGGATCTTTTTGACTACTCTCTCATCAGTGAATGGTTCACCAAGAATTGAGGCTCTGTTCATCAGATTCTGAACCCGACTGTGAAAGGCTGAAATGGTTTCCTCTTCATTCATTCTAAGGGCTTCAAATTCTGATAACACCATTTGTAGCTTTGACTGCTTGACATCACTAGTTCCCTCAAACCTGGTTTCAAGAATTTTCCATACACGTTTAGCTTCTTTTACCCCTGTGACTAGGGTAAAGACAGATTCATGCAGAGATCCTACAATAGAGTTCAACGCTTTGTTGTTTAGATCAGAGGCATTCATTTCATCGTCTGTCCAAGTCTCCATGGGCTTATCCCCAGTGGTTTCATCAGCATTCTGAACAGTTGGACGACTCCACCCAGATAGGACAGTACGATAAACCCTGGTACCTTGTGCTTGGAGATAGATCTCCATACGAGCTTTCCAGAAGGAATAGTTGTGACCATCTAGTTCTGGTGGTTTCATACTTGCATCCATCCTGAACAAAGACAACCAGCCAACGAACACACAGAGGCACTTCCAAAAGACAGAGAACAATGCAAAACTAAAAACCCGTACGGATCAAGTCACTATGTAGACTTAAAAGCTTTGATACCACATGTAATTTTGCATTTCCTCATTTTTAATCAGATTAACTGGATTAACCAACTGATGAAATGGACTGACTGATTCAGCGATGAAGTCAGTCAGTAAAAACAAATCATAGAGATGTTTAAAGAAAGAGATAACAGCACAAAGCAAAACACACGATGTTTACCCAGTTCGATACAGTGTGTATCTACGTCTGGGGGACGATCACATAGGCGTCCAATCCACTAAATCATAATCCAATGTACAAAGGTAGAGAAACAATAATCTCACCCAAGTGTCCCACACAAGGTACGTACCCAGTCTACACAGGTTTAGTGGATTGTTGAAGGTGGAGAGCCATGCATACAGAAGTCCAATGAAATCCCTTCACTTGGAGAACCAACTCTGATGCAGTCCACTTCAATGACGCTCTTTACGGTTGTTCCCACAACAGTGTGATCACAGTGTCCTTTCGTTTAAGCAGCAGTGATTCTTCTCAAGTTCTTCATCTTAATCACCATGAACATGTTGTATTGAGAAGAGGCATAGTAATCAAAGATCTGATCTCATAAAACTGATAAGGAGTGTTTCTTCTCTCTTGAAAAGCGTAACCCTAATTCTCGTCGAATGAGGATACTTATAGTTCCATAGTTAGAACACTCTCTCCATAGATATCTTTGATTGTAGATGGTAGGACAATATTTGAAGAATGTAATCTTAAGGATTCGGTCCATACCTTTCCAAAGCAGATACGCTGATCTTCTTTCCAAATCTGTCTTCTGTAAAACCGCGTACAGCTTTTAAGTAAACAGCTTCCTAAAACAGATCTTCAGTGTCAGTCCCTCTGTTGTTGTATCTGATTGATCAGTCCTCTGTAAAACAAAACTGACACTAAGCTAATCCTATCTTAGTATGCCATAGTAATATTGCCAATTATAAGTTGGGGTTTTTGAGCAATTGAAACACTAACAGATTGCATATGAGTATATTTATAATATTGCACGAGATTGCATGTGAGTAGAGTATTGCTTGAGATTGCATAATGAGAATGTTGATTTAAGATTGTATATCGAGCATGATTGTTTAGTTACATTTGAAGTCTCGTATATCCGGTTACATGATGAGAACTTGAGAGCATGAGAATAACTTTCGTATGGTTTATTAGTGTGATATTACTTGTAAGCATGAGTTACTTGATAAGTTTGTTGTGACGTTTACACGTTGAAATATCTATGTTGTTAAGTCTTTCGTCTTGAAGCATGCCTGTTGATATTATAGGTTGCAAGTATATAGAAAGTATGTAGCGTGATTATAGTTACGTTGCCTATGAGATGAGATTGTTGTATACGAATGTTATCCAATGTTTTTCCAAAGTATATTCTATAGTACTTTACAGGGTTGAGTGTAGTTATACTTAGCTTCGTGCTAACGAGTGTTTTCCTATTTGTCTATGTGTTGCTTGTAAAACCCCTTTCAGGTGGGCCCAGCAATGAGAAGTGATCGAGTTAGACTAGTCTTTTAGTTTGAGATGTCTAAACTCTTTATGTCTTGTTTATGTTTTTATCTATCGGATTTTAGACCTATGATGTTTGGGTGTGTTTTGATGATGTAGACATTGCGGTGTGTTTATTCCCCTTATGCTTTATTTAAGTTGATGGATGATTAGTTATTTGTATTTTGATAGTACAAATTGTAGAATAAATTGTATAGAGTCCGTATGAATCTAGAAAGAAAAAGCCAGAAATCAGCTCAAGAATCCTCTTTTATTCCCATCTTGTAGAGAGAGTTGAGAGGAATTATTCTAGTCTTGTCTAGGGAGAGAAGAAAAGAGAGGCCCCCATAAAGAAGGGCTAGGGCCCTTTATATAGGGACCTGATCGTACTCTGATGTGAGCTTAATTGTGCATATTTCTAGTGTTAATTTGAATCATAGTGCATATTTTAGTGCATCTTCCCTTGTTTTCCAATTAAGATATGATTTACACTTGTTTTGAATGTTTTATGGTGTTTGTTAGCGTTTTGGAACCATTGTAGGTCAATTCTAAAAGCAATGGAAGTTCTAGGACAAGTTTGGAGCAAAAGTGGACACTAGGTGATTAAATACTTGAATCCCAAAAATCTCATTCTCTCCTTATTGTTTTCACAAACCTGCATACTTTGTTTTAATTAGGTTTTGTCATTGCTCAATCATGTCTTTCATTAGGATTAGCTTCATAAGAATAAATTAATAGCTAGTGCTTAATATGTCTCACTTCCCTGTGGATCGATAACTCGTTTACTCCGAGAAATTATTTGTTTGAGAAATATACTACAACCATACTCGATACCGAATATGTATAGAAAATACGTAGGGCGGTATACTCAGGGTATATTCCCTATCAAGTAGCCCCAGTTCATGCCCTGACGTCAAGCTAACAAGGAAGGGTTTGGGCTGGAAGATCCGAGTACACAGTCCATGACGAGTAGGAGTGTTAGCGAACAGAGCTTTCGGCAAACTACTCGTGTTCGTGTTCGGTAAGCGTTCGTTTATGTTCGTTTGTTAAGGTAAACGAACATTAACAAACAAAATTTAGAGCTCGGTTAATAAACGAATAGAGCTTGAACAGTTTTAATCTCGTTTGCTAAGAGATCGTGAACAAGATCGTTTGTGTTCGTTTACTAATGTTCGTGAACAAGCTCGTTTATGTTTTTTTAATAATGTTCATGAACAAGCTCGTTTGTCTTCGTTTAATAATGTTCGCGAACATGTTCACAAACATATATATTATATTATATTATATTATATTATATATTATATTAGTTTTGTAGTTGTGTTGTTTGTTTGATTATTGTTCGTGAACGTAGATGATTTATTGTTCACGAACGAATTGTGATCATGAACATGTGCATGTGTTTGTTTATTAAGTGTTCATGAACGTAAATGAATATGTTCGTGAACGTGGTTGTTAAGGAACATGTTTGTGAACGTGTTTGTTAACGTTAATGAACACGTTTGCGAACGTGTTCACGAACGTTAACAAACACGTTCGCGAACATGTTCGTTAACGTTAACGAACACGTTCGTGAACATGTTCGCGAACGTTAACGAACACTAACAAACGCTTAACAAACGAACACGAACATGATTTTCAAAAACCTTAACAAACGAACACGAACACGAACACGATCACTCCAAATTCCTTAACAAACGAACACGAACAACCTCCGTTCGTTTATGTTCGGTTCGTTAACAGCCCTAATGACGAGCTCATCGAGTCTGAGTTGAGCATATGGGCACGATTTGCATTGGTTGCTTCGTTAAAAAACCTTAAACTATGAAAAACCCAATGGGAAAAAAACTTAGCTAAGGGAAAAAGATTACAACCGCAAGTGCAATCTTTCGGACTATCGAGGGATTGAACTAACTGCGATCTAGAGATCCAATTTTGCCAATTAAGGGATTTGATTTACTCACAATTTAGGGATCGAATTTTAGCATGACTAAGAGATCAAGTTTTAGCGATCTAGGGATCGGGTTTTACCAACCAGGAGATTGAATTTTTGGTGAGATCTAGTGATCAAGTCTTACCAATCAAGAGATTGGATTTATTCACGGTCTAGGGACCTCTACTGATCTTACCGTTCACAAGCGGGAACACTTTTCCCAATGCCCTTTACTTGGGCTAACCGGTCGCAACTAGTTTGTACTTGATCAAACTTTGACCCAGATTACCTGATTTTAAGATCGTTATTAGTCGATCACGTGTGGTTAGTTTTGATTACCACGTTAATCATTATGACGGGTTTTTGAAAACCAAAATCATTTGAACGGGACATTTTCCCCCTTCAATTGCACTTTTTTGCCATTACTTTTAATTTTAATTTCCCCATTGTGAATATCTTCTTTCCATCTTGAATCACTGCAAATTTTACATGAACCAAACTCATCATCATCTTCCCAATACAACATACAATTATTAACACATGCATCTATTTTTTCATAAGAGAGACCAAGATCTCTAATAATTTTTTTGGCATCATAATATGTTCCTGGCAAAGATGAACTTGATGGGATTATGTATTTTTGTTGGAAATTTCATTGGTAAAAACCCAAATAATAATCCTACGAGAAGATTATTATTTTATGGAAAAGTTGGGAAGGAAAGAGTGAAGAGAAATGGGTCGGGTTTGGTGTAGGTTATTAACACGAGTCGAACGAATCACTCTTTCCTTAAAACCTTATTTGCTACCTCCCACAAGTGCTAGAAGCGTTGTAGTCTAAGTTTCCCAGGATAAGACGTGCTACGGTTCAACGTTTGAGCACCCAAACTTTGAACCCGACGAACAAGAGCAATGCTTATAACACAGTAGGCTAAAGAAATTAAAGGAGTAGAACTGTAGAAGCCGAAATTTTGGAGCTGAAAACTATGTTTTCTTGTTCTTATGTAAATGTTGCTGCTCTATCCCTTCTTATATAGGGTTGAAGGAGTGAATAGCTCCATTATGACATTTAAAAATGACATAAAGCCAAATTTTTGTAACACCTGAAACAACAGCCCACTAACTGAGATTAAATTCAAAATTTAAAATTGGAATTAATGCAAAATTAATTCCGTAATGGATGAATTTAATCTCACAACAGTCCAGAATGATTTTGGTTGGCCGAGCCAACAAATGGCTCGTGGTGTTTCAGCTCTCGTGCTCCAGTTTTGGCCTCCTAAGGCTGAGCCATGAGCACGAGAGTTCAGTTCGGCCCTAGGCCGAACTCGCTTGCTGGCTCCAGTCAGATTCGGCATCATAAGACCGAACCATCAGCACCGAGAGTGAACTCTCGTGCTGGTCAGATTCGAATCTAGTGGCTGTGTTTGAAAATGATACCGAAGTTTGGCATAACTTAGCCCGCAAGGCTTGCCAATTTCCGTTCCGAACGACATTCGTGACCGTAGGTGCCGGTGTACACGACTTCTAGTGGCTCTGTTGGAAAATGATACCGAAGTTTGGCATAACTTAACCGAGTAAACTCTCGGTTCTGGCTCCAGTTAGATTCAACCTTATACGTGCCGGCAGGTGCCGAAGTGCCCACGAGTTCAAGATTGCACCACCTTGTGCGCGAAAGAAAGCCTTTATGCTATACAATTCAATAAGCTTTAGAAGAGCTCTTGTATAAATAGTGGCGCAAATCCACTTCCCAAACCAATGTGGGACAAAAGCTACTCCCAAGCTTTTTCCCTTCACTTTTCCAACTCAAATGGGTCTACTTTGAGAATCAATATCTCATTCACCCATTATCCGTTTTGAGTGTACAATATATCAGTCTCTTCGTCTCACTACGAAGAACCCGAATCCACTTTGACCCGACCCAAATCGGAAGTGGACTCCACTAATAATTGTACCACAAAATAGCCACTTAATATGCCATTTTAAGCTATTTTCTAACACTTTTAACATTTGTAGCAACATATCAAATGATTCATTACTCCATCGACAATGCTCTTGATATATAGCAATTTGACAATGATAGATAACTTAGAGGTATCACAACCTGGGTAAACCGGTTGCTCAAAGTCCTTTAACAGCCTGTAAAATGCATTTGCTTCCTCATTTGGTTCCTCTCTATGCTCAATATGACTTGAAGTACCAATATTAGACCCACCCTTACCAAAGTTATAATAATCAGGATATACATCTTGTAATAATTCATGAATCTCCTCATCATTTTCACTTTCTTCTTCTTCTTCTTCTTCTTCTTCTTCTTCTTCTTCTTCTTCTTCTTCTTCATTATCAGATTGTGGTTCACCACGCCTTTCACCATGGTGTACCAGAATGTATAATTTGGCAAAATTCCATACACATATAGATGCATTTCAACCACTTCACGAGATCTATAACCACTATTCTTACACTTGACACATAGACATCGTATTTTATGCTCTTCACCAATCTTGAGAAATGCATAATTCAGAAATTTTTTAACACCAACTTTATATTGTTCATTCAACCGATCATTGAAAACACTCATCAATTTCTTGCTAGGTGCCATTATAAATAGAATAATGGAAGTTTTATAGCAAAAATTGAAACCTAAATTTAATATAAATGATATTTTATTAACTATAAAATTATATATATATATATATATATATATATATATATATATATATATATATATATATATATATATATATATATATATATAAAGTATTCTAAAAAAATAATGTAATATATCCAAATCTACATGATTTTCAAGAATTAAATTGTCTTCTTTTATATACCTTTCTTCAACCAAATTCCCATGAATTAGTTTTTTTTTTTTCAAGATACATACAAGAAAACAAAGAACTTTATGATTTAATTAAAAATTAAATTATATGTTCCTAAATATATAATGCATAATTACAATTTAGAAAATTCCTCATAAAATTCACCCAAAACTAGAATATCCTCAAAGAGAAAACAAAGCCCACGTACATTCAAACTAGATAAATTCTGTTTCATTCAAGCATATCATAGAGAGTAAGGAGAGAGTACTTATTTACCGACCAAAACGAAATGAAAGATTCAAAGGCGAGTTGCTATAGTATATTCTCACATATGCACTAAACACTAAATCTTGTCATGGCTAACACTAACAATTTCTCTGTATTTTGTTTAATTTGTCATAGTTAACAATTTAACACTAACAAGAAAAACTAATGTGATTAAAAATATAAGTTTAACCAAATTTCTAGTAGTGTTGCTTTTGTATAACTAAAGGTTCCCATCACCTTTACACTCTCCTCACACACTTCAATGAGATCAAAGTGCACATTTAGAAGTTGAACCAAATAATTACTAGTATTATAAAATTTATCAATTGCTTAAGAATGTCAGTGTACTATTGTTATGGTAAAAGTATAAAAACTCAATCTCATAAAACATCAGCATAATCTAGTGATCATCCAGTAAGATCTTTTAATACTTGTACAGAATAAATAATTTATAGAAAGTCAACTTAAATATACAGATAAATACATTTACCGATACAATTCATAAAGATTTGTATATACAAATCTAAATAATAACCAGTGCTACATATTTAGATCAAGATAGTCAAAAATTATAAATCAAAACACAAATATCAATTTACCCAACCGAAACAGATAAAAAATTTCAAAAAAAAATTAGTGAAATTGAAAACTAACACTTTATAATAATGCTATTTTTTCCTTGTTGGCTGGGCTATAGGGTTCTCAAAGGTTTTCTCAATAGCAAGAACCTTACTAGAGTTTTGGTAATAGGAAAAGCTCTATGGACTATTAGCTATAGCCCTACCATGTAAGATAGAAATCTAGCCCAAAGGTACATCTCTTTTTCTTCCGAACCTACAATCTAGTTCGAATTCTGAAGAAAAGATATCTCTTAGCGTCAACCTATAGCCAGTCCAGTATGAAATCCAAAGGCCTATGAGACTCTTAATTTGTATGGGTTTAAGCACAAAGGCTTTTTGAGCCCTAACATCAAGATAATAGAGAAATACTGCAAAAAAAAAAAAAAAAAAAAAAAAAAAAAAAAAAAAAAAACCTAAGAAATTACCTTGTGACTATTTGGTGATGATATTTGAGAAAACTCACAATGACTTATTGGTGAAGTGAAGGGAAGTAGAGAGTGAAGAGAATAGAGAGATAGGGAGATATTGTACAGAGATGGTGAGTGCTAGTGAGATGCAAGTAGGTGGAAAGAGAAGAGAACTAGATTACTAGAAGAAGGTGTCTGGTGGCTGTAAATTATATTTAGTAAAATAATTAGATTTTAGAGGGAAGAGATGTAAGGCGCTAATAAAAAAAGTTTTGGTGGGAACAATTTTTGACTAAAACAATTTTCATGCATCAATAGCGAGAGTAACAAAATTTTTCATACCAATAACGAGAGTATAATTTAAAATTAAATATAAAATCAAAATTTAATCAAAAATCTTTAGCTATAGTAATTTTTAACCCTCACAAAAAAATATGTAAATAACACATTTAGTGAGGGGTTTCTCTAGCTGTCACTAATTTTTGTCTTTTTTTTTTTTTTTTTTGGCTTAAGTGTCAATCCGCACCATGAACTATAAGCGATTATTCATCCCGGACCCTGAACTTTTATAAGTGCTGATTCGATACACAAACCAATTTTTTTTCCATCTAGCCTTTTTTTATAGGTTGCAATCAGGTAGCCTTTACAAGTTGCTGATGTGGAGGTGCTTAGGCGTTGACGTGGAGAATTATTTGAGGTGGCAGCCATTTCATCAATTGGTTTTCAAATAACCCCTAAATTGACAATTGAAATCAAACCCTAAATTAACTAAGAACGCAAAGTGAAATAGCGGAGGAAGTAGCAGGAGAGTAAACCCAATCGAAAATCCCAAAAATCCGACGAATAGACGACATCCCTACATCCCAGAAGAGTCGACGGTGAACAAAAAGAACACTGGGCGACATCCCTACATCCCAGAAGAGTGCACGGTGAAGGAAAAGAACACTGGGCGACATCCCTACATCCCTCTGCAGTGGACGAGTAAGGTATTCAAATTTATTTATGTATATGTAGATTGTAGAACAATGCAAATGCTCCTAGTGTAGGGATTTCTTATGAAAGCATCATCCACTTTCACCCTCTGCCCAGTGTAATATTTGAACAATGTATATGCGAATGGTTATAGTAAGGTGGGGTACACTGTGCTTTGAATATGATGTGGTGTGGTCTTGATACACTGTGCTTTTGCTTTTATTTTGTATTGGATAGTTGCTTTGTGTATAAATATGTATAAACGTGGGGTACACTGTGCTTTTAAAGGTGGGGTACAATGCTTCTTTGTGTATAAATGTGCATTGAATTTCTGACAGCAGCTTTGTGCTTTGTGTACTGCATTTTTGTTTGAATATGCTTATATAAAGTGTGGTCCTGCATTTCATTATTCTTGTTTTTGACATTTGCTTTGTCTATAAATGATTAAATGTGCATTGAATTTCTGACAGTACTTTGTGCTTTGTGTTTAAATTTGTGCCTTTAATTTTTTGTTTGTGTCAGGATGAATGAAAGAGTAGAATTAATTATTCATCATGGTGGTAATTTTGTGCAAAAACCTAGGTTCAAGTATTTGAATGGTGAGACAGCAGTAGTGGATGTGGACCCTGACTTAATATGTTATCCCCACTTAGTGAAGTATATAGCAGACCAAAGGTATGGGAAAATAGCCTCACTGACATATAAGTTGACCAATGAACCCTTTACAACTTTAAAACTACTTCATAATGATGCTAGTAGTCTCCACTTTATTACAATGATAAGTACACTAAGTACAATCCTAAATCGGATCCACCCTTTATTGAAATAGGTATGTACTTTGATGACAATGTGCAATTCAAGATGGCTATGATTAGTTATGTTGTACACACAAAGAGGGATCTATTTTGGAAAAAGAATGGTTTAAAGTATGTTAGGGTTGAGTGTCTTGGAAAGGGTTGTGATTTTCATGTTAGTGCAGGGTGGGAAGAAAGAACAAGGTGTTTTCAGGTGAAGGCAATCTTGTTGGAACATAAATGCAATAATCAATTTACCTTAGGGATAGTTAGTCAGAAATGGTTGGAATGGAAATTTGAAGAAAAGGTGAGGCAAAATCCAACTATTGGTTATTCAGAGTTGAGCAAAGACATAAAATCTGAAATGAACTTGAATGTTACTGTTAGTATGTGTAGAAGGGCAATAACAGGGATATTGAAGAACTTGGATATTGGGTATGAAAGTCAGTTCAAAAGACTTAGGGATTATGCTCAAGAGTGCTTGAATTCAAATTTGGGTTCCACAGTGAAGATACATACAACCAGCACAGTGGAAAACTCACCATTGGTGTTTCAGAGGATATATGTGTGTTTTAATGCCATGAAGAAGGGTTTTGTAGAGGGTTGCAGGAGGTTTATTGGACTAGATGGATGTTTTTTAAAAGGAAAACTGAAGGGTGAAATACTGACTGCTGTGGGTAGAGATGAGAACAATCAAATGTACCCAATTGCTTGGGTTGTAGTAGAGATTGAAAATAACTCATCATGGAAATGGTTTCTGGAACTTTTAAAGTCAGATTTGGGAATTCTGGATAACACTCAATGGACCTTAATGAGTGATCAACAGAAGGTAAATCCACTTGAATTGTTTACTTAATTAAATATGTTATTAGTTTACAGAAATTGTCAAAGAACATATTGTTATTTAATTAACTTGAATTTTATTGCGCAGGGGTTAGCTAATGTCATACAGGAGCTATTTCCTGGAGTTGAGCATAGAAATTGTGCAAGGCATGTCCATGCCAACTGGAGTAAGAATCACAGAGGGAAGGTACTGAAGGCTCACTTTTGGCAGATTGCAAAGACACCTACTCAAGAACTACTTGCAGAGAAGTTGAAAGCTTTGGAAAAGGTTGATGCTACAGCACTTCATGATCTTAACAAGTATCCAATGCAGTTCTGGTGCAAAGCATTCTTCAAAGAAGAAGTTAAATGTGACTTGGTGGACAACAATCTTAGTGAGGCAAGGTCCAAAAACATTATTCCAATGCTAGAAGATATAAGACTTTTTGTGATGAAGAGGGTTGCAAAGAAGAAAGCATTTGCTGAAAGATGGAATGGGACTTATGGGCCATGTGTGATGAAGAAATTGAATGAGAACATACTTGGCAGTGCTAGTTGGGAGGTTATCTACAATGGAGCTGATGGATATGAGGTTAAAAAGGGTAGATTCCAATTTAAGATCAATTTAGAGTTGAAGACATGTTCTTGTAGACTATGACAGTTGACTGGTTTGTCATGTTCTCATTCCATTTGTGCTATATTTCACAAGGGGCATCAGCCAGATTAGTACATCTATCAATGTTACAGTAATGACATGTACTTGAAGACTTATGAGCATGCAATAGAGCCAATGAATGGAGAAATGTTTTGGCCAAGAACTCAAGGAGATGAGATACATGCCCCAGTGCCAAGGAAGATGACTGGTAGGCCCAAGAAAAAAAGAAATCTTGAAGATGATGAAAAAAACAAGGATAAAAACATATTGAGTTTACAGGTTAGAAAGCTATCAAGGAAAGGAAGAATAATGACCTGTCAACTGTGCAAGGGGAAGGGGCATAACCAGAGATTTTGTCCTACCCAACAAGGACAATCTGGTACTTCTACTGGTGTTAGAGGAAGAGGAAGGGCTCCTACTGGTGTTAGAGGAAGAGGAAGGTCAGCTACAAGGATAATATTAACTCAAGAAAGCACTCTTGGGACCTCAGGTAATTAGATTAAGCTAACAATATCTATAGTGGTTCTAGGACTGTTGGATTATGATAATAAAGTTTCATTAATGTTTGTAGATTGCACACAACATTGAAGAGTTAGAAGATGGTTGGATGAAGGGTTACAGTACAAGACTTTTTGGGAGCACTATTTCCAGCATTTGGCTACTGTTAATTGGCAGCAATTGGCTACACTTTTTGTGCATGTATATTGGCAGCCCTGTTAATGTACTCTAGGAAGTTTGGATATTTAGTTTTGGCTACTGAATTTATGTGCTAATGTTTTGGCACTGTCTAAGGTGAATGCAAACTGAAATTGGCAGTGAAGTTTAATATGTATTTTGACAATGTCTTAAGGTTAATGCAAACTGATTTTAGCAATTTTTGTTTCAAGTTTATGCATGTGGTTTATGTTGATTCTGGAATATGTATGTGGTTTATGTTGATTCTGGAAAATTGGGACTAAGTAGCCAATTATCATTCTGCAACACTAAATGATCTGTCATTCTGATCTGCAACACTAAATTGGGGTTTCAGTAGCCATTCTGATCTGCCAATAAATGATCTGCAACTCTAAATTGGGGTTGCAGTAGCCATTCTGATCTGCCAGTAGCCAAAATTGGGGCTCAGTGGCCAATTAAATTAAATAGCCAAAATTAAATGCAAACTGGATTTCATTCTGTAACACTAAATATTTCATTCTTCAACACTAAATGCAAAAAGCAAAATGTAACATGGAATCTCAAACTACAAACTGGTCATTTTCATTACAAGGTCAAAAAACGATTACAATTTCTGACTACAAATTTTGGATACAAGCACCACAATAACAATTAACAGAACAGCATAGCCCCTCCTCAACACTTCATTTTGTTTTTTCATAGTACTGTTGTGACACCCCGTAATCCAAATTCAATTAAGGGATTAATTGAGTAATTAATCCTAATCCAATTGATAATTTAATCCCTTAAATTCCTGAAAATTCAATAGTCGGGGACTAGTATTGACTAGTCAACCCAAAGTCAAGTGTTGTACCTAAAGCTTTGTGAATTGTTCCCTTGTTCCCTTACACCTCTTCATTTTAGTAAGGGTAAATTGGACATTTCATTTGTGATTGCATTCCAAGCTAACCTAGAAGATATCTTTCATTTCTATCCTTACACTTTCAAAGCAAAGAGCTCTTTCTTCTCTCTAAAAACCTAACTAGCTTTCTCTCCAAGCTAAGTTTAGACTTTCCAAGATCTTCAAAGTTTGTCTCCAAGATTCCACCTTTCCTACCTTTGAGCATCTAGGAGGGTAAGATCTATGTTTCTTTTGTGTTTTTAGTATTTTCTAAGGTGTCTTTTCTTAAAGGTGAAATCTTTATGATCTTTTGGTGTGTTCTTGAAGTGGGTGTGGAAGGTGAACCTTGTTAGGGGCTTTGAGAAGTGTTAAGTGAAGGCTTTTGTCTACAAGAGGTAACCCATGCTCTACAAAATCTATTTTGCTTACCTATATGATGATTTATTGGATTCTACATGTGATTTTGCTATGAAATGTGAGTGTTGATGCATTGTCTTGTGAAAATGCATATCTAGAGCTTGTTATTAGGGTTCATGTATGCCATTGTTTGGCTATTCCTTTGGTTCAAGTCATTTTGTTGTATTTGGTGAGATTTGGCATGTTTTGGACTTGAATTTGAGCTTGGAGTTGAAAATCTCCGAAGGGATTATTTGGTACAGGGTTGTGTACCCGCGGGCGGAACGGCGGGTAGGGGTTCACCCGCCGCCCCACCCGCGGGGTACGTGGGTTGTGGAACTTGGTTCCCGCGGGCAGAACCACGGGTGGGGGTCCACCCGTGGGCCCACCGGCGGGGTATATATGTGGCTTGTGAGGGGATTTGTTCCCCGTGATTCTTTTGACTCGGTAATTGATGTTTTGACTTCCCGATGTTCTTTTGTTGGGCTTTTGAGTGTCTTCTTAATGTTTCGTATGTCTAGAACTATATGGTAGGATTCCATGTAGGTTTTGGTGTCTTGAATCGTGCTAAGTGTTCAACCTTGTGATTCGTTGAACCATGATGAGTCTTGTGTGTTCTTCGGAACTGCTTTCGGTTTACCCGTTTGATAAGCATGCTAGTTCGGTGTTTAAATGCTAGTGTGCATGTTGTTTGTCCCTTCCTATTGTGGATGATGACTTGTGTTAATCATCGTTGTTGTCGGATTGTGATCCATTCCTTGATTGATTATGGTTTCATATCTTCGTTGTGATCCGTTGATTGATTCCTATTGTGGTGTGGTGTGTGTGGCTGTACCTGGATTGCACAATTAATGGTGATTCGAACCTGGTTTGCCCGATCTTCTCTTCACACTATGACTAAAATAATCTTTCAGAACAGTTTTTTAGGCTAGGTGAAATCTGATTAAAAGGTTTAATTTAGGCTGGGTATAAGGGTTTGTTTTTGTGGTTTTTGATAAGTCCTCGGCCACACTGGGTTATAAGGTGATACGTAGGATTTGGAATGACGCCACAAGTGAGGTTTCACACTTGATAAGTCAGGATCACCATGACTTGATCATGGTTGAACTCTCCCGAGTTCTAGAAAACACTCAGTTTCCTATCTCAAAAATTCTCAACTCTATATTTCATTTAGAATGCAATGACCTTAAATAGCCATTAACAACCAAATTACAACCACATGAATAGGATAGTTATTAAGAATAGGATAAACTAATCCTGACCAACCAACTAAGATAAACATTAATAATAATATAATACTAACAAATTTAAATCTAAGATAATTTTAAGATAATCATCCTAATTAAATAATAAAACTAATTCTAAAATATTCTAATATTCTAACAATCAATTGTTGATTCCCGTGCCCACAACAAAAGGTATGGGACATTAGTCACCAAGGTACGACAGTGGTCCTCGTGGTGGCCATGACGTGATTATGGAGGATGTGACCCGAGTGATGGATTCACGTGTTCTGGAGAGGCATGTGTGCCATGTGCGTGATTTGTACCCTCGTGTACTGTGAATTGGTGGAATTTCGTTGGTGGTTTGTTGGTGGATGGGGACGAGGGTCCTCGGAGGGAAAAGGTTGGACTTGGTGTACAGGGGTCCTGGAGGTAAATGTTGTATAGGTGGGGGGTAGCCATAAGGTTGAAACCGGGCATAAGGAAGTCATCTCAATTCGTGATGGGTGATGTCACGAAGGCATGTGTTGCCATTGTTGTGTATTTCTCTATTTGTGACATGTGTTGTCATAAAGGCATGTGTTGCCAATGGTTGTGTCCTTATTCTCTTGTGTTATGCATGTCGGGTGTTATTCTACTAAGTGATGGTAGAATACGCCTTGAGCCGTTCTTATGAGTCGTTATTGCTTCTTGATGTCTTGGGATGTGTTCCCTTATCTTTGTTGTGAGTGCATAAAGTCTTGTATTTGACTTCTACTCTTGGCTTTGAACTTATATATATACTATATCCCGTTTCGCAAATGATTTTGTATATATATATATATATATATATATATATATATATATATATATATATATATATATATATATATATATATATATATATCCTATCTATGTATGATATTTCACATGTATTGGTGGGTTACCAGCATCATTCGCTGACCGGGCGTCGTCCCATATATTTATGTGTTTCTTTCAGGTGCTGAGTAGAGGCGAGTGCGGTCTAGAGACAGATAGTATAGATCCCTCGAACCTTGTAATGGTTTTGGTCTGTGTGCCTTTGTTAGACTTTAGACTTGTTGTCGTTGGCTTTGTTCTTGGATAGACAGATTATGTTGATGTGGTTTACGCCTGTGTGTTCACCGTTGTGTGGGCGTGGCATAACACTCTACGTTTTCCATCTATTTCATATTTAGTCTTCCGTTGTGTCTGCTTTTATGGTTAGATTATCTGCATGATTAAGCTTTAAATTAGTATGGAAATCGGGGGTGTTACAACTATAGTCATTAACAATTAGTTCTCTCACACTTTCAATTTCACACTTCAAAGACACCAACAACTTCTTTAGGTCTTCTTGCTCACTTTCGCCCCTCCTTGCACTGTGATCCTTCCAAAGGAAAAAGCCACAACTATTTCCATCCTATAAAACTCAATTACAATATATGTATATATATATATATATATATATATATATATATATATATATATATATATATATATATATATATTACAAATAAAAAACAAAAAAAAAAAAAGCGAAAAAATTCCAGAAAATGAACAAACCCTAAATTTAATTTTAAAGAAATTGAAAACTCAAATTCAAAATTCATAAATCCATACCTTCCATCTTTGACATCCGAAGAATTACTTTCCCGAGTCTCTACTTGTGCAAATAGGAGCTTTCAACCCACAATTACAATAAACACTAGGCTCGTACTCCATGTTTACTCTCATTCGTAATGAATTCGAGGAAGATGACATCTTGTACCCTTAGTGCGTCGTCGGAATTGGTTGTGCGTCGTCGGAATTGGTTGTGCGTTGTCGTCAAAATTGCTTTGCGAAAGGGAGAAGGGAGAGCAGTGGAGTGGGTCGTGCACAATTTGTGAAATGGAGAAGGGAATAGAATATTAATACTTAAAATTAGGAGGATATATTACAACTAGGCGCCACATAAGCTTATAACCGGGAACATATCATTAGGTTTACCGGACAACCTGTAAAAAAGGCTAGATGGAAAAAAAAAAATTGATTCGTGTATCGAATCAGCACTTATAAAAGTTCAGGGTGCGGGATGAATAATCGCTTATAGTTCGTGGTGCGGATTGACACTTGAGCCTTTTTTTTTGAATGCTACTGACTCTATTACATTGTAGTATATGGCTCGATCTCATAACCTTTCACATGGGAGAGGTCATTACATGCCATTTGAGCACAAGGTGCTTGGCTCGGAATACTATTTCTAAAAATAAAAGAATTATTAAACAATGACATATACCTATTCCGGGATGTTATTCCATTTTCCACCAATTTCATAAATCAAATATGCTTTGATTGTCAAAATGCAAAATGTGATGAACTATAGAAATTAGAAAGTAAAATATCACTAGTGTAGTGTGAAAATTATGTTTAAAATGAACAAATTCCTTTTGCGTATTAATATTGGGAGAAGTAGAAAGTAAAATACTCCGTATCAATTTTAAAAGAGTTTTTTTTTCCAAAATGGTCCCTCGACTATCGCTTATTCACAATTTTGCATTTCGACTTTTAATTGCACCCAATGTGGTCCCTTGACTTTGAAAAACTCCTCCAAATTGGTTCTCCGTTAGAAATTCCATCTATTGAGTGTTAAAATGAAGGGCATTTTCGTTCATTCACCTATTATATGCCTAATATACTCTGAAAAATAATCGAGAGACCATTTTGGGAATAGTCAAGGGATCATTTTGAGAAAAACCCATTTATTTATTTCTATTTTTTAACACTATCAAATTAGAATTTCTATACATTTTTTTCTTACAAATATAAATAGTTAAAATCCACAATCAAATCTCAAAATTGTAAACGTTCTCTACAATTCTTTTTTTCCTTTTGTCTAAACGTACAAATTTTTCCCCTATCCCTATCAAGTTTTACAATAAATTTCGCAACATATATATATATATATATATATATATATATATATATATATATATATATATATATATATATATATATATATATATATAAAAAATCATATAATCATATTAAAACTTCAAAAGACAATCAATCACTATGTATTACATTAAATATTATTTTTATAGTTAAAATAAAATTATTATTTTTTTACGTACTATGGTAAACAAGTTTAAGTTTCAAATTTAAGTTTATTAACATTCATATTTCATATATAAAATACAAACAAACTTCAAAATGACAAGAACTTGTAATATTGGTAAATGATGAGACTTTAGGTTTAGAATTGTTTGTTTTGTGCTAATTATTTTTGCATTTGGTTTATTTTACTTGTCCTTTAAGACATAAAATTGATAGCCATAGTTCTAGACTCTCTTTAGCATGATGTACTTCTGGGTAGATAGGCATTTGGAAATGGTAGCTATGGTTTGTACTAACTTTGGAATGAAACTAATGGCCTTACAGGCTAAGTTAAGCCAACTTTCCAAAAATATTTTCTAAAATTTTGTCATTGACCGAGAAGTGACGCGTACTTCTCAGTTCGAAGAAGTGCCAGAGCATAGCGATTGATTGTAAAAATAATAATTTTATTTTCAAAATAATAATTTTGACCGAGAAGTGACGCGTACTTCTCAGTTCGAAGAAGTGCCAGAGCATAGCGATTGATTGTAAAAATAATAATTTTATTTTCAAAAGGCATTGTGACCGAGAAGTGAAGAGTACATTTTGGGTGTCTAAACAGATAAAAATAGTAATGTTATTTTCAATGGTAAAAATAATATTTAATATGATACATAGTGATTGATTGTCTATTGAAGTTTTAGTATGTGTGTGTGTGTGAACATAAAAAGTATATGAGTATTATATTTTTGAAATTTACAGAACTTATTGTAAAACTTGATAGGCTTAGAGGAAAAGTTTGTATGTTTAGACAGAAGGAACAAATTTGTATAGAAAGTTTAAAATTTTGAGGTTTGATTGTGGATTTTAACTATCTATATTTGTAAAAAAAAAAAAAAAAAAAGTATAGAAACTCTAATTTGATAGTCTTACAAAAATGGAAATAAACAAAAATGAAATAAATAAATGAGTTTTTCTCAAAATGATCCCTCGACTATTCCCAAAATGGTCCCTTGACTATTTTCAGAGTATATTAGGCATATAATAGGTAAATGGACGAAAATGCCCTTCATTTTAACACTCAATAGACGAAATTTCTAACGGAGGACCAATTTGGGAGAGTTTTTAAAAGTCAAGGGACCACATTAGGTGCAATTAAAAGTCGAAATGCAAAATTGAGAATGAGCAATAGTCGAGGGACCATTTTGGAAAAAACTCATTTTAAAACGACAGAACACAACCGTTCTTCAAATTCTCGATTTTACCACCACAATCCTCGATTTTGTACTTCGACCCTTCTGAGTGTCAGCGAGTGCGAAGCGCGGGAAATTTGAACTTCACACCTCTACTCGAGAGAGTGAGTGAGAGAGACTATGGACGATTCAGGTGCGATTCTCTGTCAGATCTCTCAGCTCAAGGATATGCTTGACAAGGTACCTCTATATATAAACATATGTATGTATGAATATATATAGGATGTCAGGGAATTTGGTTGAATTTGCCGTTTTCAGGTGAACGAGGAAATCGAGGCGAACATTCAGATCACCAGAGAAATCGAATCGGAACTCGTCAAGTGTACGGAAACCGAGGTCGGATTGCTGGCTCGAGAATCGGAGCTGATGAAAGCATCGTACACGCTACAGTTCGAAATTAACGGCTTGATGGCAGCCACTGGTAATAAAACCGTGAAATTAAGACAATAGAATTTTGATTCCTCTGAAATCAGTGTACATTTAACTGGAAATTTCTTTTTCTTTTTTCTTTTTTCTTTCATCAATTCGTGATAAGAAATCAAGTTGAACTAAAATGGAATAATCATTTTGACAGAGGAGCTAGAATAATTGGAACAGTAACAATAAATGCAATAATTCACTTCCATAATATCGTTTTTCACATTCCCTTGTCTATAACTCATTCATGAATGGCCTTTCTATAATATTGAATAGGATCAATATCAATGTATCACCGAGTATTTTTTTTTTCTAATAAAATAAATTTTAAAATTTTTTTGGGGTATCTTTTCTTGTATGATAATTTTGTTTTGACCTAAAATTTGAAATTGTTGGTTTGTAAGTATATGTTTGATATATTTTAATAACATTTTAGATTTATTCTTATATGTGATTGTTCTCTATACTGTAGTGCTCTCAATTCTTCTCTTTTCTGTTCTAGCTGATTCAGAAACATCGTGCAAATCCTTGGAGGAAGAGTTACAGTGTCTAGAAAGGAAGAGGGATGAGATACTGACTCGAATGAACAGCAAACGGTACTGATCATAACTCTTTGAATTCTGTATTGATAATAATATAGCTGAAAACAAATTTTTGCAATAAGAAATCTGGAAATTTCACATTAAACATCGTTTAGGCAAAAGAGAAAGGCTAATGGCTTTTAGGATCATTGTTAACATTCCATTTTAAGTATTTTCGTCGTGGGAAAAATATATATTTTCTTTTAACAGATTCCTCTTTAGTTAAGCTTAGACTGACGAATATCACTACTAATGTGTGTTTATAATCAGGCTAGATTGATTTATGATGATCTACAGACTTCAGTGTGTTTCAAATGAGAAATACAGTGTGATTCTTGTTCAAAGAAATTTCCATGTTTTGAGTTGCACAGCAAGAATTAAATACAGTGTATATGGTCCTTAACATGTCCTACCTGGAGAATTAATTTTTTCTTGTTAATATTTTTAGTTTAAGTTCCAATATGAAAATCAAATTTATGAATAACTAAGATTGTTACAGTTATAAATAAAACCTGAGTGTTGTCCTTGAAGTCAAGAACTATGATGCTTTCTCATAAAAATAATACTTCCAAAACCAAAGTAGGCAAAAGCAATTAATTATTCTTGTACAGGGAAGGATTCCTGAGATCTTGCTTGGATTTTCAAAATAACATTGGTAAAAAAGGTAACGATGAAGTTGCAGCTTTGCTCGTGGAGAAAGAGCTTCTAGAAAATGAAGTTCATTCCTTAAACAACAGAAATACTGTTCTACAGAACTCAACAGCTGCATTTGTGGAAGAGGTTCTTGAAGATCTTCATAATTCTATCTATGGTACTTTGCTACTACCAAAATCATCATATTACTTTTCCTTCCATTTGTGGAATAACATGTACTAGCAAGGTCAAGATATTGAGTGGCTTATTTGCTATTGAGCACTCGTTTCCTTTTCCTGAAAAAAGTATTTTGGTAGTCTCATTTTTGTATAGTTCTGTTTTTTTTTCTTTTGCTTTTTAAAATTTTTATTATTGCAGACGCTTTGATATTTTACTATTCTTTACCATCATCTGGTGCTTTTCATGAGAAGAAAAAAAATTTGGAAGGTTATTTGCTAGTAAAAATCTTCTTTTGGTCATGACTGTATCCTATTGTGATTAAGCTCCTATGTTTTTGAGCATATTCTGAATGTACCATGGACAATGTGGATAAGCTCAATAACTTAGCTATAGATTAGTGTAAGGTTAAGGCAGAGTGTACAATGTAAGGAGTAAGTCTTGAGTAAATCTTAAGGTTTGCTGTACTATGGAAGTTTTAGTACCTGGCAAAGTCTGGGAAATTCATTTAGAGTAATTCATGGTATGATTTATGTATGTATGGCTATTTTAACCTTTGCGCTTGCTCTTTTCCTTCATTCTTTTCCTAGATTACTTCAAATGCTTTTTCTATATTTTATGCTGCTCTTAGTTCTTTCTAAGTGTATTACATTGCTATCCTTAATTTGGTTTTGAATATAGAACTAGATGAGACATTCTGTTGGTTGTTGGTATTTTCTGAAGCTTTGAACTTATTTTATTGAATATACAACAATAAAAACATTTACTGAAAACTTTTGCCAATTCTAAATTGTAACTTATTGTGAAATGCAGCTCTAGACGTTGACATAAGAATTCGAAATATTGAGAATGAGAAATTGATGAAGGATATTGATGAATTGAAGAAGACATTACTTTCAACTATGTCTATTGGATAAAATTTATGGTAAGTCTGTACACTTTTAATTTTGAATGGCATTTCCCAATGGGTGTGTTATGATTAATTTTAATTAATATATTTTGATGATGCTAATTAAAATGTCTTAAGAAGTTAGATTCCCAAAATTAGTGTTGAAACACAAAAGTTGTGTCCGTAGAAATATGTCTATTGAGTTGTGTCTGTAGGATTGTGTCCATTGAGTCTGTATATATTTGCTTGTTGTCTCTCCATTGAGTCTGTATATATTTGCTTGTTGTCTCTCCAGTTAGTAAAATTCATTCTCAAAGTGAACCTTTCGGATTTTATAATTCGCAAAACTACTGAGTCTAAGAATAAAAATAATTGGGGACTAAAATTCCTAAGATATTAAGTATCATCAAAATTTAATTTACACTTGTTCCTAATAGAACGTCAAAATGCCAAAATGAATTTTGCTTTTGCTTATTAGCTTACTTGCTTCTAAATATGTGAATTTCAGTTAAACTCCTGTTATTTATTGCCTTATTGGAGATTTTATATTTATTTATACTTGCTTACTTAATTACTTTTTGACCCCCTTAAGACA
This sequence comes from Ipomoea nil, assembly GCF_001879475.1. Lineage (NCBI taxonomy): Eukaryota > Viridiplantae > Streptophyta > Magnoliopsida > Solanales > Convolvulaceae > Ipomoea > Ipomoea nil. The sequence goes on along the minus strand of NW_017619261.1, from coordinate 1,726,883 downwards.
AAATCCTGGCTCTGCCATTGTAGCTCTATTTTGAAAATATGCCTTTGTTGTGTTAATCCGAAGTGTGCCATTGGTTTTTATGTTTTTATTTGTATTTTTTTTAACTGAATATAACTTCAACTTGAAAACATATTACCTTGACCTAGAAAGGGTTACAAAATTAAGCCTAACAATGGCAAGGACTGCTGAACTCATGAAGGTGTATTTCCTTCCACATTATTGAGTTTGTTTGTACAAAAGCCCTCTCAGTTATGTTCATTGAACTAAGATTTCCTCTCCAGCAGTATCCTTGGTGTAGGCCATTAACATAATTGACACATGTGGAGAAGACTGTCTGAATGGATTTGACACATGGCACCATATATGAATTCTTGTGCTTTTTGAGCTCCTCCTTAGTTGTCACTCTAGCTCTCTAAGGCCTCATCAATGGGCTTTGGAGAATTCATACCCCATGTTTGATTGAATTTCTCATTCATATTTCATACATCTAATCAATGTAATTTCAAATCAATGAATTACTTGTTCATTCATAAAATGATTAACGAAAATGATATAATATTGCTGTTTTCATAGAGCAATGTTACATGTTAGCTATTCTTCACAAAACAGAACTATTTTTACAGATTAGAGAATTAGCAGAGCAACATTTAGTAGCATAATCATATTAGTGTTTCTTGCCTTCTTTGTTATCCGCCTTTGAAAATATCATAAAGTGGGTTTCAGGCCAGGACTTATTTACTATAGCAAAATTTATAGAAACAAGAACTACCTCACTGTTGTAATGAAAATTTAAAGAACTTGCATTCCAGAGTGATAGAGACAATAGAGGCAGGGTTGATGTGGAGTCTCTGGGGCAACAGTTCTAGTTAATTAGATGTGATGTAAAGTGCAATGACCAGTTGGCCACTAGGTTCTTTCTCTTTTTGTCTGGATCATCTATACTTTAGAGGCTATACTTCATTCATTAGAGTGCAATGACCAATAGGTTCTTTCTCTTTTTGTTTGGATCATCAATCCTTAGAGGCTATATTTCATTTAGAATCTGTGGATAAAAAAAATTAGTCATTTTGCTATTTTGGGATGGCAAGAGAGAATTTCCTGGTAATGATAGAACAATGAATAGATGATATGTGTTAATGCTTTACAAATAATAAGAGGATGTGGTTGAGAGGCATTTAATGAACAAAGGTTGTCTTGCTAGCTACAGACATAGACCATGTATGTCTTGTGATCTTCACATGCTCTCTAATCTTTTTGTTGCTTGTAAGTCAGGTCCTTTTCTATTACTACATGGAAAATAAAAAGTCACCATAGGACCCGCCTGCATAATTGAGTTATTTAGTGCAATTAACCTGACTTCCTTCCATTCCTAAATTTAGATGCATGATTACTTAATCATTATACTTTTGAACTAGAATAAAATCTTAATGTGCTTTCCCTGCTTCTATTTCGATATCTGTATAAATATAGTTTGCACAAAGATGTCCTGTAAAATTTACGTTTTTTTATCTGATCAACTTTGACAGTGACAAATCAATTCCACTCCAGTTTTTCTGTTACTTTGCTCCTTTAATTTGGGTTTGGCATGTAGACTTGCACTTTTCAAGTATTGCAAATAAGTTTGTTCAAGGGTAGTAGAAATGATTGTACCCGTGTTTTAAATTTGGTCCATAAATGAATTTGTTCCCTAGTATAGACAGAAGGCGAGTGTGGGGAATAAATATTGGGACCCAAAAACACAGTGCCTGGCTAGCCAGGGTGCCAGGCTGGGGATCCTGGGGACAACCTGATGTCTCTCGATTGTGATAGTTTGGCCTTTATTGACTCTGTTGCAGGAACCAGGTGAGAGTGGTCCATATCCATATAGCTTATCTTCTATTCTCTCCTATAAGTAAGAAGGGCATCTCGTGATTCAATCATTGCCACAAATCTCGAGTCTCGACCACAGTTGCTCAGAGATATGAAGAAGATGATGCAGAGGGATTCTGAGTCCATGGGAGGGGTTAAGAAGAAGGTGTTGTCTAATAAGAGTGTTGGAGTGTATTTTAAAGAGCAAAAAGGTAGGCTGTTTATAATTACAAGATGCATTGTTATGCTCATCTGCTGGCAGGACTAGAGATAGAGAGACAATTATATGTTCTGACTTGTGTGTTTTCTTCACTGTAAATATCAGAGAGCTCAAATGAGAATTGAGTTTTGTTTTATTATTATTACGGAGTATTATTTTTACATTTGTCGCTGTTCATCTGTTCTTTCCCCTTTACCCTTTTCAGAGTGGTTTAAATATTTCGTTAAACAAGATTGATTGGAGGTTTGCTCATCAAATGTTTGGATCCATAGTAGGGGCCAGGGGGAGTAATGGAGCAACAATTCGAGTAGAGCAGTTTCAACAGTTTTAGCAATTACGGAGGGATGGTGTTGGTAGTGAAATCATAAATTTATTTTATGATGGATATGTGTTACACAAAAATGTTGGAGGGGAAATATTATAATAATGTAACATACAAGAATTCGATGAAGTGATGAAACAATATTTTAAAATATTGTAATTAAACACATCAATTTGTTAGGTTGGTACAATTAAATCAAATAGTCAATTATTTAATGGTAACTAATATTGTATGGAGTAATCAATCTCTAGGTCAGTTATCTCATTCAATGGAAGTACTTACTGATGGATATATTGAAAATGACCCAATAATAATAGGGACTCGGGGTTCGAAAATGTATAACCCGAGTAGTCCAAGAAGAGTCTCAAGTCCGGAGACTATATTTGGGCCCAGAATGGTGGGCTTCAACTTAGTCTTGTGGCCCATCGTATGAGGCTGATTTAGTCTCATGGCCCACCACGAATTTAGCCTAAGTGGTTGTGATTCAGTTGTTATATCATAGACCGCGGTGCATAATCGATTATGCACCGCGGCCCAGATACGGCGCCGTTTCATTAATTAGATGAAACGGCGCCCTTTAACGCCGTCGATTACCTTTCAGCGCATCGTTTCCCTTTTCTTTCTTTTATTATTATTATTATTATTATTATTATTATTATTATTATTATTATTATTATTAATTAATTTTAAAATATAAAAACGAAAAAGGGAAGTCTTGTCTCCATTTTCTTCCCAAACAAGCCACACTTACCATCGGCACGTTCTCCTAGCTAGAACTTCAATCGTCATTTTTTACCTCTCGTCTCTATCGTTGTTCTTCTTCGTTTTTCTGCAGATTTCAGTTCGTAACTTCAACAAGAAGGTAATAATACTGTTGTATATAATGCGACGTTCTATTTACCTACAAAAAAAAATATGTTCTACAGTACATTTTAGGTTTTTTTTTTTCAGACATTCCGAAAGCAAACATTCATGTTTTGCATCACAAACATGCATTGAGAAACACATGCAGTCAAAAAAACTAAAATATTATTGTAAACGCTAAATAAGAAACACATGTTTGTCTTTTTCATATAATGTGGTCCCAGATATTTGTGTATAAAATAAAACTGCAAAGTGTGTTTAATAATACGGATTGTGTGGTCCCATATATTCCATATGAAACTACTAGATCCAAATGAAACTCTATTTCTTCTTAAATTAAACTGTAGTTATCCTCAACTGAAAGTGTAATGCATTTCAACTGAAAGTGTAATGCATTTCAACTGAAAGTGTATTGTATATGAACTGAAAGTGCTTATATGTGTCGCGTTTTGTTTTAAAAAATGTTCACACTTTAATATTATTTCAACTGAAAGCGTAGTGTATAAGAACTGAAAGTGTAATGCATTTCAACTGAAAGTGTATAGTATATGAACTGAAAGTGCTTATATGGGTGTCGCATTTTGTTTTAAAAAATGTTCATTGACACTATAATATTACTTCAACTGAAAGCGTAGTGTATAAGAACTGAAAGTGTAATGCATTTCAACTGAAAGTGTATTGTATATGAACTGAAAGTGCTTATATGTGTGTCACATTTTGTTTTAAAAAATGTTCACTAACACTATAATATTATTTCAACTGAAAGCGTAGTGTATAAGAACTGAAAGTGTAATGCATTTCAACTGAAAGTGTATTGTATATGAACTGAAAGTGCTTATATGTGTGTTGCATTTCGTTTTAAAAAATGTTCATCATTAATACTTATGATATTGTTGTACACCATACCTATACAAATGAAGAAAGCCACGAGAAAAAAAAAAAAAACCAAGGCCGTCTTGGACTCACAAGCAGCCAAACCAACGCCACCAGCTCAACCAGCACCTGCTGCAGAAAAAACAGCAAAGAAGAGTAAAGCCACAAAACAACCTGCAAATAAACCACCAATACCTGAAAATGAACCAACAATTCCATCTGAACCAGAACCAACTGTGCAAGAAGAAAAGGGACATGAAAAAGGAGCAGCTGAAAATGAACCAGAACCAACTGTTCCGGGAGAAGAGGGACAGAAAAAAAAGAGCACTCAAACGCAAAGCAACAGCAAAATCACCAAAGAAAGCTAAAGCCGCCAAACAATCTGCTCCTGACGCAAACCCAACTGCACCAAAACCAGCTGCTCAAGGATCAAAAGACCAGGGACCAGCATCGCCCAAACGCAAAGCAACAACAAGCCCCCTTGCTGATAAGAAAATGCACAAGAGGATAAAGAAATCTGCAAAGAAGAGTGAAATAAGTAAAATGCAATATCTACAAACCAGGATGTCACCATAGTATTTTCGGACCCTCATTTCATCTCTATCACCAGATCAACGCAAAGCAGTTGCAGATATTGGGTTTGCTGATATGTTAAACTTGACAATATTTGACTGGGATAGCAGGCTAACTAGGTATCTTGTTGAAAGGTTTGATGTCTATGAATGCATACTGATGTTGGAAAATAATGACATGCAACTGTCAGAGGATGATGTACACAGCACAATGAACCTTCCCCAAGGAAAAATTCCTGTGATTGAGGCTCCCTCTGAGAATGAATCTGGTGAATATAAAAAACTGTTGGCAGCTTGGAGACAGAGGTGGGGAATAACAAAAGGTTCTCCGGTGACAAATACAATGCCAACTGCCATTATTGAGAGAGGAGACAGTGGAGATATGTTCAAAAGAGACTTCGTTGTGCTGCTTGTATCCAGCTTGATAAAAGGCAACCAGAGCACAAAAGCAACATACAAGATTTTATACTCCATGCTTGATGTTTCAAAGCTGAAGGACTTGAATTGGTGTCAATACACATTCAGATCTTTGGTAACTTCTGTTCAACCTTGGAAGAATAACAAAGAAAGCTTTTTCACTGGTCCTTCACTGTTCTTGTTGGTAATATTTTCATATGCACTTATAATAATTTTCTCATTAATCTATACGCTACTACAATTACTGATAAAATAATTGCTAATTATAGTTTTTATTCTTTCAAAAACAGTTAACATACATTGACAGAGTACAATACAAGGGTGAGAAGATTCAAAGGGATTACCCTGCAATAACTACTTGGACTGAAGAAGCAGTTAAACAAAGAATCAAAGCAGAAATATTGTCTGGAAGATTTGGACGGGGAAAAGTACTTGACAGATTTCAAAGGCAAGAACGTTTGACCAGAGAAGAAAACATACCTGAGATGAGCGGTGGTCCTGTGGAAGGCAGTCAATCAAATGAATCACTGGGAAGGATTACATCTGTACTGAATAGGATGGCTGACACGGTTGTTGAGTTTGCTGGTGTGATGGCTGATATAGGAAACACACGGACTGGAGGAGAAATAATTAAGATCACTTTCGGGAACATTGCTGACATGATTACTTCAGTCTCTTCTTCACAACCAGAACGAGATGAGACTTTATTGTATGATGATGAGCTTTACAATCATCGAAGTTTCCTTGATGCAGTCAATGCCCTTGAACAAGCATTCTACCAAACAACCAAAGACTACCCAACTCAAGCTCCTGCTAGATCACAAACACCACATCCGCTTCAAACACCAAGTTTTGATCTTGGAATTAGCCCTAGACAATCATCACAGCCTCAACATATCCCTGAAAAAATGAATGATAAGCAAGCACAAAATGCTACTGAAATCCAGAACATTGCACGTGATATTCAAGAGGACAGTGAGAGGACAGACTCTGATGAACCACAATTGGAAACCCCACCACCTGAAACTGAAAACAATATGTTTGATAGGTATGCTCCAACCTATTATATCTACATTGCTTCCACACATTTTCAATTGAAATGTAATCTTTAATAAATGAAACTGTAATATTTATGAAGTGACACTATATTGTATGCAAACAGACACTGATCAGCATGCCTGACATATATATATATATATATATATATATATATATATATATATATATATATATATATATATATATATATATATATATATATATATATATATATATATATATATATATATATATTTGTTGTATTTTATGAACTGAAACTGTAGTTATAATTAACTGAAACTGTAGATATAGATAACTGAAACTGTAGTGTTTATCAAGTGATACTGCATTATGTGAACTGTATCTCTATGTGCTAATACATGCATGATCCTCCCTAAAACTGCAGTTTGATTGCTGAGCCTGACATTGATGATAACAATGAGGATGTTATAATTGATAAGACCAGGAGAATCAGAAACCTGCCGTTGCGCCTAAGGTCCCCATACTGGACAACAAATGTTGAAAAACTGAAGAATGTCGGTCCAAAGGAAAAGTTGATTTCAGACTATGTTTTTCTTGACCCAACAGAAGAACAACCATTAAGGTATAAAACACACTTAACACACACTCTATTATACAATTTTGAATGCTGACTACTTTATTTATATACATTTTCAAATATGACAACGAACCATTGTTTGGCCATGAGGGATACTACATCAATAGAGAGCAATTCCAAACCTTAAGAAGTGCTGAGATTGAGAGTATATTCTTAGATGTTTGGTGTCTAAGACTGAATATGTTGGATCCAAGCCGTGAGATTGATAAACCAAAGAGAACATTCTTCACGACACAATCTTTCATAAGCAAACACCATTACTATTTTTACATTATGCATATTTACTTATGAATAACATCCTCTAATGTAAAATGTATACTCTACAGCTCCAACTTGACAGTCCAACAGATTGGGCACCGCAACACCAATCACATAGACAAGATGACTTTGAGCAGTGTCTAACCACTGAAATAAAGAACATGGGGAATGTTGATATTAGTGATGCAAAATTGGTAATCATTTCTTTTTCAAATATTATATTTACAGTTAAACATACTACTAATGTTTTTTATTTTTTTTTCTTTAAAAAAACATTAAAAAATCAATACAGGTGTTTTTTCCCATTTACCGGCATCATCACTTCTTTGTCGTGTGCTTCAATTTCATTACATCAAAGCTTGAAATCATTGACAACCTGCCACTCCTCAAAAGTCTGAAAATTCCAGCAAGTATGGTGAATGTCCACAGTTGCTTGTAAGTTATCTAATTACTTACTTCAGTATTCAAAACCAATGCACCTATAATGCATATCTAATTACTTCTGACTTGCAGCAAAATGCATTTGCACTATTCCTTGAAAAAAATGGAATGAAAGATATGCAAGCAAATGTGAAAAAACTGACTGTTGACCTGGTTAAGATGGGTTGGAGATCATCAGCTAACAAGATTGACTATGGTTTGTATGCAATGAGACATATGGAAACCTACCTGGGGGATCAAAACTGGAAATGTGGATTTGTTCCAAAGAAACAGAATCAAAATGTATGTACATATAATACTTTAGATATTTGTACTACTCAAATTCTCTGACACAAAACAGAGTTAACTAATGTGTACCAACAAACTGCAGGATCTCTACTTGATGTCTCTACGGGCAACATATGCAGCAAGAATTATCATGATGCCAACCAATCAATACAAGGAGGAAGTCCTGAAGAACGCCAAGGCAGTGTTTGAAGGCAACAAATAGATGACTATGATAAACGGAAAAGCTAAAAAATGTGCATGTTTGTTTTGATATGACAAGAACAAAAATCACTTAAAAAGTGACAATATTTTTGGGAACCAAATGACAGGTTCCATTGATATTTTGGGTAGATGTGCATCTTATTTAAAAGTTTGTTGATTGAAGACAATGTTGGTTGGTTGTAAAGTTTGCTCACTGAACACAATGATGGTTCTTAACTTGAAGTTTTTTTATTAATCAATATAATGATGCAATTCCATTTGAATGTTTTTTTAGTTTCAGTATATTACACGTACACTTTCAGTCCGTAACCAATACAGTATCATTTCATTACACTTATAGTTTCATTTACAAAGATATGAAAATATTAAAGACATTCTATTTAGTTTCCTTTTGCATAAACTAGAGTTTCATTTATTAAACACTACAGTATCAGTTCATTACACTTACAGTTACATTGTAATATGGATGAAAATATTAGAGACATGCTGTTTAGTTTCATTTTTCATACACTGTAGTATCATTCTATATACACTACAGTATCATTTAAAAATAACTAGGACTTCATTTAAAAACATAAAAAATAATATGTCAAACGTGCATCTCAATTTCATACTGCAAAAAACTATGCTACCATAACAACACACAGACTATCTAAGATCCAATCCAATCCAATATTACAATTATTGGAATTCACCTATCAACTAGATTTAACCAGACCTAACTCATAACTGCCGCTAGAAGGATGAACAAAATACCCACTGCCAACAATATTAGCAACAACTCCTTCAACAGATGCCTGCACTGCAGCCTTTGTACTCATTTCAGCAACCTTGACACCCAACTTCCGCCCTCTCACTTGGTTATACTTTTTTTCGATTGTGCTAATATGCCTCCTATTGCGTTCACCTTTCGCCCTATTACGTGCTGGATTTTGAATTATACCAGCTGTCCGTTGTTCACCATCTTCAATGACAAGAGGACCAATTTCACCTTCAACCTTCCTTCTAGCATTCTCAAAAGCATTTTCACACTTCCCGAGCCTTGCAATTTGCTTGACTAGATAAAACTAACTGCTGAAACTTCATACCCATTTGAATAACCCAAACAGATGACGCAATGCTAAAAATATTCGAGGAACAATCACTGCTTATGATTCATCTTCAATAACCTTTTTAGTCCATATTTTGATAATGTACTTATCCGGTATTGCTGCAACACAGTGAACATTAAAAATGCGTAAAGAATGGGAGCATAAAATACCCATCTCTGAAAACAACTTACAGCTACAAGATATATCCAAATCATCCACTTTGAAACACACTTCGTGACGAATGAGATCAACGTCAGGATGCCACACATGATACTTTATCTCGTTACCACTTTCCCCAACAGATTCTTGATGGCATGAAGTCCCTTTCACAAACTGTTCCTCAAAAAGATAATATATCTCAATAGTGTATATGTCTCTAGCATGTGAAAGGAGCTTCACATAATTCATCGCCATAGGTGCCAACCCTTGTGAACAACGCACGTTTTCACCATTTTCCCTACTTCTCCACTCAGAAACTACACTAACAAATGAATTATAAAAATCACACAACTCAGCTGTTTTTGATAATCTTCTAGATATTGAATGATTCGTAGACTCACTCCTTTGAGATGATAGAATATTACCAAAGAAATATTCTTTACTAAATGCAGGACACCATTTCTCCCTATTAGAATATAGCTTATTTAACCAAACATTTTTATGGCACCCATATTATGTCATCATCCTGAAAAAAATATAAAGAAAAAAAAAACATGAATTTAAACCTATACTCTATATTTCTAAATTGATGATCATATTTCTAAGTAGAGGGGATAAGGGGAATGCCGAATAAATCCAGCTGAGCTCTACAAACAAATACAATCATCAACTATTAAACACTGACACAATATCATTTCATCACATAAGCAGTATAATTTCATAACACCTATAATATCATTTAATAGATAAGGTATTGTCAATCAAAATACAGAAACAATTCAACAAAAATATAAAACACTAACATAATATCATTGTGAACAATCAGTAAAAATACCTTGTCCAATAAAATTCAAATTCAGCTTCGGTGTCAGTGTACTTCAACAGAAAATTGAAAAGCTCTAAGAAACCCTTTTTATTTCTCAGACCTTTTATGTGCTTCTTCGAATTCTCCCCGATGTGCCATATACACAGCCTATGATTTGAATTCGAAAATACTTGTGCGATTGCAGCAGCCATGTCAGCACACTGATCAGTCATTATTGTTTGAGTATGCTTACCACCCATTGATCGTACAAATACGTTGAACAACCAGACAAACGACTCTATCCTCTCATTGAGTAAAAACCCACAACCAAACATCACATTCATGCAATGATGATTCATGCCTACAAAAGGGGCACATATCATATCATACCTATTTGTACGGTATGTTGTATCATGTACAACTAAATCACCAAACAAATCATAATCAGCCTTCATTTGACCATCCCTCCAAAAAAAGTTACACAGCCTTGCATCCTCATCAAGTTCAAATTCAAAATAGAAATCAGATTCATCCATTTGTCTCCTTCTAAATATCTCAATCAAACTATTAGAATCAGTACCATCTAAATGCTTTACCGAATCTGAAGATATCATGTTATACACATCCCTAGGAGTAAATCCAACAAACGGTGACCCTCCTGACTGACGTTTTAAAAAGCGAATACCATCCGATAAGGGGACACCACTCCTCTTCATGTTTTTTAAACATGTCAACTGATTCTCGAACACTTTCCTATGCGACCTAAGCATATAACTTGATGAAGCCGGACACAGGTCATGGTTATGCTCCTTCACATGTTTAGTAACAACCCAATTCCCATTTGAATCTATATCAAACTGACAGATTGCATTACATCCAGATCTAGTAACTATCTTTGAGTAACACTTATTAGGAGTACCTGGTATTATTCTAAAACCAGACTTAGAACAACAAAACATTTTCGTCTTCAAAATCCGAGTTCCAGTAACATAATATTGTTTGCCCTTTCTAGCACTAAATCCCATACGAAACGCATAATCATTGTATATGACAAATGCATCTTCTATTGATCCAACAGAAAGTCCCAACAATTCTTCATTATCTGTGATTTTATTAAAACAACCCTTTAATATTTCTAATGAAACTATAGATACTACATTGTTATTCTAATGAAACTAATGTGCATTAAGAATGAAACTGACTACCATGATTTTGAAAACACAACAAATTCAAAATCAGTTAAGAATCGAACTAAACATATAACCTGGAATAGCTGACTCTTCAACAATAACATGTTCAGATGTACCATCAACACCAATCGAATGGTCAAAATCATCCGCAACAAAATAAAAAATATAAATTGATACTTCAGGTCACTAAAACTGAAACTATATTGTTCCATAAACGAAACTACTGTGATGTCAACATCAAGCTGAATACCATGAGCCTGAATAATGTATAACTCAAATAAGAACATGAACAAGAACATTAATACAGTTAATACTTGTAATATACTCATTATCGTCGACAACATTTGTACACGGAACATCAAATGCAATCGGCGAAATCCATTCACCGGCGACCGGAATATCATCTTTACCTGCAACACAAAAAAAAACCATAACATATATACCAATTACACTCAAACAATATACATAATAAGATGATATACACCTGGAATTACTGAACTGTTCTCATCAACGATCTTTGAATTCGAATCAATCTCATCAATCCTATTTGTAACTACTATCACATTCATGTTTCCGAATATAGAGAACAATACAATAATTCGAACGATACCAAAACTATAGCAATTCGAACGAATCGAAAAAGGAACAGATCGAAGAATCTGAAGAAAAAGAAAAAGAAAAAGGAAAGAACGACAAATCTGATAAAAGGAAAGAAATACGAATTCAAAATAAGGAAATAACGACGAATGATAGGAATTAGCCGTCCGGAAACAATTAACGGCGAAGTCTGAAACGCGCCCTAATTAATGATAAAACGACGTCGTTTCATACCCTCGGTGCATAATCGATCATGCACCGCGGTGCATGATATAATTTGCCGTTGTGATTCCTTTGTATAAATACGCATTATACGATTATTACAACGTCTCATCTTCACTATGTTCACCTTATTCTACTCACTATTGTCCTAATCAAGCGTTGTAATAGCTTATTAGCGATATTCAATACAATATTAGGTCCCCGCGACCTTGCAACGACATCGTTTTCCTATCTATCTATTTATTATATACATTCTTATTGGGTTTAGTAATTCGGGTTCATCCCGGATAATTAAATCCATCATTGGTGCTCTTATTGAGAGCGGCTGTATAAGCTCGAGCCTGCTTCTATTTTAATAGCGAGGTTCAACTCTCGCGATTCCTATAACAAACGTATTACCTCGCTTCACCCTCAAGTAATCACCACCATAACCACCTTCCCGTCGACCATATCCGCGTCTGCCTCTGCCATCACGGCGACCACCATGGTACCCAACCGGTCTCGTCACATCATAATTTCGCGCTACAGATTCATGAAATTGAAATCCAACATGTTTCTCAATTCTGCTTGCCATCTCTATCAATCATTAAGAGCTGCTGTACCAGCTCAAACCTGATCCTTATTTTTCTAATCTTCAATTACAATGACTGGATCCTATTCTCGCAATTCTTCGATCGAGGAACAACCACCATACTCGTAACCATACGCCATCACTTTCCTAGCTTCATCTAATAACTCACGGCGACGCTGGCAAACAAATCGTAACGCAACTTGTTCCGATCCCCTGCCTACGAACATCGTAGAAAGAGAGGATTATATTGCAGATAAAAATGGGTTAGTATATATTAATCCTGCCCAATGCATGCAGACAACTAGCAGACAGATCAAGATATATGTTTGAAGGAAAAACAATCGGATCGGACCCGTCCTGAAGGTGTGTGGCAGCTAGTTAATGGCGCGGTGAGGGTTTGGTTTAAGGAGGGGAGGGACAGGCAGCTTGTTGCCGCCGCCTCCGAACCTCGCGTCGATCATCTGCTTCACCGTCTGCCTAAAATTCACGGCGTTGAAGGTGAGGTACGTGGTGGTTTCACGCTCCATCGCACGAGATTTGTGTTTTATGCATGATCTACTTGTTGGAACCCACGTTCTGCCGCTACTGTACGAGCCCGTTGTCTCGTTCTCTAATCCGTTGGAAACGGCAGGCATGGGCGTGACACGTGAGGGGGTTTTGAACCGGTGTCATCGATCTCAGGCCCCATAACAAGAAGCATCATCTACGCGGGGAGGTTCTCTGATCTGCTGCCACAGCTATAACACCCCCGATTTTTCAACATTTTTAAAAACTTAATATAAAAGGTATACATCTAATCATCAAGCCAAGATTCAAGCGGAAGCTATATAGAAATCGGTAAGCGTTATGCCACACCCATAAACCATGGGTGCACAGGCTAGTCAACAACAATCTATCAAAGCAACAACGATACTAAGGCACACAGGCCAACAAAGGGTAAATGTCTAGCATGGGATCTATACTATCTAAGTCCACATCTAGCGCACTCGGCATATACTCAAAACCTGTAAAAATCAAGGGATAACACCCGGTCAGCGAATAATGCTGGTAACCCATCAATACGCGTTAAATAGCATAGTATAGATAGATATAATCAAAATCATTTGGAACGGGAATACAATATATATCATTTTAAAACCAAAGAGAGAAGTCAACACCAAAGACTCATCAATCACTCTCAAAAGAAACGAGGATCATCATCCTCACAATAACCACAAGACCACAAACATGAAAGACAACACAACTCAGGATGCATCCTACTGATCACAAAGTAGATTACATCAAGACATGCTCATAAGCAAGGAAATCACATTCACACGGTGACAACTACATGTCACAAGTTTCATAGTTCCAACCTTATGGCTACCCCCGACCTTATTTCGGTTCCAATCATTACCTCCTAGTGCCACCCTGTACTTCTGAGTCCAACCTTTTGCCTCCGGGAACCGTCGTTCCCCCACCTGCACCGCTTGCTTTTCCGCCGAACTCTCAGTACACGAGGGTACCATTAAATTCATAATCACAAAACCGCCGAACTCGTGAGCAAAGCTCAAGTAACAAACCACCAATCTCAATCATAGTCACACAAGGTCATCATCATTACCAAGAGGACTAAGACTCAACAATAGTCTTAATCAAGTATCAACAAATGGTACAACGATTTACATACGATCATATCATAGGAATCAATCAAGAGATCACAATAAAGACATGAGACCATACTCAACAATCATAGGGTCACAACCCAACACCAAATGATTGTGAACACAAGTTGCCAATCTCAATACGAAGGAACAAACCACACATACTAGCATATCAACATCAAACTAGCATGCTTGTCAAACGGGTAAACCAAAATTAGTTCCAAAGAACATTCAAGACTCACATTAGCCCAACGAATCACAAAGTTGGACCCTTAGCACGATTCAAAACACCAAATCCTACATGGATTCCTAACACACCGTTCTAGACATACGAAACATCAAGAAGACTCACAAATAGCCCAATAAAACAACATTGAGAGGTCAAAGCATCAATACCGAGACGAAAGAATCACGGGGAACAAATCCCCGGCCAACAACCACAGTGTACCCCGCGGGTGGACCACCACCCGTGGTTCCGCCCGCGGGTACATGCACCCACGAGACCACGTACCCCGCGAGTGGGGCGTAGGGCCCTTCCCGCCGTTCCGCCCGCGGGTACAACCTGTACTCCAACAATTCCATTCGGGGAAAATCAACAACAAGGCCAAGTTCAAGTCCAAAACACCCAAAATCTCACACACAACAATAATATGACTTGAACCCAAGAAATATCCAAGCAATGACATTCAAGAACCCTAAGAACAAGCTTTAAACATGCATTACCACAAGATCATGCATCAAATCTCACAAATCAACATAAGAATCACAAATAGAAGCCAAGAATCATCATATAAGTAAGAAAATAGGTTTTGTAAAGCATGGGTTACCTTTGTAGCCTAACAACTTCCTCTTTTCACCCTTAAAAGCCTTTCCTAGAGCTCCTCTTCCACACCAACTTCTTACACACAACAAAACACAACAAAGATCCTAACTTTATAAAAAGACACCTAAAAGAAGATTAAAAACACCAAAAAGCTAAGGTCCTTACCATTTCCTATGCTCAAGATGAAGAAAGTAAGAATCTTGGAAGAAAATCTTGCAAGGCTTGGATTGAGAATTTCTAGCTTGGAGAAGAAGCTAAATCATTTTAGAGGGAGGCTAGAGTTTTTGAGTTTTAGGTTGAAGGGTGAATGAAATGAGAGAGTCTTACTAGGTTAGCTTGAATCACAAATCTTAGGTAGAAAGACATTCCTACCCTTACTAATGTTGGAAAGACAAGGGAACAAGGGCATCACTCAAGAAGCACAAGGTACAACCTTTTAATTTAAGTGACTAGTCAAAATCTAGTCCCTCGACTATTAAATTTCAGGATTTTTAGAAATAGATTAACAAGAAAACTTGGATTAATTCTTCAATTAATCCTCAATTAGTGTTTGGATTTACGGGGTGTCACATCCTCTCCCCTTAATAAAACTAGTAAAAACTAAGTGGAAAGCATAGGTGCGAACTTATATAGATAGCTTTTCTAATTTAGTAGTAAAGTAGTGTCAATAAATGTGTTTTTGAATTTAGAAGATTTTTTTTTTTTTAAAGGTGTTTTCCGAATCCCTTTGCTAAATTAAAAAGAAAACTATTTTAAAATGAAAAAAATAAAAAATAATGTAAAAATATACATTTTAAAAATTTGATGGTTTCTACTTTTTCGAGAAAAAAAAAAAACAGGTACTAAATGCACCCCAAGTCTTTCAAGTGATAGTATACCCGGCAAATTATATCTTGCACCAGGGCGCACAATGTATTGTGCACCCTGGTCTAAAATGATATCGTTTTGTCTTTTTTTTTTTTTTTTTTTTTTTTTTTGAAAATTATGTTTCTCGTGTCTGCTGTTAATTTCTTAAAAAATATACTCATGTTTCTGATGTACATAATTGTGTAATAGAATTTACATAATTGTATATAATAGAATGTACATAATTGTATAACAGAATACACATAATCTTTTGTGAAAGGATAATACACATAATCTAACATAATACATAATACACATAAACTCTTAAAATAATACACATAAAATCTTAACATCATACACTTAAATTCTTAACTCTGAAAAAAATCCTCTGTTTCGAATTGACATAATTGTATAATAGAATGTACATAATTGTATAACAGAATACACATAATCTTCGTCGCGTCAACTCTCCACACAACTTAACAAAACGACGTCGTTTTGGACAGGACGGGACGCACAATGCATTGTGCGCCGTGCTGCACGATATAACGATTGAGTATAGCCGTATAGGGCCGAGGAGGTTGGGCCAGAGAAGCTAGAGGCATTCCCTGGTGACTGGGTACCCAATAACTGAAATGGGAAGCTTTAAATATGCAAGGACAAAAATAGGAAGTTAAAAAAAAATGTATAATATTGAGAAAAAATCATTTGGGACATGCGTTTATTGTTAGGAACGCATCTCCCAAATGAGGTTTAGAAAAAATTTTAAACCATTTTTTTTGTTCAAAAAAATACGTCAATTGTAAGTGGCACTTGCGTCTCACATATTATACGATCTCAGGCATATATATACGAAGATGAAAATGTAACACCCCCAATTTTTACAACACAGAAAGCCAAACGAAATTACGGAAGCGAATTCAAACTTTAAACTCAATGGGGTGTTATGCCACACTTAGGTTATTCTAAACCCAAATGCACAGGCTACAAAGGTTTTCTACTCAAATTCAAATACAAAGCTTTTATCTAATACAAATGTTCTATCTAATCAACTATACCATAATCGGGGTACAAATTCTACGTCACACTCTCGACTAGCCACAAGATCCAGATCCTGAAATCACATTTTACAAAATTAGCAAATAATGCTAAGTAAACCTACTCCAACACGTAAAACTACGTACATATACTTTTATATCCAAAATAAGTTTTGCAACGGTATGACTATATATATATATATATATATATATATATATATATATATATATATATATATATATATATATATATATATATATAGATTTTGGTTCCTGTGAGGTCAGGTCTTCCCGTGCGGTCAGTGCGACATACACCATTAGGAATGCATAAATGCACCATACAGTGTTCGAAAATACACCATAATGAAATGCCAAAAAATGCACCACAAAAAAAAAAAAAAAATACACCACACATATAGTGTATTTACAAACACTGTGTGGTGCATTTATGCATACCTAATGGTGTATGCCGCACTGACCGCACGGGAAGACCTAACCTCACAGGAACCTAACCCATATATATATATATATATATATATATATATATATATATATATATATATATATATATATATATATATATATATATATATATATATATATATATATATAGAACGGGGTAGGCAAAGAATAATTTTATTATCCGGGGCGCTAGGCCCAAAATAATACTAATAAATGAAATAAAATTAAATATGTTACCAATAAGACTCGAACCCAGGTGTGATAGATGAAACAAAACTAAATATATTACCAATAGGACTCGAATCCTAGTGTGAGGGAAGGGTGCCTATTTATATTTTTGAGGGATTTACGGATGGTTGACAAATGGACGACATCTGACACCTTCATTCTGAACCACACTACCTTGCTTTCAGCACACTCCCATGCATAAGTGGAGCTTCCGTCCCATACCCCATAATAATAATATTTTATTCCAAGCTTCCTTCTTTTCTTAGTCCAATAAAATTTCATTATTCTTATTAGGCCAATACCTCACCCACAAAGATGGACACCCAGACGATTGGACCAAAACTTTTCCAATAAAATGGACCCCTAAGATCGCATATTTCCATCAGTAACAGAGTCCATAATACTTAAAAAAAAAAAAAAAATAACAAAGGTAAAAATATAAAATAATCATGCCAACTCATTTTTTCTTCCCACTCTGGTTGAAAACAAAATCACATATTCACATATCGATCCTATCTAGGATTTTGTGTTTCCTCAAATGTAAGAATGAAAAATGAATTTCATAAAACAAATGCCAAACAACATTTTTTTCCACTTTTAAGAAAATATTTTCCTTTGAAAAAACACATCCCCTAAAATAGGAAAGAAACTTCCTTAGCTGAGGTAAGTAAGCGAGCAGCTCCTAAGATGGCGGAATGGGCAATGCTACACACCCAATGCAAAAGCAAATAACCGGAAGACGTACAATTTCACATTTCATACCAAACCAACAATATAATCTATCTATCTATGCATAAATAATAACAAAACTTAAAACTGCCATTGTCTTCTCTAATGAATGTGCAGAGCTCCAAGCCTTCCCATCTATCTTCTCAGGTTCGTTTCCCCCTTCCTCATAAAGTTTCGTTCCTTTTGTTCAAAACGCTGTCTTTCTTGCAGGATTTTGAAGAATTTCATTTGTAGGTATGCTTTATTTGCTCTGCATGATATCAATGATCATGTTACCGTTCTTGATTTTGAACTTCTGCATGTGGGTTTGCTCTTCATGCGCAAATTTGGGCTTTCAGGATTCTTGTGATTATGAATGTTTGTAAGCTTGATATGAGTTTTCTAATTGGAAATTGAGGTGACTTTAATTGTGGATGCATTCAATTTGCCTGATAGTAGCAAGTATATATGTATACTTAAGGATATTAATTTCGCATAAAGTTATCAATTTCCTTTGAATCCCACAAATTTTCTCTTAAAGCAAGAACCTGGATTTGAAAGTTCTATTATTTTGTTTTGTTTTATTTTTTTTCCATTTATGAATTTATATAACTCTTCTCTGGACTTTTTTCATGTTTTTCTGTTCAATGAAGTTCATCTTTCTATTTAGCATTGCTCCTGCTTTTGGGTTGTCCTATACAGATGTACACTAGTTTTCCACCATGAACTCTGTAGCAACTCCCCTGATCAAAGACTATGGAAGACTCAATGACTCAAATATATCTATTAGCTGTCGTGTATTTGAGCCCTCTTCAAGTAGTAATGGTGAGCTCAAATGTGCAAAGCACCATAGTTTCTTTTTAATATAATCTCTTGATTAGACTAAGTTTCTTCTTCTTCTTCTTTTTCCCCTATTCCCTCTTAATGCAGCAAAGCAACGAGCCGCGGTGGTGGAATGGATAAACGATACTCTTCTTCATTTGAATTTGCCGGTGAATGCTTCTGACGAGGAACTTCGAGTATTCTTAATTGATGGTAGTGTTTTGTGTCAACTACTGAATAAATTGGAGCCCAATTTGGTGATAGAGGTAATAAAAGAAAATTTGCCGATTTATACAAGGATGTTTAGGAGATGGGTTTGTTTTAGAATGGTCCAATGATACCCTTTTCTTGCCTTCTCGTCTAGGATGGTGGCTCTAGTCATTCCTGGGAATCATGCTCAGGAAACATTGGAAGGTTCTTATCCGGTATGGATAAATTGGGATTGTCCAGGTTTCATCCATCAGATTTAGAATATGTAAGTAGCACTATGATAAAATTTTTAGCTATCTTCACGAGGTAGTTTAGTTGAATATGAACTTGTGAATTTGACAAGGCTCTATTTATGCCCAATAAGAACATTTTGTTCTGCTTCCTTTCTGCGATGGTTAATGTTATTTGCTTTCAACATTTCATCTCTAAAAGTGCTACATGTTCCAGGGGTGTATGAAAATCGTTGTTGATTGCCTTTTAACACTTAAAACACATTATATGCCAAATGTTGGAGCATACAAGAATTTGAATATGCATATATCCAATCTCTCTGGAAATGCTTCTAATATAAGATGGAAGGAAGCGGGAGAACATTTTGGATGCGGTGATGCTCCTCAAAGACAACAATCTTCTCAATCTCATTCTTCATTATCTTCTAGAGAAGAGAGGCAGAACTTAGACTCAAAGTTTAAGCGCACATTGCATACTCCAGTAATGGCCGGTACTGTTAGTTTATATACCTCCCTTTAATTTTCATATCTTCTCATTCAATGTAGTGATCCAATTGTTGTGAATTACATATTTCTAACAGCTCACAAGATGTACTTTGTATCTGTGAAGAGAATAAGTTTCTGCAACTCATGGCCAGTAAAAATTTTGTTTGGCATATATTTTATTTCAATTAATACTTCTTAAATTACTTGAATTCGAGGGTTCCACCAACACTATCATATGTTGATTATTTCCTAGTAGCTACAAAGTACTTTTTTATTATTAATTTCTTCGATTTGCTTATCACTCCTTGGCTCATTTGGCTTTTTTAGATCCATCAGCTGCATCGGGGCATCATGTTGGGCATAGATTCCAGCAAGTATTTCAGGTTAAACAAGGAAGTTATGCTGACCTGCTACCTACAAAAGTTTCAGAAGCGGTGAAATCAAACCGTTTGGATGTGAGTTTAAGACAGCCATTTTGCTGTTGATGAACCTTGTTCTTTTTGGGGTGATGAGGGAAACCCGCAACCAATACCCGAGGGTGTGCACTGGGTAAACCCCGCCTTGTGATCCTAGCCGACAAAGGACCACAAGGAGGTAAACCAGCCTAGGTTGCCCATAGCTGACCGGCTCAAACCAAGAGGGCTGGGATACGAACTCGTGACCTTGTTCTTTTTTGGCACATCTTGATAGGGGATGGAGTGAGGACTTGGGGATTCAAGCCCAATCCTAATGCTTGGAAAGGGGCTTGCTTATCATAAGGCTAAATCTTGAACCCTAGTGATGGAACTTATTTGATCAATTCATTAAAGGTCTACACATGGTTTTTTCAATCAATGACTTTTATCTCATTTACGATCTTGTTTTCAGAATGCTCCAACACACTCTCTTTTAAGTGTTGTGAATGGAATTCTAGATGAAAGCACTGAACGAAAAAATGGAGGAGTGCCAGAAGTATGGAATTTGATATGCGTGTTGATTCCGAGCACTGTGTTTTGTTATATTGTGTTCACAAGTATCATAAAATATAAACTCTTAACACTTTTAGTTGCTTCCATCATCAGCGCGTAGCCTGCCTGTTGAGAAAGGTAATTCAAGAGATAGAAATGCGGATATCTACACAAGCAGAACACTTGAGAATGGTAAACTACTCCATGCTATTTGGCTTTGACCTAATATAAATTCTATATGGAGTTGGAGTTTAACACAAACTTAGTATACTGTTCATTTTTGCTTGAAGCAAAGTGATCTGTTCAAGGCTCGTGAAGATAAATACCAGTCAAGAATTAGAGATCTTGAAGCCCTTGCAACAGGGACGAGAGAAGAGACAGAGGCAGTAAGGAACTTCTCATGTTTCATTAGAGCTAACATACTTTCAAGTCTGTCTGTGTTTCCTTCACAGCTTCCACCCTTCCTTTGCCTAATAAGAAGTTCTTTAATGCAGATATTCATGAACCCAGTTCGGCATATTAAGGTGTGATTTTGTATTTCAGATAACAAAATTAACTGTGTCAAAACAGTAGAGGGAAGAGGAAGAAATGATACTTTATTTCATTCTTGATATATGCTAAGTTCTCCATATTACAACCATATATATAGGCATAAAGAAAAGCTTTTGAAAGGGCATAATAAAAGTTGAAAACTACTCATCTTCTCAAGACAACAACTTCCTAGAGCAGAGTAAATATGACTGCCTATTTCCAACATTTCCAACACTCCTCCTCAAGCTGGAGCATATAAATCAAATGCTCCAAGCTTGTTACAAATGTATTCAATTCTAGGTCCGCGAAGAGGTTTAGTGAGAACATCAGCAAGTTGGTCATTTGATCCAACAAATGTGGTAATGATGTCTCTAGGCAACCTTTTCTCGTATAAAGTGACAATCAACCTCAATATGTTTGGTTCTTTCATGATAGACAGGATTGGAGGCAATATGCAAAGCTGCTTGATTATCACAAATCAATTTCATAGGACCAAGTTTATAGAAATTGAATTCTGTGAGAAGCTGTTTAATCCAAATTAGCTCACATGTTCCAAGTGCCATTGCTCGGTATTTTGCTTTTGCGCTTGAGCGGGCAATAACATTTTGTTTTTTTCTTTTCCAAGAAACGAGATTACCACCAAAAAGAATACAGTATCCTGAAGTTGGTCTTCTATCCCAAGGGCATCCAGCCCAATCTGCATCTGTATATCCAACAACTTCTGTATGTCCATGATCCTTATAAAGTAATCCTATACCTGGAGATCTTTTCAAATATCTTAAGATTCTAATATCTGTAGAAATTGGCTAACTACACTTACAACAAATGAGATATCTGGACGGGTGATCGTCAAGTATAGTAGCTTGCCAACTAATCTTCGGTATCTACATGGATTGAATAGAGGCTCCCCCTGTCTTGGAAGAAGCTTGACATTTGGATCCATGGGTGTGTCAACTGGCTTGCAGTCTATTATACTTGTTTCATCAAGAATATCTAAAAGACTAAAACATATTTCCGTTGGGACACATAGATACCTTTTCTAGATTGAGCAACTTCAATACCAAGAAAATATTTTAATTTCCCAAGGTCTTTTGTCTCAAAATGTTGACACAAATATTTCTTGAGTTGTTCTATTCCTTCTGTATGATCTCCTGTGATGACGATGTCGTCAACATAAACCACAAGATATATGCTTTTTCCAGAAAGTGTTTATAGAAGACAGAATGGTCGGCCTTGCTTTGGATCATGCCAAACTGTTTGACCACATCACTAAATCTCCCAAACCAAGCACGTGGAGATTGCTTCAACCCATAGAGAGACCGTTTGAGACGACAAACAAGATTTGCTCCCGTCTTAGCCACAAAGCCAGGGGGTTGCTCCATATACACTTCCTCCTTCAAATCACCATGCAAGAAAGCATTTTTGATATCCAATTGATATAATGGCCAATGACGATTGGCTGCCATTGAGAGGAAGAGGCGGATAGAAGTGATTTTGGCGACAGGTGAAAGTGTCTATGTAGTCAATGCCAAATACCTGTGTGTATCCTTTAGCAGCGAGTCGAGCTTTAAGTCTATTAACTTGTCCATCTGGACCAACCTTCACATTATACACCCATTTACAACCAACCACAGTTTTACCTGGAGGTAAAGGAACTAACTCCCAAGTTCCAGAAGAATCAAGTGCCTCCATTTCATCAATCATTGCTTGCTTCCATCCTGGATGAGTTAATGCCTCCTTGACAATCTTTGGAACAGAAACAATAGACAAACTAGTAATAAAAGCACAATACGATGGAGAGAGTCGTTTTTGTGTGAGGAAATTGTAGATAGGATAAGGATTCCTAGTGGATCTTTTACCTATCCGACTGGCAATGGGAGAGTCTGTTTCTGTTATGGTTTGGGCCGCGTTAATGGGAAGCAAACATGTAGAACATGAATCAATCTGATTTCCATCCTCTTGGGAGTTTTGACGATTGCGTCGTTGATTGGTGTACATAAATGGTGAAACATGTCATTCCTCTTGAATGGTTAGATTTGGTATAGTTCTTTCAGGAACAGTGTGAGATATAAGCTCTAAAAAAGTAGGCACAGGGAGAATTTCTGTTACCTCAGTTGGTTCTCCTAGGAAGTCAGACTCAATGGAGGTGGAAGAGAAAAAAGGTGCTGTTTCAAAGAATGTAACATCAAAGGAAGTATAGAAACGGTATGTTTTAGGGCAATAACACCTAAAACCTTTTTGGAGGCGAGAATATCCAATGAAAACACACTTTATAGCCTTAGCATCAAGTTTATCACGTCCTGGGGAAGAGTCATGAACGAAACAAGTACACCTAAAGATCCGTAATGGGAGCTTATGGAGAGGTTCCAATGGGCGCAAGATGTGAAGAAGAATTTTTCCTTGCAAAACAAAAGAAGGCATTCGATTTATAAGATAGCAAGAGTGAAGTATAGCATGCCTCAAAAATTCTTAGGAACTTTGTTATGAATAAGCAAAGTACGGGCTGTTTCAACAAGATGACAAATTTTTCGTTCAGCAACTCCATTTTGCTGAGGAGTTCTAGCACATGAAGATTCATGAAGTATTTCATGTGATGAAAAGAGGAATTAAAAAAGTCAGAAAAATACTCTCTTGCATTATCATTGCGTAAGATTTTGAGAGATACCCCAAATTGATTCACAATTTCATTGTAGAATTTCTTAAACACATCAAATAATTCAAAACGGTTCTTCATTAAAAAGACCCAAGTGCACCGAGAGAAATCATCAATGAAGAGAACAAAATATGAGAAACCCAAAGTGGATGAAACCCGACATGGTCCCCAAACATCGGAATGAACTAGAGAGAATGGGGTATTAGCCCTCCTATTCACTCTACTAGGATATGATGCTCTTGAGTGTTTTCCAAGTTGACATGACTCACACTCTATGGCTTTTAGACTTGACAAACTTGGAACAAGTTGTTTTAATTTATTGAGATCAGGATGTCCTAAGCGACAATGGTTAAAAGAGAGGTCAAACAGTAGTAGTGCAAGCTATTTTGGTATTGGTAGGACATAAAAGGGGGTAGAGACCTCGTGATTCATTTCCTACTCCAATTGTCTCCTTTGTTTGACGGTTCTGGATAATTACAGAATCGGAGGAAAAGGTAACTAAACAGTTAAGAGAGTGAGTAAGTTGATTAATTGAGATCAAATTGAAGGGACACCAGGGAATGTAAAGGACATTAGATAAAAATAAAGAATGAACGGTGACTTTTCCAATTCCTATAGCCTTTCCTTTTGACCCATCACCAAATGTAACAGTAGGAAGAGACTGAGAAATTAATATGGGAGAAAAAAGAAGGGTTACCAGAGATGTGATCAGTGGCTCCAGAATCTAAGACCCAAACTGATTCAGATCTTAATGCAAGGGCAGTATGAGAGACAGTGATACTAGCAGCCTTCAATGTATTGTTCAAAATTTTATGTTCTGCCATAATCATCAGAAAAATATGAGAATAACACTTTAGGGTCGCAGAAAGGAAACAAACTGATCTGGAAAATTTGGCCGGAAAAAGCCTCACGCGCCGGCGCGTGGAGGTGCATGGCGTCAAAGGTCAGCCTGCAAGGTGGCGCGTGAGCGCGCGTGTGGCGACGATAGGCGGCCGGAAAAGATGGGCAAGGTCGCCGGAGTTCCTGTTGGAGAGTTGTGGTACCACTTTTGTGAACAAAGCTCCCAATATTGAATAATATAGAAAAAGGAATGATGAATCTGGAGTCTATCCCTGATAGGAAAATCACGGTTCATCCGTGAGAATTTAGCCCGAGTGGCTCTGATACCATTTCATTCTTGATATATGCTAAGTTCTCCATATTACAACCATATATATATGCATAAAGAAAAGCTTTTGAAAGGGCATAATAAAAGCTGAAAACTACTCATCTTCTCAAGACTACAACTTCCTAGAGCAGAGTAAATATGGCTGCCTATTTCCAACATTTCCAACAAACTGAAATAGAGAGATTTACGTTTTAGATCTAATTTCTTGCAGAAATCAACATTCACCTTTGATTGAGGAAGTTTTTACCTACTAGGTACATCTAAGAGACTAAGATCTAACATCCATACCATACAATTAACTATTTTCTTCTCAAGGTGATTACAACCTTCCAATGTTGTTAGAGGCAGCAGCAAATTTCATTTCAAAGTTCTCGATAACATCATTAAATTCTGTTTTCCTGTTTTACATTCTTTTAAAGAATATGTATTTCATTTTTATTAAATCACATTACAGAATGAGAAGAGCAACATACAGGAGAAAATGAAAAGTGGAGAACAAGAGATTCCAGTTTTAAAACAAGAACCGGAAGCAGCTCCAGTAGCTTATGAACTACACTGCTGGCAAATGAGAACAGATGAACATGATGTGGTTCCATTGATGAAGGAAAGGGACGAGGCCAATCAAAAGATTGCAATTTTGCAGCACGAACTCGAAGCATTTCGAAAAGCTTTTGAGAAACACTGCTCACAAATTAAAATCAATGAAGATGATGTGGCTAGATTAATGAAGGAAAACGATGATGCCAGTAAAATGATTGCAATTTTGAAGCTAGAACTTGAAACAGCTCGAAATATGTATGAGCAACAGTTCTCACAAATGAAAACGGATGAACATAGCGTGGTTAAATTGGTGAAGGAAAAAGATGACGTGAATCGAGAGATTGCAGTTTTGAAGGAAGAACTTGAAGCAACTCGAAAAACTTCAGAACACTACTCGGAAATGAATTCAGATGATGATGATCTGGATAGGTTGATGAAAGAAAAGAATGATGCCATGCAAGAGATTGCAGTTCTGAAGAAAGAACTTGAAGCAGTTCAAAACTCATCTGAACAACAATGCTTGGTGATGAAAACAGAAGAGCATGATGTGACTAGGTCGATGAAAGAAAAGAATGATGCCATTCAAGAGATTGCAGTTCTGAAGAAAGAACTCGAAGCACATCAAAACTCATATGAACAACAATGCTTGCTGCTGAAAACAGAAGAGCATGATGTGACTAGGTTGATGAAAGAAAAGAATGATGCCATTCAAGAAATTGCAGCTCTGAAGAAAGAACTTGAAGCAGTTCAAAACTCATCTGAACAACAATGCTTGGTGATGAAAACAGAAGAGCATGATGTGACTAAGTTGATGAAAGAAAAGAATGACGCCATTCAAGAGATTGCAGATCTGAAGAAAGAACTTGAAGCAGTTCAAAAATCATATGAACAACAATGCTTGCAGATGAAAACAGAAAAGCATGATGTGACTAGGTCGATGAAAGAAAATAATGATGCCATTCAAGAGATTACGGTTCTGAAGAAAGAACTTGAAGCAGTTCAAAACTCATCTGAACAACAACGCTTGCTGATGAAAACAGAAGAGCATGATGTGACTAGGTTGATGAAAGAAAAGAATGATGACATTCAAGAGATTGCAGTTCTGAAGAAAGAACTTGAAGCAGTTCAAAACTCATATGAACAACAATGCTTGCTGATGAAAACAGAAGAGCGTGATGTGACTAAGTTGATGAAAGAAAAGAATGATGCCATTCAAGAGATTGCAGATCTGAAGAAAGAACTTGAAGCAGTTCAAAACTCATATGAACAACAATGCTTGGTGATGAAAACAGAAGAGCATGATGTGACTAGGTTGATGAAAGAAAAGAATGATGCCATTCAAGAGATTGCAGATCTGAAGAAAGAACTTGAAGCAGTTCAAAAATCATATGAACAACAATGCTTGCAGATGAAAACAGAAGAACATAATATGGCTAGATTGATGAAAGAAAAGGGTGATGCAGATCAAGAAATTTCCGTTTTGAAACAAGAATTCGAAGAGGCTAAAAAAACTTACGAACAGAACTGCTTGCAAATGAAAACAGAGACCAGTGAAGTTCAACGAAGTCTAGAAGAAAGGTTAAAGGAAATTACGAGCCTTGAGGAAAGATTAAAGGAAGTTTCAAACCATTTTACAGAATCAAGAAATAGGGTACAGGAACTTGAAGAATTTTCAGCAGCAAAGTCTCAGCAGTGGAGCAAGATACAACACATCTACCAAATATTTACAGAATTCCAGCTTGGAGCACTACGTGTATGCTTTGACAATTTTTTCTTCATCTTATATTAACATCTTGCCTATCATTTTCAATTTAAACCTTTTATTGTGCTCAGGAACTAAGGTTTTCATCCCAATCAATAAGGCAAGAAGTTTCTAAAACACAAAAGATCTACTCAGAGGAATTTAATCAGTTAGGTAAATACTGCTGCATGGCATGCTATTGTTAAATTCATTATAACAGGAATTTTTAATTTGTAAGTTACAAGTTATCCATTGCTCTTATGAAAATATATTTCAATGTAGGTGTGAAAATGAGGTCATTAGAAGATGCAGCTGCAAACTATCCTGTAGTTCTTGCTGAAAATAGGAAGCTGCACAATGAGGTCCAGGAGTTAAAAGGTACTACTCTATGTTTCCTTTATAAGTTAACATATATGTGACCCGGAATATTTCTTTTTTGTCCTTTTAATTGATTGTGGTGTATTTCTCTCATAGCTCTTTGATAATTTAGGAAATATTAGAGTATACTGCCGGGTAAGGCCATTTCTTCCTAAACAAAAGGATAAGCAAACAATTGTTGAATATGTTGGCGACAATGGGGAGCTAATTGTTATGAATCCTTCCAAACAAGCAAAAGAAGGCCGCCGGTCATTCAAGTTTAACAGGGTCTATGGTCCATCTGCAACACAAGGTTTTGAAACAAATTTCAATATTGTGTACTAGATTTTTAGTCACTCTTGACTTTTATCATCCCATTTATTTTTAACTGAACTCTTCCACATTATTATCATTGACAGACTTGATGTATGTTCAAAAATTTTGCAGCTCAAGTATTTGCAGATATACAGCCATTGATACAATCAGTTTTGGATGGATATAATGTATGTATATTTGCATATGGCCAGACTGGTTCAGGGAAAACGTACACAATGGTAAGAAATCCATTATATATGATTTTCGTTTTTTTACTCTGTATTTTAAGTATGATGGGGATACTCTACAGACTGGCCCTGACGGAGCAACGGAAGAGAATTGGGGAGTCAATTATCGTGCTTTAAATGATCTTTTCCGAATTTCACAGACGAGAGGAAGTGCTTTCTCATATGAAGTAATAGTTCAAATGGTGGAAATATATAATGAACAAGTTCGTGACTTACTTTCAAGTGATGGCTCTCAGAAAAGATATCCACAAATGAATTATAACCTCTTATGTGGCTAAATTAAAAGCATCAATTAATCACAACAATCTTAGTTCTCTGGCACTAGCTTTTTGTCCTGGTTTTGCACTAGAATTCCACATTTCTATCATTTCCTGGTATTTATATTATGCCTTTTTTTCGGCTTTCCTAATTTTTTTTCAAGTTAACTCTGTAGTATCTCTCAGGTTTACAGTTAAATCATTTATTTTCCTTGATTTGCACACACTTGGGATTTTGAATACCTCCCAACCCAATGGGTTAGCTGTCCCAGATGCTAGCATGTTTCCAGTTAACAAGCCCTCTGACGTGTTGGACCTAATGAATATCGGATTAAAGAGCAGAGCAAAAAGCTCAACTTCCATGAATGAAAGAAGCAGTCGTTCACACAGGTTTCACAATCGAATATTAAGATCTCATCATTCTTAAAGTTCCATGCTGCAATTGTATATTAAGCTAATTGCTAAACTTCCAAACAGCATTTTAACTATTCATGTTCGAGGGATGGATAAGAAAAGTGGTTCATCCATGAACGGCAGCCTTCATTTAGTGGATCTTGCAGGAAGTGAAAGAATAGATCGCTCAGAGGTAACAGGTGACAGATTGAAAGAGGCACAACATATAAACAAGTCTTTAGCCGCCCTTGGAGATGTCATTTCTGCTTTGTCAACAAAAAGTCCTCATGTCCCATACAGAAATAGCAAGCTTACTCAGGTTCTTCAGAGCTCCTTAGGTATATCATTTCCCAAGTATACATCCATACCCCATAAATTTGAATTTCACAGATAGTGTTGATTGGGCTCAGCTAAGTAAGCCTAGTGCTCAATGTTAACTCTTAGATCATGCATTCAAACTCTAAGAAACCTCTTTAAAGGAGATGCCTGCATATCTGTTCCTACTATAACTGTATGATACAAGAGCCCATCATGTGGTTGTTGTTATAGCTAAATGTTGGCTACAAGGTCTATGTTAAGAGTCCCACATCTATAAAATAAGAGAGAACATATGGGTTTATAAGGCCATGGGTTAGACTAGCTAATGGGTTGGATTCAATCTTTTAGTGTGGTTTGGCCCATGTGCTTATAGCCCAGTTGAGTGACCATGGCCTAATCTTAAATTATAACAGTCTACAAGTGAAGAACTGAGTTTGGCTTACTAAGAATTTTCCATTATTTTATTATTACACCTTTTAGCCATTGTTGCTAATTGGAAATTTTCAATTGGAAAAAAATTTAGCAATTTTAAGATTATTTTAAAGCTCTTGGACATGAATTTGAAAATAAACTTTTTCATCCATCTGTTATCATCATTTTATTTTTATTGTATTTTATCTTGATATAGGTGGTCAAGCAAAGACCCTCATGTTTGTGCAGCTGAATCCCGATCATATTTCATTTTCTGAATCCCTAAGCACATTAAAATTTGCTGAAAGGGCATATGGAGTAGAGCTAGGGGCTGCTAAGAGCAGCAAAGATGGCAAGGATGTTAGGGAATTGATGGAGCAGGTATTCTATAATCACTTGACAAATTTTGCAAATCTCGAACTTTTGAGCATTGACCAGTTTGGTAACACTTATAATTTTGTAGTATGTGTTGAGTGCTCGTGCCTCTTGGTATTATGCATATGTTTAATGTATGTCCTTTAATATTTCGTAAGTGTGTGAACAGGTTGATATAACTTATGTGGGTGATATACGCTAGGTTAGCCTATGGGTATATATATGTTTAGTCTTTGTGTGATCCAAGAGTGTGTTCAAGCCATGGCATAAACAAAACCTTTCCAGTTTATTCAACTTGTTATCAGAACCACTCTTGTGGCCTGATTGTTTTTTTATGGCGAAGCTCCGGTGAACCACATGGTCTGTTTTTAGGCTGCTCCCTTTCTACTTCCCACTCTAGTGTACTTTTCCAATTAAAATACTACTTCAATTCTCCTCAGAATAGAAAATCCAGCTGACCCATAATTTCCCAGCCACCAGTTACCACCGTATGCGCCACCCACACTTCGATGACCCCGCTGTCACATGTCTCTGACAGCTTTTTCTAGCAAAACATTCCAATTTCCAGGTTTGCTTACAACCCTCTGGCGACCTTCCGGTGATTTTTCCATATTTTCCTGTCAACCATGGCTGGAAGTGGTGTTGACGATAGTGAAAAGACACCCTCTATTGAATACCCATCATCTGCATTTGTGCCCAATCTGTCTCGTAATCCGTCTATTATTAGTAGTAAATTAGTAGGATCTCAGAATTATTAAGATTGGGTTTGTTTGTTGAAATATGGTTTATGGGCCAAGGAGTTGAAGATCATTTGACTAAGGAAGCTACTGAAATTCAGTATGAACAAGATGTTTGGAAAAAAGGGTAGATGCCAAGTTATGCAGTTTGTTTTGGCAGTCCATTTCACAAGAATTAATACCCATATTTCACCCATTCCAAACTTGTTTTTCAGTATGGAAAGAAGCCAAGTTCCTTTATACAAATGACATCTCTCAATTTTATTCAGTTGTAGATGAGATGCAAAATATTAGAAAATCAGAAATATCAATGGAAACTTTCTTTTGGAAAATCCGAGGGTTGATGATTGAATATCACACCCTCATGCCCATTGATGGATCAGCTGAGCAGCTAGCTCAGTGAGACAAATATTGGGTGGTCTTTACACTTTCCATGCTTGTATCAAAATACAAAGAAATCCAGAATAAAATACTCAATGAAGGAATGACACCAAATACTACAGAAGTCTTCAAACGTCTTCTTCAGATGTCTACAACTCCTAAAGAAATCACCACTTAACATTTAGCTCTTGCTTCCCAATCTCATGGTAGCCATGGAAGGCCAAGGAAGAGATATGTGTTGTATTTTCGATTTCTGTATAAATAGGGGCATGCACGGGAACAATGTTGGGATTTGTATGGAATTGATGGAAAGCCAACTTGTGGTGTCTGCAAAAAAACAAATCCTCAGATGATTCAAAGCTCTCGCATTATCTCAAAAGTTGAGTATGAGGAATTTCTTTGTCTTAATGGTGCTACGACTTCTATCCCTGAAAATTCTACTACAGCTCTTTTCTCACAGTCAAATTCTGTGTGGGCTCTTGACTTAGATTATGTTTACAAAAGATGATTGGTAGGAGGTATAATTATTCGCGTTCAATTGTGTTTAAGTGTTCGTGTTCAAGTGTCTCTATTCACGGGTGCCTGTGTGTAGCAAGCTTGGAGCACATGATGCTCCAACTTGAGGGCGGGGGGTATTGAGTTTACTGCTTGTGCCTCTTGGTATTATGCATGTGTTTAATGTGTGTTCTTTGATATTTCCTGTGTGTTCTTATTATTATTATTATTATTTTTTTGAAACATTAATGATTCTTTACAAAGTAGTATATGTTTTATACTTTCTCAATCTTTTTCAGCCAACAGAATCAATCCCTCACCACCAGGGTTCGATCCTGTGAAATGGTAACAAAGGTGTCATCACACTATATAGTAGTTGGCACAGATTATTTAAATAAGCAAAAAAGTGTTGTATAATACACAATTTGTAATCTTTAACAAACACTACTAGTATTATAGAATTAGAAGCTTCACAATTTTGTGGTCATTTGCTATTCTTATTGAAATTTACAGCCAGTTCTTGAATGAGTAAATAAGCTGGAAAGAAATTTTTTATTTCTACATTCTGATTTTATTTAATTTTGCAGGTCACATCTCTCAGGGACACAATAGCTGCAAAAGATGAAGAGATTGAGAAATTGCAGCAAGATGCCAAAGTCACCAAAGTGTGAAGGGTTAATTTCACTTTGCTCCTCATAATTAGAGGTTGGTATTATTATTGCTTTACCCCTTAAACCTTTAAATTAATATTGCATCAATAAATTATTTTATAGAAGTCTCCTTTTTAAATATAGAAATAAGTATTAAGGAAATTAATTGTTTCTTGTTCTTTCTCCTCTGCACTATCCATAAAGCCACACGGTGGAACTGGATACCCAATAAAGGAACTAAACACTAATGCCTGATTTGTACAAGGCGAGAATCGAACTCCTGACCTCACTTTAACCTGTTAGGCCTAGAGGTAATTGACATATCTTCTTCTTGCTGATTACAATCCACTGGTGACCTGGGGTGTGTTTGGTTCGAACATGGGAATCGGAATCAGATACTTGGTAATTGGAATGGGTTTTGGTTAAAGTATTTTGCATGTTTGGTAGTAGCGTGGAATTGGAATGATTACCTATATTGATGTTTGGTTATTTATGAACCTATAATCAGAATAAAGATTTTAAAAATACAAAAAAAAAAAAAAAAAACAAAAAATCAAGGGAATTGATCTTAAGAGTGGCGATGAGGTGAGTAGGCAATGCAGTGAGGAAGTCAATGAACTAAGGAAACGATGAAATGAGGAGTGATAAGGCTGAATTAGTGGAATGATACCTGATTTCAATTAGGTAATGAGTTTTGTAATTATACGGGTAATCAAATCCTATACTTGTGTTTTAAAAAGTTGTCAACCAAACAGCGTTTTCATTCTCATTCCTTGGGTCTAACCAAACACACCCTTGGTTTCCATTACCCTCATTAATTTTGTATCTATTAAACTGATACAATTTCAGGATTGGTTCATTTTCATCTTACAGACCTAAAAGCAAACCTGAAATTCCCAACTGGTAAGAAGAATTAGTATGTTTGATGATATGTACAGGGGCTGGGGGCATATCTTCAAGTTCTTCATGCAATAATGCAATCCTTTTCCCATTTTATTTTCAGGAATGAGATTCTGCCCAGCAGAACCAATCCAAAGATGAGAACTAGGAAGTAGTGTTAACATGTAGCTCTATCATTTTATTATTTTCTTCTTAAATTTCCTTGTGTAAAACTATTTGGGCTGCCAGGAAATTCTGTCATTTGATTAATTTAATTTATTCAATCTCCTCCCCTTACTGATCCAAGTGCATAATTAATTATCTTTCTTGGTTTATTTTGAGGGGTTGAATGGACACATTTTGCGGTTTAAGATGTCCTCCTGCCGTGTACAAGGATACACTGTTCAATTTTTGTATAGAGTGCTGTTATATCCCAGGGAGCTAATCAAAAATTTAAGGAAAATACGAGATGGGTTGAATACGCAAGAATTAGGAATTAGAGCATTTCGATTTTTTTTTTTTTTTTTTTGGTACAAAATGGGTAATCCCGTTATATTTATATTTTTATTATTTTGTTTGAAAAAATTCCTATTTGAAAACAGAAATGTTATTGTTTTTAACATCATTTCAACGTTTTTGTTGACGGAAAATAAAAAAATGTTCATGTCACAATAATACTGGATCAAAGGGATGTTTTGAAAAAAAAATTAAAAAAAATCTAAAAGTGAACTGCCAGTCTCACCTATAAATCTTCTCATAATTATTACTTAGTGAAAAAAGAAAAAAAAAAAAAAAAACCTAAAAGTGAACTGCCAGTCTCACCTATAAATCTTCTCATAATTATTACTTAGTTTATATTTAATTGAGGAGTTTGTTAATTTTTTGGATTATCGTAGAAAATTTGTGCACTGAATGTATTTGCTTTTCTCTCAATTTCTTCTCCTTTCAATTCTTTGCTCAATCTATAGCAATCCTTAACAAAATGTTGATTTAGAGAAATAGCGAGGGTGTGACACAAATTCTGCTTTAACGGACTAATTTGCCTAAAGGGGAGGATTACTATCACATTAAGAAGCAATTTTCTAGTGGTTTTTTTTTTAGATCACAAGGTGTTCTGAGCTTTTAAACCCGTATCATACTCAGACTAATTTTCGTTTGCACCGGACCGACCCAATTAAGGGCAAAATGCTGACCAAATTAATTTTTCTATACGAAAGGGGGTTTGAACTTCCAATTTCTCTTAAGCATGCAATTAATGAACAAAGAGGAGAGAGAACAGAGTGAATTAAAAGTTAAAACACAAGTGGGGGCATCATTCTTTGATGGTGAGCTGGATTTGGCTTGTAGAGTTGTGTTCTCCATTGATGATCATGATAGGAGACTTAAAGTGACAGCCACCTCACAAACAAAGAGATAAATCAATTGCCAGGGGAGTTTAAACCAAAGGCCATTTTGCAAAGCAGACCCATTCTCCATACTGATTGTGTACCAAACTGTGGTGCCCAACCATGCAGCATATTGCAACTTGCAAGCTTCAGACAGTAAATGTTTTTAGGGGTGGTGTTGGTTTTACGGCGTTTGGTAGCCGTTCGGCGGGTCAACACTACCGTAAAATATTTAGGGTGTTTTGTGAGTGAAAGACTCAGTGAAGCTGAGAGAATAATGTGATATTATTTTGCTAGAGCTTCGGCCGTTCGACCCTTTACATGGTGATCTCGGGGGATATTTATACAATAGTATAAGATTCCTACGAAGAAAGTAGGGCTGACGTGGAGCCAAATCAGTTAAGGAATCCGGCTTCTTTAATGTCATAAATGTCTAAGTTAATAAAGGAAGCTACTCGTATTAAATGAGGAAAGAGATCTCTGTGAAATCTGCTTGTAATCGCCTCTAGGCGAGCACCCAGCCGAGGATGCCCTGACTGCCTAGGAAATGGCTCGAGGAGGGGTTGCGATATTCGCGCGAGGACACCCTGACCGCTGAGCCTAGTCGCCCAGCTGGATTCCCGAGCAGTACTTGGTCGAGGACACGCCGCCCGCGGAGCTTGATCGCCCATCCGGATCCTGGGAGGGTATCCGGTCGGGGACACGCCGACTACCGAGGCTGGTCACCCAACCGAGTTTCATATGCGAACCCAGCCGAGGACACACCGGCTACTGAGCCTAATCGCTTTACCCGAGCCAGCCGAGCTGACCAACCTCCATCTGGGTATGCGTCTATCTTCTGCGCACATAATTATTTATTTATTTTAACTAATATTTTAAATTTGAAAATCTAAACAACAAGTCCACAATGCATATTTCAAATTTCTTAATGACTCGCAGAGAAAAAATTAGGAACAAAGAACAATTGTGAAAATTTAGATTAAGAAATTAAGGATTTAGTACATATATTTGGATAAATTTATAAATAGAGAAAATGGTCAAATAGACCCCTAAACTTTACCCCAAAGGTCAATTAGCCACCTAAACTTTACAAAAGTACAATTAAACCCTCAAACATGTCAAATTGGGTTAATAAAGCCCAAAAACCAGTAAATAACCTGTTATTACAGGTCATTTCAATTCCGACAACGAATTCTGGCGACGAATTTCGGCGACCGGCGAAAAAAATCCGGCCGTCCGGTCGTCTTTCACTGGAGAAGACGACCGGACGGGCGCCTTCTCCAATGGAGAAGAACGACCATCTTCTCCATTGGAGAAGAACGGCCAGATCTGGTCGGTCTTCTCCAATGGAGAAGACGGCCGTCTGGTTGGTCTTCTCCATTGGAGAAGAGCGGCCGTCTTCTCCGGAAGACGACCGGACGACCGAATTTTGTCGTCGGTGACCGGATTTTTTCGTCGATGGCCAGAATTCCTCGCCGGTTGCCGGAATCTGTCGCCGGAATTGAAATGACCTGTAATAACAAGTTATTTACCAATGAAGACGACCGGACGGCCGAATTTTGTCGCCGGTGACCGGATTTTTTCGTCGGTGGCCGGAATTCCTCTCCGATCGCCGAAATTGAAATGACCTGTAATAACAAGTTATTTATCAATTTTTGGGCTTCATTGGACTAATTTGACATGTTTGAGGGTTTAATTGTACTTTTATAAAGTTTAGGGGTTAATTGACATTTGAGTTAAAGTTTAGGGGCCTATTTGACCATTTTTCTCTTATAAATATAAAAACATTTGAATGCAGATAAAATATATACGGTTTTCAAATATAAATATATATTAAAAAACATTCGATTTTTTGGTACAGTTCAATTTTTAACTACCTAACTGTTCAATTCTGTTTCAATTCGACTCAGATAATCCAAATCGAAATGTCCACCCCTCCATGCTTCCATTTTGTAAATAACCTATCAAAGATATTGCGAACTATCTGAGTTGAACCTAAATTTTTTGAATGAAAAGAAAAAGGATGTTACGAACTCAAATTAAACCTTTCAATTCCATCAAACATGGAAACATAGAATCCAAACCCCACTACCACCAAAAAAAATAGAGAACAAAATTTTATCCTAAAAGTTAAAAGAAGAGTGCAACATAAGAAAACCAATCCATCCATGGATTCGACACCTGCTTCCCAATTACTTTAGTTTTCTGCCTAAAACAAATTTGGCATCTTATGCACTTCCAAATAATGCAAACACTACCAAGTGGATATTGACACACCAAAGTGAATAGAAACTCCAGCAACATATATTCTTTAAATAATAGATCATCCATCATCTCCTCTCTTCAAATTCCAATTACAAGTGAGAGGACAGTTCAGAAATATAAAGTTCACAACTCATATTGACTAAGGCAAATACCTAAACAATCCAAAGGGCAGAGATTTCTTTCCCCTTTCTGGCTACGTCTCTTTATTGTGCAGGACTCTTAACATTCCCTGAATCCATCATGCCACAGAAATATACACACAGCATGATTGATTCATTAGAGAAAAACAATGCTCATAACAAGACCCTCATTTTCAGACTTGTTGTCACACTATATACAGAGATAAACAAATTGGTTTAGTTTTCAGGTCGGTTTGCCCCTCGACCAAAAATCTCTATTTCCTGATGTGGTTTTAATCTACATTTCAGCGTCTTCAGGGGCCATTGCAAACTCAAGATTAGTTCTAGGAGACAGCTGAGATGCTGTAATTTTGGCGGCAGTTAAACCCTTCAATTCGCACCTGAGCTGGCTTTTGCCCATACCTCATTCCGCATCCTCCTCCATTCATGCGAGTAGGGGAAGGAGTCAGAGGTGGTGATGGCAATGGCAGCACTACTGTTCGAAGCGGTGATGGGATTGCAACAAAATCATCATGCCCAAAATGTAAATCTTGAATCAGGGGATTCATAGCCCTGCTTGGTGGCGACCC
This sequence comes from Ipomoea nil, assembly GCF_001879475.1. Lineage (NCBI taxonomy): Eukaryota > Viridiplantae > Streptophyta > Magnoliopsida > Solanales > Convolvulaceae > Ipomoea > Ipomoea nil. The sequence goes on along the minus strand of NW_017619261.1, from coordinate 1,689,037 downwards.
ACTGAAAAAAGGTGGCGATGAAGCCATCTGCAAATTGGGGGTTCCAACATGACAGCTCCCCTGTTAACACACAAATAAATATTATTCATTGAACAAACTAGAGAAGTATCAAAAATTGAGTTAATACCGAATTTGGTCCCTTGACTAATAGGACTTCACACCTCGACTTCCAACCTTGCTCAATTTCATCCCCAACTATGCAATTGTTAACCAAAATGTCCTAATCCAGACTATTTTAGGTAAAAATTGCATAATTGGAGATGAAATTGAGCAAGTTTGAGTCGAGGGACCAAATGGATATTAATTCATGAAAAATTCATCATACATTCATACAAACATCAAAAAATCACTAAATCTGATGAAAATTGATCAGTCATAAACACAGACACAGACTACTAGTGACCATCAGCAGTATTTCTAGCATTTAAAGAGAAGAAATTAATTATATTCCATCCATAAACAAAAGAGTATAATTTTATTTTATTTTTTTGCACCCAAAGAGTTTAAAAAAAAAAAAATTTAACCCATTCATGTTGATCAGAAAACACATAAACATACATAAAGAGGAAAATAGGTTTTAAAAATCCCAAATTCCTCCTGATAGGCTTCCTTCAAGTAGAAACCCATAAAAAACCAGGAAGAATTTTTAATCGAACCAAGATCAACAACTAATACAAGAAAGATAGTATTTTTCTAAGAGAAACTTTCATATCTTTTCAGAATTTATTAAGAAACAGAGAACACAATCAACACCAAAAATTCAAAACAGATATTACCTTACTAAGGATGAGTTCCAAAAGCTCAATTCCAGCTTCCGAATCACAAGGCTCCGTCTGTTGACTGCCAATAAAACCCCAAAAAGTTTTAGAAAAACAAAATACACAAATTCCATAGTGGAAAGAGGTATAACCTGATTTAATTTCATAGAGACGAGTTTACAGTGGGAAAACAAAACCTGAACCGCGGCAAGCAAGAAGGCCTGGTGAGTTCATCGACGAGGCCACCAACTCTACGCGGCTTTGGGCAAGCGATGCTGTTGCTCATCGTCATCATCATCCAATTTTCTCTATCCCCCTCCATCTCGCCCTATGTCTTCACAGATCCGACGCCTGCAACAACACGAAACCTATTTCAGATATACGCAACATAACGTATGCATATACGTACCGGTATACAAAACGTATTTGGTAAACAGACATGAGAAGCAGAGAGAGTGTAGAGTGTAGACCTAGGTTTTAGGTGCCGGTATGCGAAAAACTGAGAAGAGAGAGAAAGGGGAAAGATTATAGGGATGAAGAAGAAGAAGAGTGTGAGAGTTAGGAGTGTGGTGGGGATGATATTTCATCGGATTCGGAGGAAAAGAAAGTTTGGAATTTGCAAGTTTGGCCCGGCTGGAATTTGGGTGCAACCCGGTTGGCGTGATGCGCGTGTATTCGGAATTATCGGAGAGTTTTTAAGCATCCAAATAAGGAGATTATGCACAGATTTTAAGAGAAAATTGTCAACATAAAAAGATAATAATAAGGAAAGAGAAGGTTACAATTGGTACTACAAATGTGGAGATTTTGTCGAAAAAGTGGGACCCACCCATTTTAATAATTTTCGAGAAAGGACGTGTGAAGGCCACAAATAGTGCCAAGTGACCGCGTGCAGTGTATGCGCTTGCTGGGCGCGTTAATGACCGTTTTTTTTTTAAATCAACATTTTTTTTTATTTTTTATTTTTCACTTTTCTACCATTTTCTTTTTCCTAATCACACTTACAAAAACTCTTCAAAACCCACACCAAAATCCCTACTAATGAGGATGCCTTTAGTGAGTTAACTGTCATACTCTACAAGAAGCCCGACATTGTGTTCATTATTGAGACTATGGTTGTTGCTAGTAGGTTAGAGCCCATTAAAAATAAGTTGTGTTTTGAAGGCATGTTTGCAGTTGATAGTAGAGGTCAAAGTGGTGGGCTTGTTTGCTTTTGGAAAAAAGGCCCAATGGTCACAATTAAAACTTATTCCAGTAGACACATTGATATGGTCATTGCCAGGAACAACCGGGGCGATGATTGGAGACTTACTGGCTTTTACGGTGTTCCAGACAGGAGTCAAATACACGTGGGGTAGAATCTGCTTAAAACTCTGGCCGTCTCTTCCTTGGGCAGTGATTGGCGATTTCAACGATATCCTTCAACCTTCAGAGAAAAAAGGTGGTAACCCACAACCAAGATGGCTGATAGAAGGGTTTCGAGATGTAGTCGATCAAAGTGAGTTCTCTGATTTCTCCTTCGAGGGGCACCAATACACGTGGGAAGCCAAATTGGATCCAAGCTAAACTCGACAGAGTATTGGTTTCGGATGAATGACGTGACCGCGTGAGAAGTTCGGGGGAGCTAGGCGCAATCCTTTGTATCCTCTAGAAGCGATCATATTCCGTTGTTGTTACAGGTGATTCGGGATCAAGTTCGACAGCTTCCGCAGCGCTTTAAATTTGAAAATCTTTGGTTACAAGAAGCAAGGTGCCGGGAGGTTGTAATTGAAAGTTGGAATTCGTCAATCGGGATGGATTTAATTGACCGAATTGGGTAGTGCATGATTGCGATTTGGAGATGGGGAAAAATTTTCACAAAGAATTTCAGAAGGAGAATTCAATTTTGGGAGAGACGTATGGAGTTGTTGAAGAGAAGAGCAGACATGCATGTGTGTCTTATGTTTCGTGAAGCACAAATTCAGCATCAAAGAGTTATTGAACACCAGAATAGCTACTGGAAACAGAGGGCCAAAGAATTCTGGCTGAAAGATGGGGATCAAAACACAACCTTTTTCTATAATTCAGTCCGGAAGAGGCGACTCAATAACCAAATTTTCAGGCTTAAGAACGAGCAAGGCAAGTGGGAGGAGAAGGGGACTGCTTTGAACAGCCTTATCATAAGGTATTTTCAAAATTTATTCTCTGACCAGGATGGAGAGCCCCATCTAGTAATGGGTTGTCTAGAGTCTAAGATTAACCATGCTCAGAATGAGAGGTTACTTAGAAAATTTTCTAATGAGGAGCTCAGAGTAGCTCTCTTTGATATGAAGCCTGATAAGTCACCTGGCCCCGACGGGCTTCCTCCCGATTTTTTCCAAAACTATTGGGACATTGTTGGGGAGGATGTAGTGTCGTTCTGTAAGAGAGCTAGATTAACCAAAAGATTACCTGATGGTAGTAACTCCACCCATTTTGTTTTGATACAAAAAAATTCCAAACCAACCTCCATGGGAGATTTGAGGCCTATAGCACTGTGTAATGTGCTTTATAAAATATTTGCAAAAGCCCTGGCTAAATGATATCATCTCTGAAGCTCAATGTGCTTTTGTCCCGGGTAGATTGATAACTGATAACCGGCGGAAGCAGCAACGGATTGGCGAAGCGGATCTGTCCTCCCTCTCCCCGGCGACGTCGTCGATCTTCGATCGCCGTTCACGGAAACACACGGCAGGGGCAACGAAAAACGAGAAAAAAAATTAAACAACCAACAATTATATTTGCAGATACTCGATGCTTTAATCTCATGCTTTAGAAATTGAATCAAATAGTAAAAATTAAACAAAATAATCCATGGATTCATATTTGCAGATATGTGCAGATTCATATTAAAAAAATAGGGAGTAATCATATGATATGGTATTTTTTAAAAAACTAAAAATAAAAATTCACAGATTCACGTGGATCAGATTGAAACAGATTCATATTACCGTTCACCGAAGATTTATGTAGAGAAAAAGTGCTGATAACGTGTTGTATTGCAAGTTTGTTTACAGGCCTTTAGCTCGCAAGATCAGTAAAAACAGGAAGAAGAAAATAAAGAACAGAGGAAAGAGATTTCTTATTCATTCATAAACTCTGTACATCACTACATCAATATATATAACAGCTATTACAAGATCATACCATAAATATAAAGCCAACGAACAATTTCCCTATCAATTTTCTTGCAAATTGAATAGTGTTCTTGTGACACCCCGAAATCCAAATTCGGTTAAGGGATTAATTAAGTAATTAATCCTATCTCAATTTGTAATTTAATTCCTTAAATTCCTGAAATTTAATAGTCGTGGACTAGTAATTGACTAGTCAACCCCAAAGTCAAAGTTGTACCTTAAGCTTTGTAAGGAGTTCCCTTATTCTTTACACCTTTCCATGTTAGTAAGGGTATTCTTGACCTTTCACCTTGTGTTAGTATTGTAACCTAACCTTGTGAGAACACCTCATTTCTATCCTTACACTTTCCAAAATCCTAGCTCCATCTTCTCTCTAAAAAGGTGGGTAGCTTTTCTTCCAAGCCAAGTTGAAACCTTGTCAAGACTTCAAGAGTTGCTTCCAAGATTCAACCTTTCATATATTTGGGCATCTAGGAGGGTAAGATCCATATTCATCTTGTGTTTTTAGTGTTATCTTAGGTGTCTTTTCTTAAAGATAGGATCTTTATGATCTTTTGGTGTGTTTTTGAAGTGGGTTTGGAAGGTGGGCTTTGATAGGAGCTTGGTGTGGTGTTAAGTGAAGGTTTTTGGTCTACAAGAGGTAACCCATGCTCTACAAAATCTATTTTGCTTACCTATATGAATATTTCTTGGATTCTACATGTGTTTTGCTATGAAATGTGAGTGTTGATGCATGATCTTGTGAAAATGCATATCTAGAGCTTGTGTTTAGGGTTCTTGTATGTCATTGCTTGGCTATTCCTTTGGTTCAAGTCACTTTGTTGTATTTGGTGAATTTTGACATGTTTTGGACTTGAATTTGAGTTTGGAGATGAAAATCCGCGAAGTGATTTATTGTGGTACAGGAGTGTACCCACGGGCGGAACGGCGGGTAGGGGTCCAACCCGCCGCCCACCTGCGGGGTACATGTTGTGGAAAGGCTTGTACCCGCGGGCAGGACCACGGGTAGGGGCCTACCCGTGGGTCCACCCGCGGGGTACGTTTTGTGGTTGTTTGGGGGATTTGTTCCCCGTGATTCTTTTGACTCGGTATTTGGTCTTTTGACTTCCCGTTGTTCTTTTGTGGAACTATTTGAGTGTCTTCTTGATGTTTCGTATGTCTAGAACTATGTGGTAGGTATCCATGTAGGTTTTGGTGTCGTGAATCGTGCTAAGTGTTCAACATTGTGTTTCGTTGAACCGTGATGAGTCTTGTGTGTTCTTCGGAACTACGTTTGGTTTACCCGTTTGATAAGCATGCTAGTTCGGTATTTAAATGCTAGCTTGTGTGTTGTTTGTACATTCCTATTGGTTGATGATAACTTGTGTTATTCATCGTTGTTGTTGTTGGGCTGTGACCCATTCCTTGATTGAGTATGGTTTCATATCTTCGTTGTGATCTGTTGATTGATTCCTGTTGTGGTGTGCTGCGTGTGTGGCTTTACCTGGATTGCACGATTAGTGGTATGGGACAGTAGTCACCAAGGTATTGCAGTGGTCCTCGTGGTGGCCATGACGTGATTATGGAGTTTGTGGCCTGAGTGATGGGTCCACGTATTTCTTGGGTGGCATGTGTTGCCGTGTGTGTGAACGGTACCCTCGTGTACTATGAAATTGGTGGTCTTGTTGGTAGTTTGTTGGTGGGGGACGACGGTCCTAGGAGGGGAAAAAGGTTGGACTAAGAAGTACAGGGGTCCTGGAGGTAATGGTTGGAAGAAGATACAAGGTTGGGGGTAGCCATAAGGTTGGAACCGGGCATGTAACACCCCCATTTTCCATTAACCAAAATAACTTATAGAAATGAATTTATTTTATTAAAACCAATTTTTAGTTGCGGAAGCTAAACAAAACAAAAGGAAAAAGGGATGCTACCGCCACGTTTAGATAACAACCTATATCCAAACGCACAGGCTAAAAACAATACTACTAAAAACAACCCATAATTTGTTCTATTACAACGCATTAAATACAATTTTCTAAGAATTCACTTCTAGATTTTTCTAAAATAATATAAAACTTCAAAGTTCTAAAAGATGATTCACTCTCATGCTCCAGATACTCGTGCCACATTACCTGCAAAATAACTAAAGGGGGAACAAATTCAGCATACAACAGCTGGTAAAACTTACTCCACCCTGTAAAACATTTTTCATATAACACGTAACACCTTGGAGCACATAATTCCACATTAACCCCTTACTCATATTATATTTGCAATATTCCTTCATACCACTTCTTCACATTTAATTACCAATTATCAATTCAACCACATAATAAATCTAATTTATAATTTCACTTAACATTTCATAATTTACCATAACATCAATTAATTTAACATAAAATACCATAACTTCCACGTTTGACCACTTTTCTCAATATTAGGATTTAATCCTTTATTTACCACCAAGTCAATGAGGAGGAGAAATACAAGGCAAGGACCATTACTTCGGCCCCAGTGACCAAAACCAACCAACCAGACACCAACCCAGTTGGCTCGAGATCAATCCCTTAAGTATGCATACCCCCATTGAGAGACCAACCCCAATAGGTAGAACGAACTCGATTGTGAGAGACCAACCCCACAAGGTATATAATAATATTCCAGAATCAAATGTGAGAGACCAACCCCACAAGATCCATAACCAAAAGTGAGAGACCAACCTCACAATAAAAAATCCAAGTACAAATCCTCCATGACCAAAGTTAATTAAATGTAAGTTTTTATACCAAATATTTCACAAGCAAGCAACTTCTCAATATCTCAAATAAGAAACTGACAAAATTTTTCAGAAACTATGACCTGAATTGCAGAATTTACTGAGAAAAATCGGTAACATATTTTCATATGAAATTCTCCAGATAAGTAGTACAAAGAGTCTAGACTACACACAAAAGGTTTCGAGCCAATCCAAGGCCTAGAAGTATTTTTCCCGAAATATTTCCCAACACTGCGCCAAACAGAAATTAAACTGGCAATACACTGCCTCAACTTTACGAAATTTTTCTGGAAAAACCGAAACATATTTTTAACCAAAACTTTTTATAAACATCAAATATAACAAGTCTAGGTTCTCCATAAAAATTTTCAAGCAAAAAGAAGTTTAGGAAACAATTTTCACGAATTTTTCTTTCCAGCTGTGCCAGTCAGAATTTTCTCAGGCAATAATCAGATTGAGTACAATTTTTCCTTTTTAATCACCACAAAATCACCATATCACATATGCAGGGATTTCAAAACATCTAAACTCATATATCTACTCGCATAATATGATCAAATAACTTACAATACTAAATATCACAAATTCATTAAAATCATGAATCACATAAACACATAGAAAAAGTGATTTTTCTTTGGGGTAAATACATTTTAAGTAGACATAAATCTTACCTCTAATGAAGCTCAATATCTACCACACTCCAACTGCTTTGATTAAAGAATCCTTGACTATTGATGAGAGACCAGATGATGAAGCTAGGGTTTTATTTTACTTTAGGAGAAAAGGAATGGCGATAGTGCAGAGGGGGAAAATATATAGAGTTGGGGTTATATTAGGATAACATATATATATATATATATATATATATATATATATATATATATATATATTTAAGAATAATGTATGTAATTTTTGTGGAATAATATAATAGGACTAGGAAAATATTAAATAATCATATATATATATATATATATATATATATATATATATATATATACACACTAGTACTGACGTGCGCATCTAACTTATATGTTGCTAGTCGGATTAAGAAGATTTTGAGGAAATAACTAATAACATACATATACATATGTTACTTAGAAAACCGCAAAGCACTTTACATAAATATCTACTATCTACTATATCTATCTACTATATATATATATATATATATATATATATATATATATATATATATACACTAATATAAGAGCCCAAGAGAGTTAGGGCTATAATGGGTAGAAAAAATGGCGGTCACATATTTTAATCAAATGTATGGCTCAGATTGATTAAAAGATTGATCAGATTTAAATTATACACTAAAATTTCTTAAAATACCTACACACCGTTACTAATTCCGTTAAAATTTTAAGAATTGCCGTTAGTTCACCGTTAACTTACTCATTGATTTCAATAAAAAAAAAGGTCTTAGATTCGAACCTCATCTCAATCAAAGTTGGCATAATTAGTACTCTATTTTACTCTTATTAAATTATATAAATAATAATTTAGTAGTTACAACGAAAAATAATACATATGCATTTCTTTAATTTAGAATTATGTGTCCACAATGTCTTTATTCAAAAAAAAAAAATATTCATTATCAATAAATTAAATAAGAGAAATAATTTTATTAGTTATATTGTCTTTATTTTTCTTCAATATAAAAATTCTTTATATTCAAATTTATTAATTGATTATATTCGCTACATTATCCTTACAATGTCTTTATTCAGTGAAAAAAAATTATTAATTATCAATAAATTAATTAAAATAAATATTTTCATTAGTTATATTGTCTTTATTTTTCTCAAATGTAAAAATTTTTACATTCAAATTCATCAATTGATTATATTCACTACATTATCTATTATCTTTTTGTGCACTATTTTTCTAATTAAATATCAAAGTTATAATACAAAATAATGCTATATATTTATATACCAAGTATTTTATTAATACCATGAAATTTTTTTTAAAAAATATAATTAATAAAGCCAACCATATTAACTACTTGAGAGATTTTGTGACAAAGAAAGTATTCAAATCACACAACAAATTGAAGTGAGAACTACCTCGCAATGTCCTTGTTTGACAATCAACAATTAGCGGTTAGCGTTAGCGGATTTGACCAGCGAATTTATTTAATTATTAACATTGGGTAGAAAAAATGACCTCTAAATTATTAAATCAAATGAATGGTTCATATTCTTCAGGTTTTAATTTTTTTCTTTTAAGATTTTATAATTTATCCTTAATTATATGATTATCCATTTAACTTTTCCGTTAATTCACCGTTAGTCTAATTCTAATATTAAAGTCTAATATAAAATTATAACTACACCATTAATCTAATTCTAATATTAAAGTCTTAATAGAACTTAACCACAAATCCTAATGTCGGAATCTCCTCAAACAATATTAGTATATATTTAATATTTTATGCCCTAATTTTTATTTGTTTTCCCTTATGTCCCGTATTTGGTTTCAACCATACCTATACAATTATTTTATTGACAATTATAATCAATCTTGACTATATTATCTTGCATTTGTAAACTTAGAATTACCTATTTAACCCGCACGGGCTTAGCTCAATGATTTAGTGGGTAGTATTTGGGAGAAGAGACCAAGGTTTGAACCTCGGCAGCGGCAGTGCGGGAATTATGTCCAAAGTGGGCAAATTCCTTGTGCGTGTCAGCATTTGGCCCTGTCTGCTGAACCATTGAGTCACCGTGATTTACAACTTCCCACAATGCTCTGTCGGGTCGGAGTGTGGGGGGCCCTTGGGGTTGGGGACTCAACCTTTGGGAGAAGAATTACCTATTTAAATATGCAAATTCAACCTTCAATTATCTATGCATGAACAATTTCAATATAATCCTGCCTTAATATACTTTAAAGTACTTATTTAAAAAAAAAAAAAGCATTGGGCATTATCCCAATCGCGCAATGCGCATAAAAAACTAGTATAAGATATAAGGAAGATGATGAGGGTGAGTAAATATACATATGTAAGGAGTCCGTGTGCTCATATACATATACTACGAACAAATAATATTAGGCTCAATATAATAATAGAGTTTAGAAAGATATTAGGTCAGACTTAGAGTCCAAGAAATAAAATAAAATTAGGAAATATAGATACAATGCCCAAAAATTTGGGGTGTCACAGGGCATAAGGAAGGCATATCAACTCGTGATGGGTGATGCCACGAGGGCTTGTGTAGCCGTTGTTGTGAGTTCTCTTCTTGTGACGTGTGTAGTCACAAGGGCATGTATTGCCTTGGCATGTGTTGCCATTTGTCGTGTCTTATTCCTTTGAGTTATGCATGTCGGGTGTTGGTCTATTGTGTGATGATAGACCAAACCTTGAGACTTCTTGTGAGTTGTTGTTGCTCTTTGTGGTCTTGGGATGTGTTCCCGTGTTCTTGTTGAGAGTGTTGAGTCTTGTGTTAACTATTACTCTTGGTTTTTGACTTATATATATGTATTCCGTTACAAATGATTTTACAAATGTATATCTTACCTATGTATGATATTTCACATGTATTGGTGGGTTACCAGCATTATTTGTTGACCGGGCGTCGTCCCATGTTTATTGTGTTCTTTCAGGTGATATCTAGACGAGTGCGCAGTCTAGTGCTTGCTAGTATAGCTTCTCCCTTACGTTTTGTGGCCTGTGAGCCAGCTTAGATGTAGAACAATGAAACATTTGGTTTAGATTTAAACATTGCAGATGTTGCCTGTGCGTCCATCTCTTTGGTGAACGTGGCATAGCACCCCGTATTCCAGTTTATTTATATCTATCTATCTTTCAGTCTTCCGCTGTGTTAGCTGTTTGGTTTAGTTATCTGCATGTTTAAGGTTTTAAATTAGCATGTTTTTTTTGGGTGTTACAGTTCTATTTATTTTATTTTAATTTAAGAGCATATTAAAAAAATATAATACTAATAAATATTAAAAGGAGAAATCAATATTTCGGTCCCTCAATTGTTTCTCAACTATCAATGCAGTTTCTAATTTTCAATTTCAACTAATTTGATGCTCGAATTGTTTAAAATTTCGTCAATTAACCCTTCGAGAATCAAATTGACGAAATTTTAAAAATGAGAAAATCACCATTTTGGTTACTTATAAGGATTTAATTGACAAAACTTTGAATAATTCGATGATCAAATTATTTAAAATTGAAAATTACGGACTATATTGACAATTAAAAAATAATTGAGGAACCAACTGGTGATTTTCCTATATTAAAATATCACAAACTATTAAAATTGATGATAAAGTATTCAAAGATTCAAATACATATATTTAGTCAATAAATCAAAATATTAAATTCAAATACATCTTAGCCAATGATGCAAAGTATTCAAAAATTATCTAGAGTACTCAAATATTCAAACAGTTCCAAACATGTGATGAAACAATCAACGAGGGGATGACTGCTGAGTAGATGAGCAAGCACTCAATCTTTCATTAATCAAAACACGAAGCTGATCCTACGAATTCTAACTAACATCATTTATTTGTTGTTGCTCTTCTACAATCTGTTGTAACTTTTTAATCTCGGCTTGTAAATGATCAGTATCAAAATTCTGAGTCTGTCGTGCCCAAGTATAAGTTTCAAAAGAGTTATTGAAATTCTAATTACAAATATAGGAATTGAATTATCATATGAGCGAAGTCCATACAATTTTCTCTTTTGGTCTTACCTGTTAGATCTAAATATAGTCTAATCATACAAAGTATAATCTATAAGAAATCTAACCTCGTAGTAGCAGAAGCGGAAGTAGTGTATTGATCTCCAGCCATAGTTGATACCTTGTTATTTTGATAGTTAGACATACTAAAATAATAAAATACACCTTCCAAAATCAATTTGAAATTTGGTTCAAAAGATACATTTTAATTAGTCTTGGAATCCAAAAAGGTATATCATATCACATAACTTACTATCGTTATTAGTCCAAATAACCAAGTTTCGAGAAACAATTAATAAAGGTGGTAAATTTTGGTAAGTAAATAAATCCATGTAACACCCCCAATTTTACCAACACTTTTAAAACTTAAAAGGCAAGATAAGTAAACTAATCATTCAATAAACATTAAGTGGAAGCAAGTATAAACGGGGATATTATGCCACATCTTAAAGTACTAAAGATGCACAGGCGAAACATAACAACTAATCCAACATTCAGAGTCTACGGCTCACAGGCCAAGCAACAACTAAGAAAAGGTAAAGCTACACTAGCTAAGAGTCTTCACTAGCGCGCTCGTCATCTACTCAAAACCTGTAAAAGATAAGGGATAACACCCGGTCAGCGAATAAAGCTGGTAACCCACCAATACGCGTTAAGTATCAATATAATTACGTAGTTATAAACAAAACCATTTGGAACTGAGGAATACAGTATATAGCATTTGAAAACCATGAGGGGAGACAACAATCAATCATAACACACTCTCAACAAGGATCAAGACCCACAACTCAATCAAATCAATAGAGACCACAAACTCAAGCGACATACCACAACTCTAGATGCAACCTACCATTCATAAGGTAGAGTTCATCATAGACATGCACATACGCAAGGAAATGCATCAATCACATGATGACAAGTTTATGTTCCAACCTTATACCTTATGTGACACCCCGTAAATCCAAACACTAATCAGGGATTAATTAGAGAATTAATCCAAGTCTCTTTGCTAATATATTCCTAAAAATCCTGAAATTTAATAGTCGAGGGACTAGATTTTGACTAGTTACTTAAGTCAAAGGGTGGTGGTACCTTGTGCTTCTTGAGTTGTGTCTTTGTTCCCTTGTTTTTCCAACATTAGTAAGGGTAGGAATGTCTTGCTACCTAAGGTTTGTGATTCAAGCTAACCTAGCAATACCCTTTCATTTCATTCACCCTTCAATCTAAACACAAAAACCTCTAGCCTCTCTCTAAAAAGGTTTAGCTTCTTCTCCAAGTTAGGATTTGAGCATCCAAGTCTTGCAAGTTTGTCTTCCAAGATTCATACTTTTTTCATCTTGAGCATAGGTGAGGGTAAGATCCTTGGTCCTTTGGTGTTTTTAACCTTCTTTTAGGTGTCTTTTTCTAAAGATAGGATCTTTGTTGTGTTTTGGTTTGTGTATGAAGTTGGTGTGGAAGAGGAGCTTTAGGAAAGGCTTTCTAAGGGTGAAAAGAGGAAGTTATTAGGCTACAAAGGTAACTCATGCTTTACAAAACCTATTTTATTACTTATATGATGATTCTTGGCTTCTACTTGTGATTCTTGTGTTGATTTGTGAGATTTGATGCATTGTCTTGTGGTGATGCATGTTTAGAGCTTGTTCTTAGGGTTCTTGAATGCCATTGCTTGACTATTTCTTGGGTTCAAGTCATATTGTTGTTGTGTGTGAGATTTTGGGTGTTTTGGACTTGAACTTGACATTTTTGTTGAAAATCCCCGAAGGGATAATTTTGGTGTACAGGGTGTACCCGCGGGCGGAACGGCGGGCAGGGCCCTACCCGTCGCCCCACCCGCGGGGAACAAGTGGTCTCGTGGGTATGTACCCGCGGGCGGAACCGCGGGTGGTTGTCCACCCGTGGCCCCACCCGCGGGGAACGTGTATGGTGGTTGGTGGGGATTTGTTCCCCGTGATTCTTTTGACTCGGTATTTATGTCTTGACCTCCCGATGTTGTTTTATTGGGCTATTTGTGAGTCTTCTTGATGTTTTGTATGTCTAGAATGGTGTGTTAGGAATCCATGTAGGATTTGGTGTCTTGAATCGTGCTAAGAGTCCAACTTTGTGTTTCGTTGGGCTAATTGTGAGTCTTGAATTTTCTTTGGAACTACTTTTGGTTTACCCATTGTTAAGATTGCTAGTTTGATGTTGAAATGCTAGTATGTGTGGTTTGTTCCTTCTTATTGTGATTGGCAACTTGTGTTGACAATCATTTGGTGTTGGATTGTAATCCTTTGTTGATTGAGTATGGGCTCATGTCTTCATTGTGATCTCTTGATTGATTCCTATGATGTGAACGTATACAAATCGTTGTACCCTTTTGTTGATACTTGATTGAGGCTATTGTTGAGCCTTAGTCATCTTGGTAATGATGATGACTTGTGTGACTATAATTTAAATGTGGGTGGTTGTTACTTGAGCTTTGCTCACATGTAGGTGGTTGTGTGAAATGAATATTACCCTCGTGTACTGATATGTAGGTGGAAATGTTGGTGGATGTTGGTGGGGGGGACGACGTTCCCCGGAGGCATAAGGTTGGACTCAGAAGTACAGGGGTTACTCGGAGGTAATGGTTGGAACTGAAATAAGGCCGGGGGTAGCCATAAGGTTGGAACAGGGCATAAGGTTGGAACTATGCAACTTGTGACATGTAGTTGTCACCGTGTGAAAGTGAATTCCTTGCTTTTGAGCATGTCTTGATGTACTCTACTTTGTGATCAGTAGAATGCATCCTGAGTTGTTTGTCTTTCATGTTTGATGTCTTATCGTTGTTGTGAGGATGGTAATTCCCTTTTTGTTGAGAGTGTTTGATGAGTCTTTGAAGTTGACTTCTCTTTATGGTTTTGAAATGCTATATACCGTATTCCGTTTCGAAATGGTTTTGCATATACTTATCTATATATGTTATTTAACGCGTATTGATGGGTTACCAGCAATATTCGCTGACCGGATGTTATCCCCATGTTTTTCCCTTGTTCTACAGGTTAAGAGTAGATGTCCGAGAGCGCTAGACTTGGATCGCTAGTTAGATTAGCTGTCCTGTGTAGACGTTATGTTTTGGTTGGCCTGTGAGCCTAGTTAGCGGCCTGTGTGCCTTGACTCTTTATGTTCTGTTTGAATTTATAGTTTTTCCCGCCAGTGCACCTATGTCTGAGATAGGTGTGGCATAATATACCCTGATTTTATATAGCTTCCGTTGCTTTATGTCTTGATGATTAGATGTTTTCCTGTGCATTTAAGTTTTAAAAATGTGGTAAAAATCGGGGGTGTTACACCTTAGTACCACCCTTATGGCTACCCCCAACCTTATCACAGTTCCAACCTGTACCTCCGAGTGCCACCCTGTACTTCTGAGTCCAACCTTTTCCCGGTATGGGACCGTCGTCCCCCACCAATCTACACCACCAATCAGAATACCACTGATCTCAAGTACACGAGGGTACTGTTCAATTCATAGTAACATACCACTGATCTCATGAGCAAAACTCGAGTAACAAAACCACCATACTCATTCATATTCCCACACAGTCATCATCATCAAAAGGACTAAGGCTCATCAATAGCCCCAATCAAGTATCAACAAAGGGTACACCGATTTGTACAAGATAACTTCATAAGAATCAATCAAGAGATCTCAACAAAGACATGAGTAATACTTAACAACAAAGGACTACCATCCAACATCAAGATGATTGGCAACACGAGTTGCCAATCTTCAACAAGAAGGAACAAACCATAGATACTAGCATAACAACATCAAACTAGCATGCTCATCAAAACTGGTAAACCAAAATGGTTCCAACGGACCTTCAAGACTCACATTAGCCCAACGAATCACAATGTTAGACGATTAGCACGATTCAACACACCAAACCCTAACATGGATTCCTAACTCATCGTTCTAGACATACGAAACATCAAGAAGACTCACAAAGAGCTCAATAATTCAACAACGAAAGGTCAAAACATCAAATACCAAGAAGAAAAGGATCACGGGTACAAATCCCCGCAACCCACATATGTTCCCCGCGGGTGGGGCCACGGGTAGGCCCCCACTCGTGGGCCTGCCCGCGGGGTACAACCCGAGAAGAACCACGTTCCCCGCGGGTGGGGCGGCGGGTAGGCCACTGCCCGCCGTTCCGCCCGCGGGGTACACCTCCTGTACACATTTTTCCCTTCGGGGAAATTCATCAACAAAGCTAAGTTCAAGTCCAAAACACCCAAAATCTCATGCATAACAAAGATATGACTTGAACCCAAGAATAAGCCAAGCAATGGCATTCAAGAAACCTAAATACAAGCTCTACACATGCATCATCACAAGATCATGCATCAAATCTCACAAATCACATCAAGAACATCAATAGAAGCCAAGAAATATCAATAGCAAGCATAAAATAGGTTTTGTAGAGCATGGCTTACCTTTTTAGACTACAACTTCTTCCTTTTCACTCTCCTAAGCCTCCTCTTGGAGTTCTTCTTCTCCACCAACTTCTTACACAAGCCAAAACACAAGAAAGATTCTAACTTAGATAAAGACACCCAAAAGATGGTTAAAAACACTAAATATCTATGAATCTTACCCTTTCCTATGCTTGGGAAGAAGAAAGTAGGAATCTTGGGGTGTGATCTTGCAAAGCTAGCAGGTCCTCCTTTTCGCTTGAAGAATAAGCAAGGTTTCTTTTTAGAGAAATGATGGAGTGTTTGGAACTGTGGCTAGCATGAGAAATGAATGGAATGTCTTGCTAGGGATAGCTTGAACAACAAAACATGTGAGGAAAGGTCAAATTTACCCTTACTAAGGTTGGAAAGACAAAAGGGTTGAGGTACAAAACATAAGGCAAAAGGTACACTTGGTTGACTAAAGAGACTAGTCAAATTCTAGTCTCTCAACTATTAAATTTCATGATTTTTAGAAAGAAATTATCAAAGGAAAGCTAGGATTAATTCCTCAATTAATCACAATTAGGAGTTAGATTTATGGGGTGTCACATCCTCTCCCCCTAACAATAAGCTTTGTCCCCGAAGCTTGGGCACAACGAGTTATCAAAAAGGATAGCAATGATCAAAGGTGTGACAAGAGAAAGCAAAGAGTGGCAAACAAGAGTTCCAAAAATATATCAAGAGCAAAGGCAAGGCTTCAAAGCAACGGAGATTTCTCCCAAGCAACTTAACAACTAACAAAACTTAAGATTAACATCCAACCGTCTACGCTAGGCCTAAACTTTACTAGGCTAAGCACCAAGCAAACAAACAACTAAGCGAACAATTACCAACGAGCCAACTACCAAACGAGCAAGGAACACACTCACAAAACAACTACGCAAACAACTACCAACGAGCCAACAACCAAAACAAGCAAGGGACGCAACGGGGTTACCTCAAACTCCAGCCTAGGAGGAATCATCCTCCGCATCCTCAGTATCCTCGTCAGAAGCTTCCTCGGCTCCACCCCGACTAGAGCTAGCTTCCAGCATATCCAACCTTTGATTCACGGTGACCAACTGAGCCTTCATGAAGGAAAAGCCTTCTTCGATCATCTGGTTTTGCTGTCGAAGAAGGGCCACCACACGCTCCTCGTGGGTCATGGCATCGTGCTCTTTCTTCATCCTCAACTCTTTTCTTCTCAAGCTCTCCTCGCTCTCGGGGTCACTTTCTTCTGCCTCTTCTCCTTCCTCTTCTTCTTCCTCTTCTTCTTCTTCTTCATGTCCTCCCAAACTTTGCACTACCTGATTCAACTTCCTAACAGGAATCTCAAGCTGATCAACCAAAGAGCTCCTCTCGGCAGGGGATTTCTTTGCTACTTCCTCCAAGGTGATGTAGTCATTATTTTCCAGCTGAAACAGATTGCAACTCCGGAGATTCACGGCATCCAAAACCATCTTGCCAACAGGCTTGGGCACATAGTCATCCACTTTCACCCCTTTCCTCAAGAAAATCCAACTCAAAATCATACCATATGGGAGGCTTTTATGGTCATGATCTCTACAATAATCCATGTGCTGCAACATCAGGGAGGGCAAATTAAAATTCACTTTGTTCTTTAGGCAGAAGGCAAAAGTGCACTCCAATTTTCCCAACAGGTTACTCTTGTTGTTGTTAGGCAGCAAGCAATCAGAGACAAGCATCACCAAAATCTTCTACTCAGCAGAGAGCCACTTCCTTTATGGCCTCATGGCCTGGGTAAAACCACTTGTCCTACTTGGCAAGAAACTAAAATAATTCTGATAGCCCATATTATCCATCTCAATCCAAGAATCACCATTGTATTGTGAGACCCCGGTGGTCGTCAAACTCAAAAGCTGAGCTAATCGTTTCTCGGTCAAGGAAATCTTTACACCTCCCACTTTCGAGGTGATTTCCAATTTCCCTCCATCCTTAGTCACACTCATGTGACGCTAGAACTCTTTTACCAAGCTCGGGTAGGTCTCGGTTCTAACCGCAAGATACCCATCTAACAAGCCTTGATAATTCAACAAATCCAACATAGAACTTGAAAAAGATTCGGGGTCAAAAGCTTTACCTTCCAAAACTGAGTAATGGGCATCCACCCATTCCATTCTTCTCGCGGTTTTTGACCTTTTAGGCACGGTGCAAGATGTCCAAGGTGAGGTAGACCCAAAGCTTCTTCCTTTTCCCTATTCTTTTCCCTTTTCTTCTTTTTTCCCCCTTTCTTCTTCTTTTCCTCTTTCTTCTTCTTGACAACGCTTCTTCGGCGATGCAGCGGCGAAGGGACGGCGACGGCTGGCGGCTGGCGGGACATCGCTGGCACGGCGACGGGCGGTGACCGGTGGGCGTCTGGAGGTCGACAGGCAGAGGAGATGCGACAGGTAGGGGGGTTTTCTCTTCAGCTGCTGCGTATGGGTGAAAGAAAAGAAAGAGAAGAAAGAGAAGGGAGGGTTTGGGGAAAAATTGGGAAAAAGGAGAATTTAATTTGGGGATTTTAGGATAGGTTTAGAGGAAAAAGGTTAAAAGGAATTTAGTTGGGAAAAGGTTTGAGAAATATAATTGGTCTAGATGGTTTAAGGGATAGCTTAGAGACTTTGAGGCTTGAGTTTGAATCTCACTAACTATAATTCAAATTTTCCTAGGCTTTTTAAGCTTATCTTTTAAGGGATTTCCTAAAAATTAACCCATTCTAAGCTTTTAAGATGAAGGAATAGGCTTTAGGTGACACAAAATGGTGAAGTCCTAATTATATATACATTTTAAAACCCCAGCAACTATAAACTAAGGTTGACAACACGAAAAAGGAACAATCAAACCACCAAGGTAATTTCACTCAAAGAAAGGTAACAATGGAAACACACGAAAAAGGGTACAACTCAAAGGTAAAGAGGTTTGCTTAAGAATGATACCTGCAGCCTCCTCCTCCAATATGCCCTCACCTCAGCTTGCGACCTGCTCATCACAAACACACTGCCCGAAGACTTCGTCCCTCCCGAGCCACGACTTGAACTCCCTCTTGGTGGTCCCCCGAGTCTGGTGCTAGATGGTAGAGCTCCGTGGTCAGACTGGAGGTGGCACTCATAAGCTTTGTGGCCTCTCCTTCCACCCTTGAAGCACTGGAGCAGATTACCTTGACAATCCTTCCCGATGTGTTCCTTTCCACATCTCCTACATTTGAAGGATTTCCCTTTCTCTCCACTATCGGCCCGAGCCGATCCCTGAGTCTGAGGAGGAGCGGGTCTTGCCCTAAAATCTTGTCTCGGTCTCTTGAAACTTTGCGGCCCACCCCCTTCACTTCTCTTCCTAGCCAACTCATTGGATCCTCTTTGAAGCTGCTGCACTCGGTACAAATCCGCCGCACTCAGATAGGCTTCATTGAGCGTTCTTGGCTTGATCACCGTCAGGGCCTTCCTGGCTTCGTAGTTGAGCCCCGCAACGAACTTCTCCACCTTAGCCAACTCGGTGGGGACCAACATCCGCGCGAAGCGAGCCAACTCGAGGACACGTTTGTGGTATTCCACCACCGTTGATGCCCCTTGCTGAAGGTGAAGGAACTCTTCGTACATGGCTGCCCTCACGTGAGACGGGTATAACCTTTCTCGCAGCTTATCCTTCAACGCCAACCAATCAAACCCTGGTTCCTCGAGGTACGCCGGGCCTTCATGCACCCACCAAAGATCCGCCTCATGGCTGAAGTAGAACGTAGTCCACTCGACACGGCAGTCTTCAGGGCAACCAACCACCGCGAAATCTTGTCCAAAGATCGGATCCATTCCTCAAGAAGGACGGGGTCTTCTTCCCCAGCGAAGACGGGCAGTCTATGACCTGAAACTAGGCGGCCCACGTCACGGTCCCCAACAGGTGGCGGCGGAGGGTTGTTATTGTTGTGCAAGAGGGCGTTGCTTAACGTCTGCATCGTCTGAGTCAGGTGCTGCAGGTTCTGGGCCAGCTGCTCATTTGTAGGCGTCTCAGGCATCCGAGCACGGTGGCGAGGCGGTGTCATTACAAGATTCTACAGAAACAACACAGTTACGGCAAAACACGAGGAAGTTGCGCACCCTTACCCGGCGCTAAAAACGAAAAACTAAGGCTAAACAAGAACAACAAGGTAAACACAACAAACGATAAAGAAACTCACATCTCACCACGCGTCCTAAGCACCTTAAGTCCTAGCACTAAGCACTTAGAGGTCAACATAGCGTCTTAAATCACACTTAGCTTCTTAAGGCTCAACTCTTAACATCCTAGGCTCAAACCTAGGCTCTGATACCAACTGTAACACCCCCGATTTTAACAACATTTTTAAAACTTAAAAGGCAAGATAAGTAAACTAATCATTCAATAAACATTAAGAGGAATCAAGTCTAAACGGGGATATTATGCCACATCTTAAAGTACTAAAGATGCACAGGCGAAACATAACAACTAATCCAACATTCAGAGTCTACGGCTCACAGGCCAAGCAACAACTAAGAAAAGGTAAAGCTACACTAGCTAAGAGTCTTCACTAGCGCGCTCGCCATCTACTCAAAACCTGTAAAAGATAAGGGATAACACCCGGTCAGCGAATAAAGCTGGTAACCCACCAATACACGTTAAGTATCAATATAATTCCGTAGTTATAAACAAAACAATTTGGAACTGAGGAATACAGTATATAGCATTTGAAAACCATGAGGCGAAACAACAATCAATCATAACACACTCTCATGAGTCTACACGTCATGAGCAAAGCTCGAGTGACAAAACCACCAATCTCATTCATATTCACACACAGTCATCATCATCAAGAGGACTAAGACTCATCAATAGCCCCAATCAAGTATCAACAAAAGGGTACACCGATTTGTACAAGATAACTTCATTAGAATCAATCAAGAGATCTCAACAAAGACATGAGCAATACTCAACAACAAAGGACTACCATCCAACATCAAGATGATTGGCAACACGAGTTGCCAATCTTCAACAAGAAGGAACAAACCATACATACTAGCATGACAACATCAAACTAGCATGCTCATCAAAACTGGTAAACAAAAATGGTTCCAACGAACCTTCAAGACTCACATTAGCCCAACGAATCACAATGTTGGACGATTAGCACGATTCAACACACCAAACCCTAACATGGATTCCTAACTCATCGTTCTAGACATACGAAACATCAAGAAGACTCACAAAGAGCTCAATAATTCAACAACGAAAGGTCAAAACATCAAATACCAAGAAGAAAAGGATCACGGGTACAAATCCCTGCAACCCACATATGTTCCCCGCGGGTGGGGCCACGGGTAGGCTGTGACACCCCGTAAATTTAAATACTAATTGAGGAATAATTGAAGAATTAATCCAAGCTTTCTTTGCTAATCCATTTCTAAAAATCCTGAAATTTAATAGTCGAGGGACTAGATTTTGACTAGTCACTTAAATCTATTGAGTGTACCTTGTGCTTCATGAGTTGTGCCCTTGTCCCTTGTCTTTCCAACCTTAGTAAGGGTAAAAGAGGCTTTTCACCCATGAATTGTTGTTCAAGCTACCCTAGCAAGACATTTCATTTCATTCATTCATCATTCAAGCCTAAGTCTAAAAAACTCTAGTCTCTCTCTAAAATAGCCTAGCTTATTCTTCAAGCAAGAAGGTGAACCTCCAAGCCTTGCAAGATCTTTCACCAAGATTCCTACTTTCTTCTTCTTGAGCATAGGAAAGGGTAAGATTCTTAGCTTTTTGGTGTTTTTAGCCATCTTTTGGGTGTCTTTATCTAAGTTAGAACCTTTCTTGTGTTTTGGCTTGTGTAAGAAGTTGGTGTGGAAGAAGAGCTCTAGGAGAAGGCTTAAGAGAGTGAAAAGGAGAAGTTGTTAGACTACAAAGGTAACCCATGCTATACAAAACCTATTTTCGTACTTAAATGATGATTATTGGCTTCTATTTGATGTTCTTGATGTGATTTGTGAGATTTGATGCATGATCTTGTGATGATGCATGTTTAGAGCTTGTATTTAGGTTTCTTGAATGCCATTGCTTGGCTATTTCTTGGGTTCAAGTCATATCTTTGTTGTGTGTGAGATTTTGGGTGTTTTGGACTTGAACTTGATCTTGATGATGAATTTCCCCGAAGGGAAAATTGGTGTACACGTAGTGTACACTGCGGGCGGAACGGCGGGCAGTGGCCTACCCGTCACCCCACCCGCGGGGAACGTGTGGCTGGTGTGTTGTACCCCGCGGGCAGGCCCACGGGTGGGGGCCTACCTGTAGCCCCACCCGCGGGGAACACTTGTGGTTGATGCGGGGATTTGTTCCCCGTGATTCTTTTCTTCTTGGTATTGATGTTTTGACCTCCCGTTGTTGAATTATTGAGCTATTTGTGTGTCTTCTTGATGTTTCGTATGTCTAGAACGGTGTGTTAGGAATCCATGTTAGGATTTGGTGTCTTGAATCGTGCTAAGGGTCCAGCTTTGTGATTCGTTGGGCTAATATGAGTCTTGAAGGTTCGTTGGAGCCGTTTTGGTTTACCCGCTTGTTGAACATGCTAGTTTGATGTTGTTATGCTAGTATATGTGGTTTGTTCCTTCTTATTGGGGTTGGCAACTTGTGTTGTCAATCATTTGACGTTGGATTGTATCCTTCGTTGTTGAGTATTGTCTCATGTCTTTGTTGTGATCTCTTGATTGATTCTTATGGTATGATCTTGTACAAATCGTTGTACCTTTGTTGATACTTTTTTGGGGCCATTGATGGGCCTTAGTGTAACACCCCTAAAATTTAAAACTTTGAATACTTATGAAATAAAGGAAATACTATCATTAATCCCGAAACAGAGCATTACTAAACATAAGTGTTTGGGGTGCTATGCCACATCTGAGCTGGAGAACTCAGATGCACAGGCTATACTATCTAAATATCCTCAAAACAGTGTCATTACATCATCATGGCACACAGGCCGATAGGGGAACTAACTAACTAAACTTCGGGTCCTCTAGCGCGCTCCGGAGCTATTCGTCTGTGCCTGAAAGTCAAATATATCTGTTCAGTGAATAATGCTGGTAACCCACTCCAACGCGTTAAAATACGATAAAGGTATATATATATATATATATATATATATATATATATATATATATATATATATATATATATATATATATATATATATATATATATATATATATATATATATATATATATATATATATATATATATGAAAACCATTTTGAAGCCGGAAGATATATATACTTAGGAGACTCTAATTTAAAAACGAGAATAGACTCAACAAGTAAGGATAAGCACATTCATCAGTTATAATCACGCATATAAGATACTAGCATACACCCTAAGGTCACAAGATTATTCCACATCCAACACATCAGTATTCAATCATTATCTCAACACATAAGCACACTTTGGTGGTGCCGCAGGACCAATCGCATGCCCATACATGAGGGTCAGCGCATATAGCGCTAACACGGCCCCGAAGCACCCTGCCTCGTACCGCAGCACGAAGAGATTGATCGCAACCAACCGATGAACCGCAGCTCATTTATAATGTTTGATCGCAACCAAACGGTGGACCGCAGCCCGAATAGTGTGTATTTCTGATCGCAACCAGATTATGAACCGCAGCTCATTTATAACGTTTGATCACAACCAAACGGTGGACCGCGGCCCTATATATATTTATATACCTGACCGATGCAACCGGCCTGGTTAACAGCCGATGGTTCTCAACCCATCCAACTGCCCGTATAGCCAATTGATCGCAACCAATTGGGGTATCATGCACACATTACACATAGCAATCACATGCAACCCACATTAGCACATAGGGAGGGGGAAACATATAAATAAAACTTATGCGTGGTCAACCACATTACTAGGAATACGCCTAAGGGGTTCATACATCTTTCACTTAGGCCAACGGGATACCAATTCAACTAGCATGCAATACCTAAGACTCTTTTATCTTACGAACGGTACCCGAAACATCAGGCTAGACTCAGGCACGACAAACGGGGTCCAATGGGACACCACGGGACACGGGGAAACATCAAACGGGAAAAACCACCAAGTCCCACTTTGGGAAAACCAGCGGGTGGACCGTCGGCGGCCCTATTTGGGGCAACGGGTAGGTGGCGGGTTCCCCTGCCCCCCACCTACCCCCCACTGACTCTTTTGTAATAATTTGGTCCCGGGATCTTTTGTAACACCCCCCAAACAAGACCTATATAAAAGCCTTAACACATGCAGTTTAAACAACAAAACTAGCACAGCGGAAGATAAAACGAGACTGGATAAAAGAAATCCAACGGGGTGTCACGCCACGTCTTCCAAACACGGTAAACGCTACGGCAAACAATCTGCAAGTGTATACATCTATCCCAAAACATCAGTCTAACTACATTGGCGCACAGGCCACAAAAGCAAGGATAAAGGTGCTAAGCTACCAGGCTCTAGACATCGCGCTCGTCTAAACATCACCTGAAAGATACAAAGATAAACATTGGGACGACGCCCGGTCAGCGAATAATACTGGTAGCCCACCAATACCATTAAGTATCATAAATAGATAGATATAAGTCATAAAAACCATTTTCGAAACGGAATACATATATATAAGTCAAAACCAAGATTAACTGTCAACACAAGACTCATCACTCTCAAGGATAACACGGGAACACATCCCAAACCACAAAGGTTAACCACACGCAAGGATAAAGACTCACCCAACGGCAACACATGCCAAAACAACACAAGCCTCCGTGACTACACACGTCACGAGAGAAGATCACACAACGACGGCTTTACAAGCCCTCGCAATATCACCCATCACGAGTTGGTATGCCTTCCTTATGCCCTGTTCCAACCTTATGGCTACCCCCAACCTTGTACCTTCTTTCCAACCATTACCTCCAGGACCCCTGTACTTCTTAGTCCAACCTTATTCCCCCGGGACCGTCGTCCCCCACCAACAACCACCAACGAAAACCACCAATCATGGCAACACATGCCCGGATAACACATGTTATCCCCCAAAGACGTGGACCCATCACTCAGGCCACAACTCCATAATCACGTCACGGCCACCACAAGGACCGCTGCAATACCTTGGTGACTAGTGTCCCATACCACTAATCGTGCAATCTAGGTAGAGCCACACACGCACCACAACTCAACAAGAATCAAACAACGGATCACAACGAAGGTATGAAACATACTCAATCAAGGAACGGGTCACAGCCCAACGACAACAGCGATGGATAACACAAGTTATCATCAACCAAACGGAAGGTACAAACAACACACACGCTAGCATTAAGATAACAAACTAGCATGCTTATCAACGAGGAAACTCAAGATAGTTCCGAGGAACACACAAGACACCTCTTGGTCCAACGAAACACAATGTTGAACACTTAGCATGATTCAAGACACCAAAGTCCTACATGGATACCTACCATATAGTTCTAGACATACGAAACATCAAGAAGACACTCAAATAGTTCCACAAAAGAACAACGGGAAGCCAAAAGACCAAATACCGAGCCAAACAAATCACGGGGAACAAATCCCGAACGAACACCACCGTGTTCCCCGCGGGCGGGACCGCGGGTAGGCCGGCAGGTGGTGCCCCGCCCGCCGTTTTGCCCGCGGGAACATCCCAGTTCCACAACAAATCCCTTCGGGGATTTTCTTCTCCAAACACAAATTCAAGTCCAAAACATGCCAAATCTCACCAAACACAACAAAATGACTTGAACCATTGAAAATGCCAAGCAATGGCACAAAGGAACCCTAAACACAAGCTCTAGATATGCAATATCACAAGACAAATGCATAAACCCTCACATTTCATAGCAAAACACAAGTAGAATCCAAGAAATCACATATAGGTAAGCAAAATAGGTTTTGTAGAGCATGAGTTACCTCTTGAAGACCAAAAGACTTCACTTTACACCACAAAAAGCTCTCCACAAGGCTTACTTTCCAAACCCACTTCAAGATTAAACCAAAAGATCATAAAGATCCTACCTTTAAGAAAAAGACAACTAAGATGGAACCAAAAACACAAGATGAACTTAGATCTTACCCTCCTAGATGCCCAAATAGGTTAAAGGTTGAATCTTGGAAGCAAATCTTGGAATCTTGACAAGGGTCTCAACTTGGCTTGGAGAATAAGCTACACTTCTTTTCTAGAGAGAAGGTAGAACTATTTTCTAAGAATTGTAGGGAATGAAATGAAGAAGTCTTCTAGGTTAGGTTACAATACTAACTCTTGGTGAAAAGACAAGAATACCCTTACTAACCCTTAGAAAGTGTAAGGAACAAGGGAACTCCCCTCAAAGCACAAGGTACAACACAACTTAAAGGTTGACTAGTCAAATTCTAGTCCTTGAGTATTAAAAATCAGGATTTTAGGAATGAGTTCCACAAATAAAAATAGGATTAATTACTCAATTAATTCATGGATTGAATGTGGATTTTTGGGGTGTCACATCTTTCGTGGAACCCGAAACCATGTCCAAACACATTTAAACACAAACGACAACACCACGTAATCAAGTAATGGATTAAAACCACGAATCACATTAAATACATCCTAACATGACTTCTAAACATAAACAAGACTCAATACCCGAACATGCAAAATCCCACCCAAATATACCAAGAATATCATAATACGAAATGCACGATTTAACCTAGGGCTCTAATCATATTTAAAGCACAAGATCATAACTTTATCTTAAATCAAGAACACCAAGATTATCAAAATCAACACACAATTATCAAGATCTTCTCATAATCATCAAAATTATCAAGATCAACACATAAGATCATCTCATAAACATCAAGATAATATCATAATCATCATAAAAGCCTTATCAAGACACAAGCATAGAATTGCATATCAAAGGAGCCAATGAAGAAGATTATAGCAAGGAAAATAGGTTTTGTTGAGACATGGGTTACCTTTTAGCCTTAATTAGAATCTTTGGCTATTAAGGTTCTTTCTCTAAGATCTCCTCTTTCTTGATTTCTCCTACGTTTGGTGATAGGGGAATTCTTGAGAATTCTTGTGTGGTGAAATCTATTGTGGTGTGAATTCTAGGTGCCTCCTATGTCCTTATATATATCTAAGAGTCCTAATTAGGGTCTGAATGGTAGGGATTTACTAATTCTATTCCTTATAGGACTAAGGGTTTGGTTTAGGGATAAGGGTCCATGGTCTATGGTGGACCCTTCCTAATTAATTAAGGGAATTCAATTCTCTTTTAAGGGTAAGTAATTAAATAATTAGTTTGGGTTAGAGGCTGTAACACGGGGTGTTACACCACCCCCCCCCCCTTACAAGAGGCTTCGTCCCCGAAGCCTGTGCGTGGATCCATTCTTTCACCCCTGGACATCACGTATTTGGCCTCCTGAATTTAGGAAATGTGGCCCCACATGTCGTTTGCTGGGGGTAGAGTGGAGCTTGGAGAGGTAGTGTTTGGAAAGTTTGGGTCTACCTTGGTTTCCTGCTCCCGAGCTAGATGCCCCGTGCGTGCCCAGTATGGCCTCGATTGCCGCTACTCTCCGATCCAATGAGTGCGTTGCGAGGATTAGGGATGAGAACCCTTCATCCATGATTTGGTTTTGCCGGGTGAGTTGCGCGAGGATGCGCTCATTGACGGACCTTTCATCTTAGCTTTCCGGATTCCCTCTTTCTTGTACGGGTGCAGGTGGGTTAGGCTCGCCATCTTCTTCCTGTTCTTCTTGTCCCCACGCTCTTGCTTTGCCCGTCTCAGTTTCTTGTTGGAGATTTCCAACTGGTCAACCAACTCTCGCCGTTCTTCCGTGGGTTTCAGGCAAACCTCCTCGAGGGTGATGTACTGTCCCTCTCCGATATGGTAGATGTCATTGCGGCGGAGGTTCTGGGAATTGAAAATCATTCCACTTGCGGGTTTGGTTTCCGTGTGGCTTAGGTCCACCCCTTTTCTTTCCATGATCCAACTTAGGATCATCCCATTGGGTAAGCTAAGCCGGTTGCTAGACTTGCAGAATTCCATGTGTTTCAGCATAAGGGCGGGTAGATTGAACTTGACCTTGTGTTTCAGAAAATAGGCAAAGGTGCACTCTAAGCTCCCCACGTCCTTGCTCTTGTTGTTCATGGGTAACAGGCTGTCAGTTACAATCTTGACTAGAAACTTCTGTTCGGCGGTTAGCCATTTCCTATTTGGCCGGGTGGTCGAGGTGAAGCCATCTTCCTTTCCTAGTAGGTACCCGAGGTAATCCTTGTACCCCGTGCCTTGGGTACCGATCCATGCCTTTCAGTCAAAGTCTAACACACCTGTGGTGGTCAGTTTCAGGAGTTTGGCCAAGCGGCCTTCGGAGAGCACTATTTCTTTGCCCCGGACCTTGGAGGTGACTTCCAACTTGTCCCCCCGTTTGATGGCTATTAAGTGGCGATAGAATTCCTTCACCAACTCGGGTACGTATCTCCTTTGATTGTGAGATAGGTATCTAAAAGCCTTTGGAAGTTAAGCATATCGACCAACTCCGGAGAGAATTGGTCGGGTTCGAGGGCTTTACTTCCGATCACCGTGTAGTCGGCGTTGTTCCACTCCGGGGTTCGGATACCAACGGCCTTTTTTGGCATTGCGAGACTTTTCCAAGAAGTGGTATTTTTTTTTT
Source organism: Ipomoea nil (assembly GCF_001879475.1). NCBI lineage: Eukaryota > Viridiplantae > Streptophyta > Magnoliopsida > Solanales > Convolvulaceae > Ipomoea > Ipomoea nil. The sequence goes on along the minus strand of NW_017619261.1, from coordinate 1,660,514 downwards.
CGGTGATGCTTCGGTGTGGTTCCGACGTGATTCGGGCGGGATTTTGGCGACGAGGCGGCGGTGTGGCTTGACTTCGGCGGCGAGGGAGCGTCGATCCTGGGCGGAGCAGGAGGCTGTGAGTGGCAGCGGGAGTCGGTCGGGCGTACGACGGTGGAGGTGAGCGTGTGGTGGTGTGCGGCTCGGTCGCGGTGGGGTGCGGTCCGGTCGCGGCGGGTGACGGCGTTGCGCTGGGGTCGTCGGTTGGTGTGATGGCGGCGACGGGTCTCCGGCGGAAGCTAGAAGGCCGAACGTCGGGTGGTGGACGGCGGTTGTGCGACGGGTGTTTCTTCGGCGATGTGGAGGGGGAAGAGAGTGAGAGAGGGAGAGATTGTGTGGGAGGAAGAAGAAGAAGGGTTTTTGATTTGGGGATTTTGTGGGTTTTAGGGATTTAGAGGGGTTTAAGAAGGGAGTGTTCCCTTAAAGTTTCAAGAAATACGTATAGCCTAGTGATTAAGGCTTTAATCTTATATGTGAGAGGTCTAAGGTTCTATTCCCATTGGTAACATTTAATCCCTTTTGTTGTACATCCCTCTGGTTTCTTTTCCTATCCTCCTTTTAACCCAAAGTGGCAAGTGGTTTGACCGGATCCCCTTGTCGGACTTTTTTGCCCCAAAGTGGCAAGTGGTTTGACCGGATCCCCTTGTCGGACTTTTTTGCCTCCACCGTGTGTTGGGTTTGTGAATCGTGGTTTTATGAGGGATGTTAATCCTCCTTCTTATGCTAATTTAATTGACTTTGTCTTTTATTTATAAAAATTTCTAAATAACTAAAATAAACAAGCGGTTTTACTAAGAGGGTGGTTTACAGGGGTTCACTGATCATCCTAAGCAGAATTCTTCTCCCTGATTTTCTTCTGATTGATTTGCGGGGTCCTCGTCTCCTGGGGCCACGTTTTCTTCGTCGAAGTTGCCCTCGTTTTCGAGATCAGCCTGAGTGCGGCTCATGACGAATACCTTTCCGGAGACACCGTAACTCCTTTGGTTGCTTGCGCCACCTTGTTGTCCCATGACTGTAGGGCGTGAGTTTGGGGGTTGAGTGCACTAGAAGGACTTGAGTCCTTCTCCTCCGCAGTTGAAGCATCGCCAGGGGTTTCCAAGACAGTCCTTGCCTCTATGGTCCTTGTTGCATCTTCGGCAAAGGAAGGGCCTTGCATTTGCTTCGTTGTTCCTCGGGGGCGGCCCTTGGCCAGCTGGGTTGCCTGGCCTTGTGTTAGCGTCGTTTCTAATCCTTTTTACAGGTGGCGCCCCACCTCCTGTGTTCCTTTTATGGATCTGCTCCTTAACTTCCCGTTGTAGTAGTTGAATTCGATAGAGGTTCGCGGCGCTGGTGTAAGCTTCATTGAGGGTTCGTGGTCTGCTCACGATTAGGGCCTTTTGGGCTTTGAAATTGAGGCCTGACACAAACTTTTCTATCTTGGTTGTCTCCGTAGGAACTAATTCGGGGGCGAAACGGGCCAACTCGAGAAATCGTTTGTGGTATTCCATGACGGTGGCCATCCCTTGTTTTTAGTGGAGGAATTCCTCGTACATGGTTACTCTTACGTCTGTGGGATAGAACCGTTCTCGCAGCCGTGTTTTTAGGCTTTCCCAGTTGAATCCCGGTTCTTGCCTATAAGTGGGTCCCTCGTGGATCCACCAAAGGTCAGCCTCGTGTCGAAAGTAGAATGAGGCTATCTCTACGCGGCGCTCTTCTGGGCATTCCACTAACCCAAGAATTTTGTCGAAGGTTCGGATCCATTCTTCGAGGATTGTGGGGTCCTCTTCCCCGGAGAAGGTGGGTGGCCGATGGTTTGAGACTTGTCGAGTGACATCCGAGTTTCCATTTGGTGGTGGTGGTGGTGGTTGGTTGTTGTTACGGAGGACTACGTTGCTCAGTGCCTGAGCGACCCGAGTTAGCTACTGTAGATTCTGAGCTAGAGGATCGTGAGTGGAGGGTTCGGGGGTCTTTGATTGCCTTCTGTTTGGTGCCATGCTGATGGTCTACAAGGCCAATGTTTATTGTAATGATGAGTTAGTGTGTTGCACCCTTACCTTGATGCAATAAGCGTAGGGGGGGGGGGGGGGTTCTTTTAAATTAAGTGCAGAATAGAGTGAGGGGAGAGTTATGTGATGATAGGTAGGCACACAATCTCACCGTGCGTCCTAAGTTTCCTGAATCCTATGTTCCAAGATACCTAGAGTTCAAGCTTAATGTCCTAAAGTCTTGTCTTAAGAGTCTTATCCTAGGGTCAAACTTAGGCTCTGATACCAACTGTAACACCCCTAAAATTTAAAACTTTGAATACTTATGAAATAAAGGCAATACTATCATTAATCCCGAAACAGAGCATTACTAAACATAAGTGTTTGGGGTGCTATGCCACATCTGAGCTGGAGAACTCAGATGCACAGGTTATACTATCTAAATATCCTCAAAATAGTGTCATTACATCATCATGGAACGCAGGCCGATAGGGGAACTAACTAACTAAACTTCGGGTCCTCTAGCGCGCTCCGGAGCTATTCGTCTGTGCGTGAAAGCCAAATATATCTGTTCAGCGAATAATTCTGGTAACCCACTCCAACGCGTTAAAATACAATATAGGTATATATATATATATATATATATATATATATATATATATATATATATATATATATATATATATATATATATATATATATATATATATATATATATATAGATATATATATAGATATATAGATATATGAAAACCATTTTGAAGCCGAAAGATATATATACTTAGGAGACTCTAATTTAAAACTGAGAATACACTCAACAAGTAAGGATAGACACATTCATCAGTTATAATCACGCATATAAGATATTAGCATACACCCTAAGGTCACAAGATTTGTCCACATCCAACACATCAGCATTCAATCATTATCTCAACACATAAGCACACTTTGGTGGTGCCGCTGGACCAATCGCATGCCCATACATGAGGGTCAGTGCATATAGCGCTAACACAGCCCCGAAGCACCCTGCCTCGTACCGCAGCAAGAAGGGATTGATCACAACCAACTGATGAACCGTAGCTCATTTATAACGTTTGATCGCAACCAAACGGTCGACCGCAGCCCGAATAGTGTGTATTTCTGATCGCAACCAGATTATGAACCGCAACTCATTTATAACCTTTGGTCGCAACCAAACGGTGGACCGCAGCCATATATATATTTATATACCTGACCGATCGCAACCGGCCTGGTTAACAGCCGATGGTTCTCAACCCATCCAACTGCCCGTATAGCCAATTGATCGCAACCAATTGGGGTATCGCGCACACATAACACATAGCAAGCACATGCAATCCACATTAGCACATAGGGAGGGGGAAACACATAAACAAAACTTATGCGTGGTCAACCACATTGCTAGGAATATGCCTAAGGGGTTCATACATATTTCGATCACCTAGGCCAGCGGGGTACCAATTCAACTAGCATGCAATACCTAAGACTCTTTTATCCTACGAATGGTACCCGAAACATCAAACTAGACTCAGGCACGACAAACGGGGTCCAATGGGACACCACGGGACATGGGGAAACATCAAACGGGAAAAACCACCAGGTCCACTCTGGGAAAACCAGAGGGTGGAGGACCACCCGCCGGCAGCGCTACAATGGGCAGCGGGTAATCAAGTAATTGGCGAAAACCAAGAATCATGTTAAATACATCCTAACATGACTTCTAAACATAAATAAGACTCAATACCCGAACATGCAAAATCCCGCCCAAATATACCAAGAATATCGTAACACAAAATCCACAATTTACCCTAGGGCTCTAATCATATTTAAAGCACAAGATCATGTTTTCATCTTTAAAATCAAGAACATCAAGATTATCAAGGTCAACACATAATTATCAAGATCACCTTATAAACATCAAGGTTATCAAGTTCACATAAACATCAAGATCATCTTATCAACATCAAAAGCCTTATAGCGATCCTAAGTTTGACCCTAGGATAAGACTCTTAACACAAGACCTTAGGACATTAAGCTTGAACTCTAGGTATTTAAGTACTTAGGACTTAAGAATCTTAGGACGCACGGTGAGGTTGTGAGTTCATTTATCGCTTTCAATTAAGTTTCCTATACCTGTTCCTTGCTCAGCTTTAGTCCTTTTAGTTAAAACACCAGGTAAGTAGGAAAATTTACCTCCGTAACCGAGTAGTGTACACTTACTCGGTAAAAACCCTCGTTCTGGTTCCCTCTAAAGACCTGACCAAGACTTAGTAAAGACTGTGACTAAGAAGAAGGAAGACTCGGATGTCTGTTAAAGCAGAGCAGTTAAGATGTGGCGTTTACATCTGGACATGCGGTCAAACCGAAGAAGATAAACTGCTTCACTTACAACCTGAATCCAATCACCACGACCCCCGATTCGAGTAAGCGGCATACATCCCACGGTAAGCTGATTTATCTCGATACGAAAAGATTACGACAGAGATGAAAAGGGAAAAGAGAACTAGGACGTCTATTGATACAAGGAAATGAAGCAACGGATGAACAGACGTTGTTGGTTAATCCTTGGAGTAAGTTGAGCCTATTCCGTCCCTTGCCTCGTTTGAACTATTAAACTCCAAATCCCATTCGCCTGATATTTCTATTTCATTAGAATCGTGTCTTATGACCCTTGGTTATTCTTGGGAAAGAACAACATCCATTATGCCTTTGCGTACCCTTCGTTGTACCCAACTCGAATTCCCTGTTGTAGAAGTTGGATACTTACCTCTCATGGGATGGTATCAGAGCCCAGGGGCCACGCATATAGCATAATGAGCTGCGGTTCAAACATACCAAGATGAACACACTTCTACGCACAATGTGATCCTAAGTTTAACCCTAGGCACAAGGGTGATCTCTTGATTGATTCTTATGGTGTGATCTTGTACAAATCGTTGTACCCTTTGTTGATATTTGATTGGGGCCATTGATGGGCCTTAGTCTTCTTGATGATGATGATGACTATGTGTGATTATGAATGAGATTGGTGGTGTGTGACTTGAGCTTTGCTCACATGATCGGTGGTGTGTGAATATGATATTTAATGGTACCCTCGTGTACTGAGAGTTCGGCGGTGAATGATTGGTGGTGTAGGTGGGGAACGACGGTCCCAGGCGGAATAAGGTTGGACTCAGAAGTACAAGGTGGCACTAGGAGGTAACGGTTGGAACTGTGATACGGCCGGGGGTTGCCATAAGGTTGGAACAGGGCATAAGGTTAGAACTATGAAATGTGAAACATGAATGTGTCATTATGTGATTGTATGATTCCCTTGCTTATGAGCATGTCCTGATGTACTCTACCTTGTGAATGGTAGGTTGCATCCTGAGTTGTGTTGTCTATGATGTTTGTGGTCTTGTTGTTGTTGTGAGGTTGATGATCCTCGTTCTTATTGAGAGTGTGATGAGTCTTTGATGTTGACTTCCTTCCTTGGTTTTAAAATGATATATACGGTATTCCTCAGTTTCAAATGACTTTGATTATATCTATCTATACTATGCTATTTAACGCGTATTGATGGGTTACCAGCATTATTCGCTGACCGGGTGTTATCCCTATGTTTTACAGGTCTTGAGTAGATGACGAGCGCGCTAGTCGTTGTGGTAGCTAGTGTAGTTCCCTCCTTTCTAGTTGCTTCGTTTCAGGCCTGTGAGCCTTTGTTAGACATGGCCTGTGTGCCTTAGACTTGATATTTTTTTGAAGGATAGTTGTAGACTTAGCCTGTGCACCCATGGTTTATGGGTGTGGCATAATGCTTCCCGGTTTTAATTAGCTTCCGCCTTTGATTGCTTGATGATTAGTTGTTTATCGTTTGAATTTAAATTTTAAAATGTTGATAAAATCGGGGATGTTACATAGGCCCCCACCCGTGGGCCTGCCCGCAGGGTACAACTCGAGAAGAACCATGTTCCCCGCGGGTGGGGCGGCGGGTAGGCCACTGCCCGCCGTTCCGCCCGCGGGGTACACCTCCTATACACATTTTCCCTTCGGGAAAATTCATCAACAAAGCCAAGTTCAAGTCCAAAACACCCAAAATCTCACACACAACAAAGATATGACTTGAACCCAAGAATAAGCCAAGCAATAGCATTCAAGAAACCTAAATACAAGCTCTACACATGCATTATCACAAGATCATGCATCAAATCTCACAAATCGCATCAAGAACATTAATAGAAGCCAAGAAATATCAATAGCAAGCATAAAATAGGTTTTGTAGAGCATGGATTACCTTTGTAGACTACAACTTCTTCCTTTTCACTCTCCTAAGCCTCCTCTTGGAGTTCTTCTTCTCCACCAACTTCTTACACAAGCCAAAACACAAGAAAGATTCTAACTTAGATAAAACACCCAAAAGATGGCTAAAACACTAAATAGCTATGAATCTTACCCTTTCCTATGCTTGGGAAGAAGAAAGTAGGAATCTTGGGGTGGGATCTTGCAAAGCTAGAAGGTCCTCTTTTTCGCTTGAAGAATAAGCAAGGATTCTTTTTAGAGAAAGGATGGAGTGTTTGGAACTTTGGCTAGCATGAGAAATGAATGGAATTTCTTGCTAGGGATAGCTTGAACAACAAAACATGTGAGGAAAGGTCAAATTTACCCTTACTAAGGTTGGAAAGACAAAAGGGTTGAGGTACAAAACATAAGGCAAAAGGTACACTTGGTTGACTAAAGAGACTAGTCAAATTCTAGTCCCTCGACTATTAAATTTCAGGATTTTTAGAAAGAAATTATCAAAGGAAAGCTAGGATTAATTCCTCAATTAATCACAATTAGGAGTTAGATATACGGGGTGTCACGATTCATGTTTTGCCAATGCAAACCATGAAACTTAGAATTATAATTGAACTAAATTTATAAATTCTCTAAGAAATTGAGATAAAATCATTATCTAATGGGTTGATAAATTTATTGACATAAAACTTGTCTGTAGACATAAGTTTTAATTCTATTAAATCCAATTAAACCCTTATGATAATATTTTATCTCAATTACTAAATGGACAGAAGAATCTAGTGACATAATACTTGCTTGTGGGCTAAAGTTTTACTCAATTAGATCCAACTGAAATTTTATGATGAAACAATTATCAAATGAGTTGAAGAATCAAGTCACATAAAATTTGGCTGTAGGCTAAAGTTTTACTCAATAAGATTGATTACAACTATTATGATAAAAACTTAAGAAATCATGTCCCTTTAATTTCCTTAATCCCTGTGGGTAAATGAAGAAATATGATCTAAAGATTACATCATAAAATTAAACTTTATGATAGATATGGAAATTATTTACAAATAAGTCAAATAACCATAAAGTAAATAAAATTGATGTATTTCTATCATCAATAAAACTACTAAACTACATTCCGATACATAATTGCCTTTGGGCTAAATTATGATCATAGTTCAGTATTTCATCCTAATTAATCATACAAATATAACGAAATTGCCTATGGGCTAAATTCCATCATATTACCTACAATTAATCACATTTGATATGTCTAAAACTTTATGTGACCCAACAACTCAATATATGATTTTAATTTATTAAGGATGCTGTGACTACTCCCCAACTAATTAAAATTATAAGATCACTAGACAATAATCATTGCCATCTTTATGTAATTTAAACTTTAGACAATTTTAGTAAATTAAAGATGATGTGGGTATTCTTTAATTAATCTAAAATTGTAATCACTTGGCAAAAGAAGAATTTAAAGCCTAACAAACAAATTAAACCAACACATGATAGACAATTATTAAGTATACTTCCAGGAAAGTTGGTCGAGATGAAGCTCGGTTAAATACCAACTCCTTAGACAGAGTAGCGTCGCAAGGGGACTAGTATCAACCAGGCTTTTAAGCTAGGGCCATAAAACTAGTATTCCTCCCAAAAAACTTCCCTAAGTCATGCGTTCTCATGTTTGAAGTAAAATCGCTTGGAAGATCTAAAGATTGTAGATTCACCTATGGATAATAAGGCTTTAAATTGATGAACTAAATTAACGGACTAAACATGCTTAAATTGATGTACCAGTATGCTGTCTTCTTCAAGGTATTGCCGGTGAGACTACCAGTCGTCCGTCTTCACACCATTGTCACCGGAAATCTAGCAACACCACCGACAGCCTTAAGGAGGGGAGAACGCGAAGGAGGAGAGGGAGAGAGAGAGAGAGAGAGAGAGAGCCAACACCAAGACAGTATTGTCGCAAATTCGTAGCGGCGAGGACGAAGGGTTCTTCCCCTTCTCCACTGCAGCCCGATGAAGAAGAAAAACAGCAACAGTTGGACCGGGATGCAACCATGGAAGCCGGCGAATAGTAGTGCCCCTCGACAACCGCCACCATGCATCTAGTGCCTCCTTCCATTGCTAGCCAGAACCACAAACCCCCATGGCGCCGTCCTTCCAACGGCGAAGCTCACAGCTCAATGGCGTCGCGTTGATGGCGATGTCCTCCCAGCAGCAAGGTTCACAACGGAGAATTCGTCAACATCACCCTCGTAGTCCATGAACCAATCGCCGTTGTCAGATGACGATCCCACGCCGTACGTAGTTCTCAACAGCAGCCATCCCACGGTGACTCGTAGAATAGCAAAAATTTTGCAACAAATTATATCCAAAAACAATGTAATTCCTGGCAAAATTTTTGAAAAAATAAATCATGTACAACTATGTACACGAAATTAAAATTGCTTAATGCCAAAAAAAAATTAAAAAAAATTTCAGCAATCCAAAAATCATATACAAAATCTTGATGTATATGAAAAAATTAATATTATTTTTAGGCAAAACAATCAACTAGACAGAGATTGATAAAGGCTCTGATACCAAATGTTAGATCTAAATATAGTCTAACCATACAGAGTATAATCTACGAGAAACCTAATCTCGTAGTAGCGAAAGCAAAAGTAGTGTATTGATCTTCAGCCATAGTTGATGCCTTGTTATGTTGCCTCTTGAACGGTAGACCTGCAGGGTGTTAGCCGTTTTGTCTCATACTTGACTCAGAACCCTAGATGGTGTACTGGTATTTTCTGAGTAGTATGAGTACCATATAATGAATAATATATCATGTATCCCATCAATACAGCAGGCTTTATATAGGCATATTGGTGGAATACAGACTTAAATCCAAACATCCAGTCCAACCAATTACTTAATGGGTCTAGTCCACTTGCACCACATAATTAAGACTCATAATATATAATATATATATTATACGGGAAGGTCTTACATTTCCCACCAACAACATCAAAACACAATTGACTATCATTTATGTGTTCTCTAGAATGAGTCAATTGCTCACAACATGACCTAATTTCTTACTATAACAATTTATTATAATTAGTATAAGATTAATATAAATTTATGTAGTCTTATGAAAGGATTGTAGTATGTGGTGTAGTGGATGGAAAATAGGTTGGGAAAGTGATTTTTCAGGGTTGTTGTTCTCACCGGATGACAAATTTGGAGGTGTAATGTGTAGCAAGATCAACAAGAAGAACTAGCTAGAATTCATGATCCAAGATGTGTACAAGTGTAAAGTGCAAAGTAGCAAGTGTTCAAGTGCAAAGAAGAACAAAGGTCAAAGCAAATCAACTAACAATGAAGATGAGGTGGGGTATGAATTAGCCTTCTGTAACACCCCCGATTTTAAACACAATTTAAAGCTTAAGTGTAAAGATAAGTCTAATCATTAAATTAAAACTTAGCGAAAGCTAACAGTAAAGTACGAGGGAGTTATGCCACATTTATCTAACTATAGATGCACAGGTTAGAATCTAAGACCAAAATCCAACATAAGTTAATATTCAATAATTCTAGGCTCACATGCCACAAGTCTAGAGTAAACAATAAGGGGAAGCTACGCTATCTATGCCTTCAACTAGCGCGCTCTCAACGATCTACTCATCACCTGAAAAACAAGGGTAGCACCCGTCAGCGGATAATGCTGGTAACCCACCAATACGCATTAAGTACCATATAATATAGATATAGAGAAAACATTTGAGACTTGGAATACAATATATAATCCTTTAAAACGAGGGTGAGATACAAAGGAATCTCTCTCAATCAAAGATCATCTTCAACAATTACTCAATAAGGATAACAGAAGCAACAAGCTTAACAATAAGGGACATCGTACGATAATCAATCAATGAATAACATTAATCATACTCATAAACCATGAGAGACAAGATTCACATTCAATGATACGTTTCAAGTTCCAACCTTATACCCTGTTCCAACCTTATGGCTACCCCCAACCTTATCTCAGTTCCAACAATTTCCTCCTAGTGCCACCCTGTACACCAAGTCCAACCTTATCCCTCCGAAGCCTTTACATTGCTCCCCGCCTGCATCTGCCAGCTTGCCATCGAACGTAGACATTCACAATGTCATTAATCATTTAGTACTAATCACGTGATAGTAATACCGCCAACATGTGAGCAAAACTCAATAACATTACCACCAATCTCATAACGTTCACATAGTCATTGTCATAGAGGATTGGGGCTCATCAATAGCCCAATCAAGTATCAATAAACGGGTACATCATATGTACAAGATCATATCAAAGAATTCAATCGATAGATTTCAATGAAAGACATGAATCAACAATCAAGACAACGATACAACAACGATAGACTTTAATCTTAAGATTACCATGATTGGCAACACAAGTTGCCAATCCTCATTGGGAACAAATGAACAACACATTCTAGCATCAATAACATCATAACTAGCATATACATCAAAAGGATAAACATAACGGTTGAATCGTACATTGACAACTTCACATTAGTCCAAAGAATCACAAGGTTGGACCTTAAGCACGATTCAAAACTCATAATCCTATCATGGATACTTAGGACACCGTTCTAGACGTACGAAATATCAAAGGAGACACACAATTGCACAACAACCCAACACAACGGAGGCCAAAGCATCACGTACCAGTGGGCGGAACGGTGGGTGGACAACCACCCGCCAACCCCCTTACAATGTACCAGCAGGTGGAACCACAGGTGGACCTCCACCCGCGGCTCCACCCACCGGTCCATCTCCTTCCACCCGCGGGTGGAACGGCGGGTGGACAGCCACCCGCTGTTCCGCCCGTGAGTACACACCTGTACCCTCAAAATTCCCTTCGGGGGAAAACATCAACATTGCCAAGTTCAAGTCCAAAACACCCAAAACCTCACATTCAACAAGGAAATTACTTGAACACATGAATAGCTCAAAGAATAGCAGTTATGAACCCTAGATACAAGCTCTAACATGCATAAACACAAGATTATGCATCGAATCACTCAAGAACAACAAGAACATCAATAGAGCATCAAGAATCATCATAGCAAGTGTAAATAGGTTTTGTAAAGCATGGGTTACCTTTGTAGTCCAAAATACTTCTTCCTCAACTCCTAGACTTCTTCTTGAAGCTCCTCCTCAACAAGGTCTTCCCAAAACAACCCAACCACACAAAAACCACAACTTAGATAAAGATTAGGCGGAACCAACTAAAAATACTATCTAAGCTAAGATCTTACCTTTTCTAGAGTCTTGGTGGAGGAAAGGTGAAATCTTGGAGGACTTCTTGCAAGGATGAAGGAAGATTTGTTTTGGCTTGGAGAGTAAGCTAACTTCTAGAGAGAAGGTAGAGAGTCTAGTATTTCTTGCCAAATGTGGGAAATGAAATGTGTTCTTGTTAGGGTAAAGGCTTGAATAACAAGTAAGGGTGAAAAGTCTAGGATATCCTCCCTTACTCTAAAAAGGCTAGGAAGACATCAAAAGGCTAGGTACAACCTATAAAACTCAAGGTCTTCTTCTTTGACTAATCCAATTGACCAAGGAGTTGGTCAATTTAAGTCCTCCGACTATTCATTTAGGAAATTGGAAGGAGAACTCACAAGGAAGGTTTAGAATTAATTACATAATTAATTCCATTCAAAGAATTGGATTTTTCGGGTGTCACACCTTCCTTTGTATTAGTGATTCTAGTGTCTAAGCTAGAAATTATAAATTGTGCTTATAGGACTTCAAGTTAGGTATGTTCTATTGCCATATCCACTTATGTCGTTATGGCCTATCATGGTGTAAAAGAGCACCTAAGGGTGACAATGTTACGCCTATGAGTCATTTCATCAAACACTTTGCCTACACCTCATTTCAAACTTTTCCCTCTCGAATCTAATGCGGGAAATGCAAGTGAAATTTATGCTTTAGCATGTAGTAATCTCGAGTTAATTCCAGATGTCCTTTGTCTTTGGTGGCAATTTCAAATTTAGTCCCAGACTATCGTTTTTGCCATTTAACATCCCTGACTATTATTTTTTGGATACTTTTTAGTCCTTCTCATGACTTTTCTTATTTTTAGTAGGGGCATTGTTGTCTCTTCATATTTTTCTTTTGTTATTTTTCTGGTTCCAACCGGTTTAGGACTTTACTAAAAACCAGTTGAAAAATGGTTAATAAAAATCATAGGCTACCTAAAGTTCTAAACCAATTTGATAAGTGTCAAAGACACTTACTTCTTAGGGTCATTTTTGGGTCGTTTTGTACTTAGGGTGTGTGTGGTTTGCACACGGAAATCGAAATCGGAATGGTATCAAATACTTGGTAATGGTAATGGGTTTTAGTGAAAGTATTTTGCATGTTTGGTAGTAGGGTGGATTGAGAATGATTATCAATAATGTTGTTTGGTTATGTATGATCCTATAATGAGAATAAAGATTTTAAAAATACAAGAACACAAAATCAAGACAATTGATTCTAATATAAAGACATTCAAAACACCAATATGAACAAAAAATATAAAAACAAAAATCTAAACGCACTAATCAAAGGTGATGAGAAGGAATAGGGGAATAAAGAAAGGGGATGATACCCTTATTTTATTTGGGTATGAATTTTTCAATTAAGAGTTATTTATTTATTTATTTATTTATTTATTTTTTTAACAAGCCCAAGTCTCCTCATTAGGAATTAAATTCCCAATCAGCAATTAAGAGTTATTTGAAACTCATAGTAGTGTTTCAACCAAACACTAGAATCAGGCATTCACTTTGATACACATTCCTTAATGCTAAAGTTGTCAACCTGTTTGGTTCATGGGTTTACATACTAGGAATGTAAATCAAAATCATAGTTAATGTTTAGTTGACAACTCGATCTTTAAAACATAACTAATGGGGTTTGATTACCCCTTCAATTAAAAATTTCATTCCTTTTTTTTTTTTAAACAATTCTTAGGGCGTGTTTGGCTCATGGGTTTAGCTATCAGGAATGAGAATCAAAATCATTATTATTGTTTGGTTGACAGGTATCTAGAGCACTACTATGAGATTTGATTACCCCCTTAATTAGAAAACCAATTCCCTAAATCCCTAATAAAATAAGAGTTTCATTCCATTATTCCCCCACCTAATTGGTAATTTGATTTTTAAGTTTGGATTAATGCTTTTAGATTTTTTTTTTTTTTTTTTTTTTTGTTCATATTGGTGCTTTGGATGTCTTTATTTTTGAAATATATGTGGTACTTCATTAGAAATAAGCTGAAATAATGTCAGGTGGGAGAAGATCCCAGTACATAGCAGCAGGTTGCTGGTAAGCCGAAGTAACTAAAGCATGAGCTAAATAATTGTTTAGTTTAGTAATAAAATTAAACGAACAAGACTGAAATAAAGATGCAGCTGCTCTGTAGCTGTCAATGGCATAGCCGACGTAAGAGCGAAATGCAACAGGTGGTGTAGTAAGATAGCGATGTAGTGTCAAACAATCTGTATATACCTCGATGTTTTGTTCTCCCCGATCCTTCAACCATGACAAGGCTTCCTTGCATGCCAACGCCTCGGCCATAAGCGGTGAGAAGCAATCCGGGAGAGGCGCACTAAAGGCCGAGACATATCCTCCATTCATGTCGAGGAGAATTGCCCCAACTGTGGCCTTTCCCGTGTCGTGTATATATCCGGCGTCGACTCGACAAAGTCTTTGGGGAGGTGCGGACTGTACAGCAGCGTGAGGGCCGACCTCCCTTTGCGGCTGTGGCGATGTGGGCGGCAGAGCGTGGCCTCGGGCAGCAGTCGGCGGGCGCACCCGTATCCATGCATGCATAATAGCAGCCGTAGCCGCGAGCAAGGACGATGGCCGCGGTAGGAATGCGTCCCAAACCGCCCCGTTTCGTGCTCTCCAAATATTGTATAGAATTGATGCTGCATATAATACCCCATCAAAGTCTAAAACATTTAGGAGTTCACCAAACCAAATATGAAAAATATTTGTCACAATATTGGGGATTGGAAGGTTGGATTGTTCCCATATGTTCTTTGCAAATTCGCACAACACTAAGGCATGCATAGTATCCTCCTGAGATATTCCACACATGGCACAATGTAGATCCACATCAACCCTCTTTATAAGCAAGTTTGTAGTGGTAGGCAAAATATCACAAATGGCTCTCCAAAGGAACATTTTCCATTTTGGGGGGATTTTGAGTTTCCATAGGGTCAACCACTTTGTAAAGGTCCCATTACCACTCTCATAATTTCCAACTATTAACCTGTACCCACACTTCACAGAATAAATTCCTCTCGGGTCTCCATTCCAATACCAAGTATCATCACATTCCGGGGAAACTGGTATTTTTAAAATATTTGCCACATCATTAGGTTGAAATAAATCAGTTAGAATTGAATGGTCCCATGTACCAGTCTGTTGATCTATCAAACCCACCACTTTGGCACCTTCTAATTGTATTGGCATCTCCGTTTGTATCATGGGGTCTTGTTCATCATGTATCCAGGGATGAGTCCATATGAGTGTAGATTTCCCGTTTCCAATTCTGCGTCTTACCCCACTACGAATTATACTCTTGGCTGCTATAATGCTCTGCCAACAGAAACTGAGGTTAGTCCCTATCTGTGCATCAAAAAATGAACCTTTGGCATAATATCGGGCCTTATAGACACGAGCCACTAGGGACTCAGGCTTAGTAAGCATTCGCCATGTCTGCTTCCCTAACATAGCTAGGTTAAAAGCACGCAAATCCTTAAAACCCAACCCTCCATATTTCTTAGGGACACACAACTTATCTCATGCCTTCCAATGTATCCGCCTATCAGTTCCAGAGTCCCACCAGTAGCGATTCATAGTTTTTCAATCGTTGTGCACACAGACATTGGCAGCAGAAAGACACTCATTGAGAAGGTAGGCATATATTGTGCTACACTTTTCAATAAAATTTCTTTACCTACTTGTGATAGTAATCTCTTGTTCCATGACCCAATTCTTTGCCGGATTTTATCCTCAATATATGAGAAAGCTGCTTTTTTGTTACTTCCAACAAAAGAGGGAAGTCACAAACACTTGCCAAAATTAGGAGCCTGCCCTACTCCCAAAACTTGCGCCACAACTTCCCTGTCTGTGTTATTTGTATTTCTTCTATAACATATGCTTGACTTGTGGTAATTAACCACTTGCCCAGATAAATCCTCATAAACTGATAGGCATCTCTTTATCTCATTGGCCTCCTCCACATTAGCCTTAAAAAATAAAAGACTATCATCAGCAAAAAACAAATGAAAGATTGGGGGAGCACCTCTTGCTACTCTGCAGCCATGAATCGACCCCGTATTGTGCGCCTGCTGTAATAATAGGGAAAGACCCTCTGCACAAATAATAAATAGATATGGGGATAATGGATCCCCTTTCCTTAAACCACGCGTGGGTATAATGGGGTCACTTCGAGAGCCATTCACCAATAAATTATACGAGACTGTAGTTACACATTTCATGATTAACTCCACCCATCTATCATCAAAACCCAGAGCCAACATCATGCTTCTAAGAAAAGACCACTCCATCCGGTCATAGGCCTTTGCCATGTCTAGCTTGAGAGCACTCCACCCCACCGTACCACACTGTTTTCTGTTCAAAAAATGTCCCACTTCCGCAGCTAATAAAATATTATCCGTTATTAGTCTATCTAGGATAAAGGCACTCTGTGACTCCGATATTATTTCTTCCATTAGCGGTTTCATTCTATTAGTTATCATCTTAGCCATAATCCTATAGACCACATTACTGAGAGCTATAGGACGCAAATTAGTGACTAATTCAGGGGTATTCTTCCGGGATCAAAACAACATCCGTACTATTCAAACCAGGTGGTAAATTGCGAGAGTCAAGGCAACCTATTACAAAACTCGCGACATCCCCCCTACCACATCCCAAAAATGCTGATAGAAGCCCGGATTCATTCCATTCGGGCCCGGTGCCTTGTCAGGAAACATTGCAAACAGTGTCGTTTTAACCTCCTCTAATTCAAAAGTCCGTAATGATGATTCATTCTGTGCCTGAGTAACCCGCGGGACAATCCCTTCAAAGAAACCCTCCCCAGATCCCGGATTTCCAGAGCAAAAAATATGATTGAAATATTCCAAAATAACATTTTTCATGGGCTCCCCTTCCACCCAATCCCCATTATCATTCATTAGTCTAGATATAGTATTCTTCGTTTTACGATGAGAAGCATACCTGTGAAAGAACTTTGTATTGGCATCGACCTCCTTCAGCCAGTGTTGCTTGCCTCTCTGCCTCCAGTAGGCATCCTATTGGGCTTCAGTGCGGCTTAGAAGTTGTTCTAAGTGCTGAAACTCTGCAAGCGAGGTCGGGCCAGTGCACCCCCTCAATCGTTGCTGATCCTTCTTTAGGTCTATAATCTGTTTACCATACTTATGGTACCAATCTCTACCTCATCGTGTTAACCGGCTACCGCAGTACTCAATACAGGTTTGCAAACCTTGCCCCCTTCCTTCCTACCACGACTGCTCAACCACTCCTCTACACCCCTCCTCATATAACCATGCCATCTCAAAACGAAATCCCCTATTTCCAGCCCCACTCCTCCCTAAGGATTCATGGATTCCCAGAAAGATAGTCGAATGATAAGATTTTCGGGTTCTCAAATTCGTCACCCTGGCCCTCGCCACCATATTGCGCCACTCATCTGTTACTAGGACCTTATCGAGCTTCTCCTCAATCCAATTAACTGTTCCCTTCCCCTTTTCCCAAGTATACGGATATCCAGCTTTGGATGTCTTTATAATAGAATAATATTTTTGATTTTTTGTTCTTGTATTTTTTAAACCTTTATTCCCATTATATAGGATCATACATAACCAAACAGCAATATTGGTAATCCTTTCAATTTCACCATGCATAATACTAAACATGCAAAATACTTTCACCAAAGCTCATTACCATTACTAAGTATTTGATTCAATTCACATTCCGATTCCGATTCCGATTCCCATGTGCGAACCAAACACATTCTTAATTTTACCAACTATTATATAGTGTGATAACATCTCTATTACCATTCCAAATGAGATACTACATTATATTGTAAAGAATCATCATTAGTATTTCACCCAAAAAACATTTAATTTTCTGGGCAATAACTAAAAGTTAACATTTAAATTTTGTCAATAAAAATATCAAAAATTATACTTAACATAGGATTTTTCTATGATTCCCATCGATAATATTAAATAGAATCATATATGATATATTTACTTCATATTATTGACACTATAAAAAGAAAAAAGTTGTATACGTATAATTACATAACATAATCATATATATCTTTTTAGTGCATATTAATCATCAATTATATAGATGCATAAATAAGAATAGCAATATCTACTATCTATCTATCTACTATACTAATAAAGCCCAAGAGAGTTAGGTCTATAATGAGTAGAAAAAATGGCGGTTAAATTTTTTAATCAAATAAATGGCAATGAATGGCTCAGATTGATCAGATTTTAATATTTCCTTAAGATTTCCTAATTTATCCTTAATGAATATTGTTAGGAATATAGCGGAATAATGCGGAAGCGAAGAATCGAAAATTGAGAATTATAGAAGTTGAATAATAGGAAAATATATAAATGACAAAAGTAGGAAATTAATAAATTGGGAAAATATAATATATATATATATATATATATATATATATATATATATATATATATATATATATATTAAACTCTAAAAGAGTATAAAGAAAACAAATATATATATATAAATATATATGTATTCTACGTGGGGACAAAAAGAAAGAAGAAGGAATTCAATAGTATTGATGTAAGAATGAGTACATTGAAAACAAGGAAATTAAGGCTATTTATACATTGAAAGAAGAGTAAATAGCGCATGCAAACAAGGGAAAATGGAAGAACATGTCATGATGTGCGCAGTTCGTGAACACTGGAGTGCAACGTGGTGAGAGGAAGACGCGAACATAGTCAAATGGTCCATGTGTAAATATTTGAGCCACACAATCTCAACAATCTCCACCTTGGATCAAATTCATTGTAGAATTAACAACTGGAACAGCCGACTAAACACAAGTACTGCTTGAACTTAGCAACAGGAAGAGCCTCATAATAGCAGGATGGATCACCATCAACTTCCTGTGTGACTGAAAGTGCATAAGCAACCATATTGGTTTCATCGTCACTAGCGTACCTAGCAGGTTTTTTAATTGTCCTCCTAGAACGATCCATAGCAATGGAATACTCTCGTTGTGGCTCGACGAGAGGTGCGGTGCTAGTAGATGCATCATCCTTAGTATTACCATCAGCAGTAGTAACACTATCAATAGGCCTGAACTCAAACTCCACCTTCTCACCAGTACTTTGCGTCTCACCTGTACTGGGAACTTTTACAGAAGAAAGTAGTGCATTTTCATCAAAAGTGATATCTCGACTCAGAATGATTTTCCGAGAATCAGGAGACCATAGACGATACCCTTTTGACTCAGAAGCATAACCAAGGAAAATGCATTTGACAGCTCTCGGGTTTAATTTACCCGTACTGGAATGAGCATAAGCAGGACATCCAAAAACTCTTAAGATAGAGTAGTCAACAGGATTACCTGACCACACTTCCTCTGGAATTTTGAAATCAAGGGATGAATGTGGAGATCTATTTACCAAATAGCAAGCAGTAGAAACGGCCTCGGCCCAAAAATCACGCCGTTTCCATAACCCAGCATTAGAGAGCATACAACGAGCTCTTTCCAATAGAGTCCTGTTCAAACGTTCGGCAACACCATTCTGTTGGGGTTTACCAGGCAAGGTCTTGTGCCTGGCAATTCCATTTGCCGCGCAAAAGTCATTGAAATCTGACTCACAGAACTCAAGCCATTGTCTGTCCTGAGCTTCTTGACTTTTTTACCTGTCTGAGTCTCAACAAGTATTTTCCACTTCTTGAAAATAGAAAATGCCTGATTTTTGTGTTTCAGGAAATAGACCCAGACTTTGCGAGAAAAGTCATCAATAATAGACATAAAATATCTACAGCCTCCCAGGGACTGGAATTTAGTTGGTCCCCATAAATCGGAATGTATATATTCCAAAACATCTTTGGTACGGTGTGTAGCAGTAGAGAAACTAACCCTCTTTTGTTTCCCAAAAATACAATGCTCACAAAATTGTAATTTACCCGTACCTGAACCACCAAGGAGGCCTTTTTTGCTCAGGAGATGCATGCCTTTCTCACTCATATGCCCAGACGCATATGCCATAATTGAGTGAGATCCGCATCAGACATCGATGAGGATACCGCTACTGAACCCGTCACAGTACTGCCATGCAAGACATACAAGCTTCCAGAACGAGAAGCTTTCATAAGAATAAGAGAGCCTTTTATGACCTTCAAAACTCCACCTTCAGCTGTGTACTTGCACCCCAGAGATTCCAAGGTGCCCAATGATATCAGATTGCGTTTCAAATCAGGAATATACCGAACATTGGTAAGAGTCCTGACAACGTTATCATGAGTTTTAATCTGAACACTTCCAATTCCACTAACCCTGCATTGGGTATCATTACCCAGCAAGACAACTCCACCATCAACCGGTTCCAGAGAGATGAACCAATCTTTGTGGGGACACATGTGGAATGTACAACCAGAGTCCAAAATCCACTCGGTTTCACTCCGTTTCTCACCGGAGCTAACAGATAACAACACATCACCATCTGAATCACTTTCAACAACACTAGCTTCAGCGGACTTCTTTTCTCTCTCTTGCTTGTTTTTCAACTTGAAGCATTCAGTCACATCATGACCATGCTTCTTGCAGTACTTACAGGATTTGTTGGACTTATGTCCTTTGGACTTGGATCTGGAATTTTTATTGCTACTCCCTGATTCAAGTGAACGACCCCTTACAGTCAAGCCTTCACCTTTGTCCTCAGACTTAATTTCAAAGTCAAACTTTTCTTTGGACAATAGGTTTGACTTAACACTGTCGAAAGTAAGGGTATCACTACTATTACCATACAACATAATTTCTTTGAAATGCGTGTATGATCTAGGGAGAGAGACAAGCAATAAAACAGCGCGATCCTCATCTTCAATTATAACATCAATATTTTCCAAGTCCAATAAAATTGAATTGAATTCATCCAAGTGAGATTTAATAGAAGTACTTTCCGTCATACGGATTGTGTACAGACGCTCCTTCAGGCGTAGCGTGTTCGCCAGAGTTTTGGCCATGTAAAGCGTATCCAACTTGGACCATAAATCTGACGCAGTCGTCTCACTTAACACCTCACGTAGAACCTCTTTAGACAGGCACAAAAGAATGGTTGAACGTGCCTTGTCATCCAGATCTTCCCAATCTTCATTTGTCATTGTAGCTGGTTTCTTCTTCTTCCCAGCTAGCGCTTTCTTCAAACCGTTCTGGGTTAGAACGGCTTCCATCTGAACCTTCCAGATAGAAAAGCTAATTTTCCCGTCGAACTTCTCGATATCGAACTTGGTAACAGTTGACATCTTTGAAAATAACTCTCAATTAAACCGCTCTGATACCACTTGTTAGGAATATAGCGGAATAATGCGGAAGCGAAGAATCGAAAATTGAGAATTATAGAAGTTGAATAATAGGAAAATATATAAATGACAAAAGTAGGAAATTAATAAATTGGGAAAATATAATATATATATATATATATATTAAACTCTAAAAGAGTATAAAGAAAACAAATATATATATAAATATATATGTATTCTACGTGGGGACAAAAGAAAGAAGAAGGAATTCAATAGTATTGATGTAAGAATGAGTACATTGAAAACAAGGAAATTAAGGCTATTTATACATTGAAAGAAGAGTAAATAGCGCATGCAAACAAGGGAAAATGGAAGAACATGTCATGATGTGCGCAGTTCGTGAACACTGGAGTGCAACATGGTGAGAGGAAGACGCGAACATAGTCAAATGGTCCATGTGTAAATATTTGAGCCACACAATCTCAACAAATATGATTATCCGTTAACTTTTCCGTTAAATATTATCTTTTTCGTTAATTTATGTTAGTTCACCGTTAACTTACTCATTGATTTCAATAAGAAATCTTAGGTTCGAACCACATCCCAATCAAAGTTGGCATAATTAGTACTCTATTTTACTCTTATTAAATTACTAGTTTTTTTACGCGCTTTGTGCGAATGAGGTAATTCCCAATGATTATTTTTAAATAAGTATTTCAAAGTATATCAATGCAATATTATGTATGAGATGTTCATGCATAGATAAATAATTATTAATTTTTTTTTATTTAAATCGATAATTTAGAGTATATAAATGCAAGATAATATATGAGAGATTGATTATAATGTCACTAAAATAAATGTTTGCAACTTTGTAATAACGCTAGTTTAAATACTTAGTATAAAAGCGATAGTCTAAAAAATACTACTTTTAGTTTAAATTTCTCTAATTATTCTTAGTTCTCTTTTGGGTAATTTCTCTAATTCTTCTTAGTTCTATTTTGGGTAGCATTGTCATTGTCTTTATCTTCGGTACATGTCCTTTTTTTTATTGGTAGTGTGTCATGTGCACTTGGGTTACTGGCGGTAGGGGATTCATCATGCAATGAGATTATGGTGTAGGAATCTTTAGATTTGTCTTGCTGTGTATATGATTGAAATTTTAGTTGTAATATGCACTCTTTATCTTACAAGCACATGTTGATATTTGGTAGTAGAAATTTTAGATATGTGTCGTAGATTATCATGTGAAAGTATTGAACAAAATATTAATATTTATTATATTTGTATAAAATACTTGATAAATTAATATATATATATATATATATATATATATATATATATATATATATATATATATATATAACATATTTTGTATTATAACTTTGATATTTAATTACAATATAATGAAAAAAAGATCAGAAGACAATGGACAATGTAGTATATATAATAAATTTAAAGGTAATGAATTTTTGAATTGTAAAAAATAAAGATAATATAACTAATGAAATTATATCTTTTTAAAATTTTTTATAATGAATAATTTTTTTAAAAAAATAATGGCATTATAGACATCTAATTCTAAATTAATTAAATGCATATGTATTATTTTTTTGTTGTAGCTACTAATTTATTTAATTTAATAAGAGTAATAAAGTGACGTACATACTCTTCATCCACAATAATGAAATCATTAATCATTAATTTTTTAAATTTCCATTCGTTGTTGATACATATTGTTTTGAGAGTTTGTCAATGACAATTGCTACAATTGCTGTCAATAGAGAATGATAATAAATAATTCAAAATATATGGTTACAATAGATATTGTTATAATGATATAGTAAAAATTAACATACAAATTTCTTTAGAAGTTTTCATGCATTAATAAAATATTGATGTGTAAACTTGTTCAATTGGAGCCACTGGAATGTCAATGTTGTCAATTCTTTGGAAAATGGTTCTACCGTTTTATAGTCCATGTGTAATTATATTTATGATCAACAACTTTGTAGTTATATCGCGCATATCTAACAATGATGTAAGAACAATTTTGTTCGATAAAAAAAGAAATAGTATAATATTTGCAAAGTAATGTACAATTGTACCATTATAAAATGCATACAAAAAATATTAATACCATAATACCTAAATCATTCCAATAATGAAAAAACATAATTGAAATATTAAGTTTTGTTCTAAATAATAAAAAAAGATTAAGTAAACGAAAAAAAATAAACCTAAATTTGTGTTTTTTTTTTAACGCAAGAAAATCAAATGATTTTCAACGAAAAAAAAATTAAACTTAAATTTAATTTTTTTTAATGCAAGAAAATCAAATGATTTTCAAAGTTCCTGATGATTTATAATATTTGATGCTCAATTTTGAATGCTATGTATTTAGTCGAGCTAATTATTTGTCTAAAGTTTATGTTAAATATTATATTATATTTTTAATACATTTTTAAAAAATTGTAGTATATGTTTAATAATTATTCCAACTCTAATTGGGATGTGGTTCGAACCAAAGACCTTTAATTTCTTATAGAAATTAATAAGTTAAGAATAATAAATATTGGAATAAGGGTCAAATAGGCCATCCAACTACACATAAAAATGCAACTAGGTCATCGAACTCAAAAAAACTATAATTAGGTCCCTGAACTACGAAAATTAATGCAATTTCACCAAAAATGACTTATTTACATGTTGCGTCGGTTTCAAAATTAAAAATACTTTTTAAACTTTTATTTTAAAAATTTTAAATAATTAATTATTTTAAATTTAAAATAATAATAATAATAATTCGTCGGAGACGAAACCTTCGTCTCCGGCCAGCTATGGAGAACCCTTCGTCTCCATGGCTAGCCGGATCCCCTTCATCTCCTGGCTGGCCGGAGACGAAGGGAGCCCTTCGACTCCGGCGGATTGTTTTTGTTTTTTTTTTTTTTGTTTTTTTTTTTAAATTTTAAAATAATTTATTATTTCAAATTATTAAAATAAAAGTTAAAAAATTATTTTTTAATTTGGTAACCGACACGTCAGCGTATGAATAGGTAAACAAGTCATTTTTTTATGAGATTGAATGAATTTTTGTAGTTCAGGGTCCTAATTGTTACTTTTTTTGAGTTGGGTGGCCTAATTGCATGTTGGTGTGCAGTTGGATGGCCTATTTGAACCTTATTCCATAAATATTTAACGGAATATTCCGTTACTAAAGTTTATACTAACGGAATTTAGGGTTATTTAAGGAAAAAAATATATAATAGAGGGTAAATAAGGAAAATTATTAAAAAAATACTAAAATCAAAATAATATGAACCATTCATTGTAAAATGGAATCTTATTAGATTTGTATAAATAATAATTTAGTAGCTACAACAAAAAATTATACATATGCATTTATTTAATTTAGAATTATGTGTCTACAACGTCTTTATTCAAAAAAAAAATATTCATTATCAATAAATTAAATAAGAGAAATAATTTCATTAGTTATATTGTATTTATTTTTCTCCAATATAAAAATTCTTTACATCCAAATTCATCAATTGATTATATTCGCTACATTGTCCCTACAATTTCTTTATTAAAAAAAAAAGTATTCATTATCAATAAATTAATTAAGAAAAATAATTTTATTAGTTATACTGTCATTATATTTCTCCAATGTAAAAATTATTTACATTCAAATTCATCAATTGATTATATTCACTACATTGTCTATTATCTTTTTTTGTGCACTATTTTTTAATTAAATTCAAAGTTATAATACAAAATAATGCTATATATTTATTTACCAAGTATTTTATTAATACCATGAAAAATTTTAAAAAATATATATAAAAATAAAGTCAATCATATTAACTACTTGAGGGATTTGTTGACAAAGAGAGTATTCAAATCACACAACAAATTGAAGTGAGAACTATGGTGAGCTGTCGTAGGCTCCCAAATTAAAACCTTACAAATGTAGTAGCGGGAGTAAGGGTCGATCCCACGAGGAGTAACTAGTTTAACGTATGTGCTCAAATTAAAGGAAAGGGGGGTTTGGTATGAAAGTGATAATCAAAGTAAATAACCAAATAAAGCAATGCAGACAATATATTGAAAACACTCAGAATAGAAAACCTTGGTTAGTAAAGATCCACCACCGGAATTTAACGCTGATCATTGATTCAAAAAGGTAATTGATATGCAATTGAATATTTGTCATGAAATTATTTCATTTATGTTTTCCCTTAGTTGTAGATAACTAAAGCACATGCGGTTTAATTACCCCTAACTACTAAATAATCTAAGACAAGCACTGTAGATTTAATTTAATAGCAGCAATAGGAATTAGGAAAACCGACAAACTAAATAACACAAGCACAAGCAGTTGCATTTAATTTAGGAAAATATTCTACCCGAGACCAATTATCACTAAGCCGTCAATAATTAACCTCAGTTGCTACTGAATATTAGAATAATTTGTAGCACAACATTAACTAATATAGCAAATAATTATATTAAATAAATAACTTAGAAGAATATTTAATACCCAAATGCATAAAAATTATATCATAAAAATAAATAAATAATCTTACAGCATAATCAATTCCGGGGCTTCAATTCACTAAACCAAGCTAACGAAATTAGCAACGAATGGACATTGATAACAACTTTGAAGAATAATCGAGAAGGGAATAATGAACATTTTACAAAAGAATTTCACTACTATTTATAAACCCTCCAAAATATACTAGAACCATTCTTCACCATTCATTTTCCTTTTTTTGCGCCAAGTCTTGTACAACAGAGTCTGCCGCTATTTGTCCGTACGTGATATGCGTTGCTAATGAAGAAGTCTTCACGTAATGTACGTTGGGAGGAAACCAAAATATAAAACTTTATTTGTTTGCATGCTAAGGAATATATAGATATATATATAATGCATATATATATATATATATATATATATATATATATATATAGTACGTAATAAATATATGTATATATTAGTATAGTACGTAATATGTATTATATATTATATATATTATATATTATATATTAAAAAGAACTAATTATAAGATAATATTAAATAACTATTGCAAAATTATTATAAAGATGTACCTAAAATATGAGTGTAAAATATGCCTATCAAATTTCCCCACACTAAAACATTTGTTTGTCCCAAAGCAAAAATATTATTGGCGAAGTAAATTGAAATGAAATCCTAAAACTCATAACATATCATGAACAATAATCTGAAGCACCCTACAATTAATAAGTTAGCACTCCTATTTGAAAATGGAGAGAACTAAATAAGTAAGTCCTCACAGGAATATCACTCATCACTCAAGTGTTTGATGGGTATAGATTTCACTCATGTTCATTCCTATAAAATTGCTCTATCATAGGCTTGCATATCTTCTCAATCACCACTACAAGAGTCATGCATGACACAAATCATAAGGATTTTTCACAGGTTGTAATGGGGCTAGGGTTAAGGTAGGGAACATTTTAGGAAAGTAGCTTAAACAGAACCTTCAAACTAGAGGAGCAAATAAATACATAGAATCCAACACCCTTGCTCAACACCCTCAGTTTTTCATTCAAAGCATTTCCTATTGATATTTCAACCCAATTATCATTCTCAGAAATATAAAATTCTTCCTCAAAATTACAAGAACTTCCCCTTGCTTCATTTATTTAGGAGTAGCTTCAACTCAAAACTAATTGCAGATTCTTTCTCATTTTTCTCATAAATTTCAGCAACATTTTTTTTTTTCAACATACATTCATCATTTCTCCCATTTCTTCATTTTTTTCAATTTCAATATTTTTTGGAATCATGAATTTTCTTCGTTTTCTTTTTCATAGAAGACCAGTGACAAATCGGCAATGAAGATACAACCCACCTCATTCTCAATCATATTAACACAAGAAAGTGACCTCCCCACACTTCTTCCTCACAACCTCACGTAGATTACAAAAATAATCCAAAATTTGCTCCACTAGTTATTCAGCTGGGTGAATGCACTATTTTTAGATATAAAAGGCTTGTAATGTGGTTCAAAATAAAGAAAAGAATGGACATAAAGCTCAAAGTGGTTAACAAGGGGAAATAAATCATAGGACAAACCGGTTATTTGGCTAGTGAGGCTCAAGATCAAATAACGGCCTTAATCACACTTGAATCATGCATGGTCTAATTAGCTTTAAAAGAGAATCAATGCAAGTTCTAGAGAAACAAAATTATGGAAGAAAGCGCACAATAGACAGAAATTAAGACCGAAGTGTCGGTCAATGGCTCAAAATCTCACAGGCTTATTGCTTACTTAATATAGCCACTACATATCAAACAGGAAATGCTAACAAACTAATCACAACTTGGCAAACTATTTATTCAATCACGTTATGAATTTCAAAGAAGAGAAAAATATAATTTTTTTTCAAAATAATACTTATTTTGCATAAAATACTACTAAAATATTTATGGATTTTTTTTTTTTGAAATTTTTGACATAAGCAAACAAACAATAAAACTAAATTCCCTCCCCCACACTTATTATCAACGTTGTCCCCAATGTTGAATAAAAACATGTAGAATAAGGGTTATTGAATGAGAATAGGGAATAAAAGAAAAAGAATGGAACAAACACACCTTAGGTTGCCTCCTAAGCAGCGCCTTTGTTTATCGTCGTTGGCTCGACTTATGACATTTCTTTAAATTTCCATCGTCTTTTTGAGTACCTTCGATTATTATGAGTATTCAAAGAAACAGTTCCTTCATGCAGATTAGTACTCAAAGACGATTTATTATTTTTTTCTTTTTCATTCGAAGCAATTTCATCAAATGTAACAAAGTTCAAAGAATCAACAAAAATTGCAAAATTATCATCACTAGGAGATTTCATGGTATCATAAATATTAAAAGTCACAAGTTTACCATTAGACTCCATAGTAAGCATACCACTATGAATATCAATTTTTGTTTTTGCAGTTTTTAAGAATGGCCTTCCTAACAAAATATGATTATTATTTTCCATATCAAGCACATAAAAATCAGCAGGAAAAACCAAGTTATTAACTTCAACAATCAAATCCTCAATCACACCCCTAGGATATGTAGTAGATCCATTAGCCAATTGAATAATTATACTAGATTTATTCAGGGGTCCAAGATTTAAAGAAGCATAAACAGAATATGGCATGATATTAATAGAAGCTCCTAAATCTAACATAGCATTTTCAAATTTCACCCCACTTATCATGCATGGAATAGTAAACATACCTGGGTCTTTGCACTTTTCAGGAAGATTGCTTTGACTAGCCATAGAGACATTCTCTTGCACTTTCACTTCCTCAGTTCTTTCATTATTTCGTTTCTTTTTCATAGTGCGTACCTCTTTTAGAAAATTTGCATAGCGAGGTACTTTTTTCATAGAATCTAAAAATGGGTTATTGCTCTCACATTCACGAAAGGTCTCATATAAATCGTTATTTGAGTTTCCTCTTATTGGTTCTAAAAGAGCTTGAGGAAATGGGGGTATTGGTTCATAATCAGAAAAAGAAGAAAGCTTACCTTGGGACTTCTCTTTATTGTTAGCAATGATTCCTGCACTTATTTCCTTATGTAAATCAACATTCTTTTCCTGCGACATACTTTCAACACTAATTGCACTTACATTCTCTTTAGGATTAACAATCGTTTGAGAGGGTAATTTGCTAGAACTCGGTGCTTCCAACCGACTTACCGTAGGTGCTAGTTGGCCCATTTGTCTTTCCAAGTTTTGAATACTAGCCTTTGTTTCTTGAATACTAGCTCTTGTCTCTTGTTGGAATAGTTGTGTTTCTTGTTGAAACTGCAAAGTGTTAGTAGCAAGAGATTTAACAATATCTTCTAGATTCATACCTGAGCTAGAGCTTTGGGCTGGCTGTTGTCTTGCAGGAAATGATTGTCTATACTGTTGAAAATTAGAACGATTCTGAACAAACTGGTTCCCTTGTGAGTTCTCATTGCTAAGGTTTGGGTGATCCCTCCATCCAGGATTATATGTATTAGAAAATGGATCATACTTACCTCGAGGTTGTCCAGGAAAACCTCCAACCATATTAACATGTTCAATAGGTTCTTCTTGAAGAGTTGGGCAGGCATCAGTTTGGTGCCCAACTACCGAGCAAATTCTACATTCTTTTACAGTTTGCATATTGCCTAGTGCTAATTGACGAACAAGAGTAGTTAAACCAGAAATTTGTTGTTCAAGAGCAGAAATATTTACCTCATTCACTTGCTTAGACGGTTGGACAAGTCTATTGCCAAACTGTTGAGAATTTGCAGCCATGTTTGCAATTAGAGTTCTTGCATCGTCTAGTGTCTTGTCAACTAAAGCACCACCGCTTGCGGCATCAATCATGCTTCTATCCATTGAAAAAAGTCCTTCATAAAAGTATTGAATGAGAAATTGATCACTAATTTGATGGTGTGGGCAACTTGCACATAGTTTCTTGAAACGCTCCAATATTCATACAGGGACTCTCCATTGTTTTGCCTTATACCACATATTTCCTTTCTGATGTTGGCCGCCCTTGAAGCTGGGAAATATTTTTCAAGGAACATTGTCTTCAAGTTATTCCATGTGGTGATGCTCCCAGAAGGTAGATAGTATAGCCAATCCTTCGCTGAATCTTTTAAAGAAAATGGGAAGGCTCTTAACTTGATTTGTTCTTCAGTAGCCCTTGTGGGTTTCATACTTGAACACACCACATGGAATTCCTTTAAGTGCTTGTGAGGATCTTCACCTGCAAGTCCATGAAAAGAAGGCAAAAGATGAATTAATCCAGACTTTAGTTCGAATTGCACATTGGCATCCAGAGCAGGGAAAGTGATGCATAATGGTTGTTGATCTAGATTTGGAGCTCCAAGCTCTTTTAAAGTCCGATTTTGAGCCATGGGTTCCCCTTCTAAATCAGAATTGGTAGAATCGGTAGCCAGATCACTAAACTCCAATTTTCTCAAAGCTTGTTTCTTCCACCTGCGTACAGTTTTTTCAATTTCCGGATAGTACGGCAAGATTTTTTTATTAGCAGATCGAGTTATAGGCATAAAAAAGGAGAAAATATATTGCAGCATTTATGTGAAAGAAAAGATTTTTAAAAATTTTTTTTTTGGGACAAATGAAAAACAAATAAAGAAATAAAGAAATAAATAATTAAATAAACACAAAATAAGCTAGAAAATCTCCCCGGCAACGGCGCCAAAATTTGGTGAGCTGTCGTAGGCTCCCAAATTAAAACCTTACAAATGTAGTAGCGGGAGTAAGGGTCGATCCCACGAGGAGTAACTAGTTTAACGTATGTGCTCAAATTAAAGGAAAGGGGGGTTTGGTATGAAAGTGATAATCAAAGTAAATAACCAAATAAAGCAATGCAGACAATATATTGAAAACACTCAGAATAGAAAACCTTGGTTAGTAAAGATCCACCACCGGAATTTAACGCTGATCATTGATTCAAAAAGGTAATTGATATGCAATTGAATATTTGTCGTGAAATTATTTCATTTCTGTTTTCCCTTAGTTGTAGATAACTAAAGCACACGCGGTTTAATTACCCCTAACTACTAAATAATCTAAGACAAGCGCTGTAGATTTAATTTAATAGCAGCAATAGGAATTAGGAAAACCGACAAACTAAATAACACAAGCACAAGCAGTTGCATTTAATTTAGGAAAATATTCTACCCGAGACCAATTATCACTAAGCCGTCAATAATTAACCTCAGTTGCTACTGAATATTAAAATAATTTGTAGCACAACATTAACTAATATAGCAAATAATTATATTAAATAAATAACTTAGAAGAATATTTAATACCCAAATGCATAAAAATTATATAATAAAAATAAATAAATAATCTTACAGCATAATCAATTCCAGGGCTTCAATTCACTAAACCAAGCTAACGAAATTAGCAACGAATGGACATTGATAACAACTTTGAAGAATAATCGAGAAGGGAATAATGAACATTTTACAAAAGAATTTCACTACTATTTATAAACCCTCCAAAATATACTAGAACCATTCTTCACCATTCATTTTCCTTTTTTTGCGCCAAGTCTTGTACAACAGAGTCTGCCGCTATTTGTCCGTATGTGATATGCGTTGCTAATGAAGAAGTCTTCACGTAATGTACGTTGGGAGGAAACCAAAATATAAAACTTTATTTGTTTGCATGCTAAGGAATATATAGATATATATAATGCATATACATATATATATATATATATATATATATATATATATATATATATATATGTATGTATATATATATAGTAGTACGTAATAAATATATGTATATATTAGTATAGTACGTAATATGTATTATATATTATATATATTATATATTATATATTATATATTAAAAAGAACTAATTATAAGATAATATTAAATAACTATTGCAAAATTATTATAAAGATGTTCCTAAAATATGAGTGTAAAATATGTCTATCAAACTACCTCACAATTTCCTTGTTTGACATTCAGTAGTTAGCGGTTAGCGTTAGCGGATTATATTAGCGATTTTGACCAGCGAATTATATCAATGGTTGGTAAAAAGATATTCGAAAAAATTAGCTGTTTAAATGAACATGTAAAATGACCTATAATAATAATAATAATAATAATAATAATAATAATAATAATAATAATAATAATAATTGTTTTGAAAGGTAAAACTTAATTCATAGATTCAACGGTCAAACAATCAACAAGAAAAGGGGGAGGGATATCAACTCATTCCTCGCAACCTGACTCAGAAACGGCTTTCCGTGTAACAAGGTGGGCAGCACGATTCGCAGATCGCTTCACAGAAGAGAACACTACATTATGAAGCATAGAAGTAGTTACTTTAATATCATCTACTAAACTACCAAACGATGATCGAAAAGATGTAGCATGAATAACATGGAAAACAACTTGTGAATCAGTCTCGACATCAACCTCTCCTAGCCCCAAGTCCGTGAGCCAACTTAGAGCCTCCCGGATAGCATATGCCTCTGCCTCATTCACACTGAAGCATCCCCTCATGTTTAGACTTTTAGCAGCAAGAAATCTCCCCTCCACATCCCTTAGCACCCAGCCCATACCTATATAATTATTAGCATAATCAAAGGCTGCACCCGTGTTTACTTTCAACCTGCCCGGTGCTGGTTTCTTCCATTGCACACCAGCGTCCTGATGAGCTTGAGAATGAGAGGCATTCGCTGACTCCATTGCATTCTTCCAACTGTACCAATAGGATAGAGTCAGGTGTAACATTGTATCCATAACAAACGCAATGCCCTTCCAAACATGGTAATTCCTACTACTCCAGAGACCCCAACAAACCATAACAAACTTACTGAGGAGATTAAAGTCAAAAGCTCTTATGCATGCAGTCATCCAATCGGCAATGTTCCCATCCTCATGAGCCACCACTGGTAACCCAATTTTACCCACATAGCTTGGACTGATGGGCACTGCACAAACAAGTGATACGCAGACTCAGGAACACTACCACACATATGACAAAGTACTGTGCAAGGCACATGTTTAGTATTCAAAGCATCCCGGGTTGGAAGATATGATGAAACCAACTGCCAACAGAACACCTTTATCTTGGGTGGTATTTCTAACATCCAGATCGAGCTCCAGGGCAGTTGTGTAGTATATTCTCCTTGTAACAGCCTATAGCAAAACTTTACAGTATACAAGCCCTTTGAGTCCCAGTGCCACACCCAAGAGTCCCGCCTCTCCCGCACACTAATAGGTATTGAGAGAATTTTCCTTGCATCTGCATCATCAAAAATATCAGTTATACACTCAATATCCCATGCGTTGCCTGACTCATTTAAAAGTGATGATACGGGTGCATTATAAATGGAATCATGTAACACAGTGTTGATATGCGGTTGTGTATCATCTGGCAGCCAAGGGTCCAGCCCAATATAAGTATCCTTACCATCACCTATACATCTCCTACTCCCCCTTTAACAACTGACTGCATTTCCATCAAACCACGCCAAATAAAAAACGGGTTACTTCCTAAAGATGCTTGAAAATAATTACCTCGTGGGTAGTAGCGTGCTTTATAAACACGAGCCACCAAGGATTCCGGGTTGGTAATTAGTCTCCAAGCTTGTTTTCCCAGAAAGGCCAAGTTGACCTCCCTAAGCTTCTTGAACCCCATTCCACCATATTTCTTGGGGGTGCACAGGCCCTCCCATGACCTCCACTTAATTCCCCTACCACGTCCAGCAATCCCCGTCCACCAATATTCATTCATAATGCACTCAATCTCCTTACACAACCCAAGTGGTAGCAAAACACCATCATTGCATATGATGGATAGCCTGGATCACCGTTTTTAACAGAACCTCCCTCCCTGCACGTGATAAAAATCTTGCATTCCAACTACGAACCTTGGCCAAAATCTTGTAATTCAAATAGGCAAGAATCACTTTTTTATTCTTCCCAACTAGAGAAGGAAGCCCCAAATATTTTCCAGATGTATCCCCTTCTGCAACACCAAGCACCGAACATACATCATCCCTGACCTGCTGGGAAACATTAGAACTAAAGCAGACAATAGATTTATCAAAATTTATTTTCTGCCCAGAGGTAAGTGAGTACACATCTAACATTTCCTTCATGCACTAACTCTCTGCAATGTCAGCCCGTAGAAAAAGAAAACAATCATCATCAAACAAAAGATGTGAGATTTGAGGGGCTCCCCGTGCCACTATCACTCCATGCAAAGATCCAGCACGCACCTGTTTTTCAATAAGGGCGCTCAACACCTCAGCTACCAGAAGGAATAGGTAAGGTGACAAAGGATCACCCTGGCGAAGCCCCCTACTTGGTACAATTGGTCCAAGTTGCTGATTTTCATGCAGGACATGATACTGAATTGTGCTTTCTGTTTCATACAATATATCAATCCACTTCTGATGAAAACCCATCTTCGCGAGCATAGCTACCAGGAACTGCCACTCAACACGGTCATATGCTTTGCTCATGTCTACTTTGAGCGCAGCCACTCCTGTATGTCCTTGAGTTTTGCGCTTCAGGTAATGATGCGCTTCATAGGCCAACATTATGTTGTTTGTGATCAACCGGCCTGGCACGAATGCACTCTGAGCCAAAGAAATTAACTCATCAAGAACTGGTTTCATTCGGTTCGCACAGACTTTGGCTGCAATCTTATACAGCACATTGCATAAAGCAATTAGGCGGAGATCCTTCATCGTTTCCGGACTTGGCTTCTTAGGGATCAATACAATGTACGTATTATTTACCTTCGCAGGCAGCTTTGCAGTTTCAATGAATTGGCGAAAAAAAATAGTGACCTCTCCTCCGATAATGTCCCAATAATGCTGGAAAAAGCTAGGGCCAAAGCCATATGGTCCCGGTGATTTATCCGGATGCTTTTGGAAGACCGCTTTCCGTACCTCCTCGACACTAACTGCCTTTAATAACTTAGAATTATGATCAGGATTCAACCTCGTAGTGACACAATCAAGCACTGCATCCATAGGTTCCTGCTCAGACTTAAAAAGCGTAGAGAATTAAATAATTCATCATCACCTGTCCAACCTCTTGTTCCGATTCCACCCAATCTGCATTTTCATTTTGAATTCTCCGTAGCTTATTCTTCTTCCTCCTGGCTTTTAAAAAAATAAAAAATATATATAATTAAGCCAATCATATTAACTACTTGGGGGATTTATTGACAAAAAAAAAAAAGTATTCAAATCACACAACAAATTGAAGTGGGAAACTATCTCCCTAATTTAATATTAGTATATATTTAATATTTTATGCCCTAATTCTTATTTGTTCCCCCTTATGTCCCGTATTTGGTTTCAACCATACCTATACAATTATTTCATTGACAATTATAATCAAATCTTGACTATATTATCTTGCATTTGTAAACTTAAAATTATCTATTTAAATACACAAATTTAACATTCAATTATCTATGCATGAACAATTTCAATATAATCTTGTCTTAATATACTTTAAAGTACTTATTAAAAAAAAAAAAAAAAAAAAAAAAAAAACATTAGACATTATCCCTATTGGACAATGCGCGTAAAAAATTAGTATTGTAAATACATGTCAAAGACACCCCTTTGCTAGGTCTATTAAATTAGATCCACCTTTTCTTTTTTTGATTAGTTTATTTGTCTGCCCTTTACAAAGGAAAAGCAAGTAAAGAAAGATTAAAGTAGAATGAATCAAAATAGTATCCTAGCTTAGTATTCCTACCATGTGCCATAAACTTTATAATTTGCAGCCTTCTTGCCTTTTATAAATATATATATTCAACTCTCTACACATACAGATAAATCCTAACTAAAGCTACTAAAAAGAAACTAAAGCAACTATATACCCGGCGGCCTGTATCCTCAACCATCTTTCTTTAATTTGCTCTTTCACTATCATATGTTGATGATAAAAGACCATTCACCCATGTTTCTTTATTATCTACCACTTTTTCATGGATTCCATATCTTTTTAACTTTTTCAACCCTGGGTAAATACAATTCCACAACTCAACTTAATTACTTTATTTAATTAATCAAAATCTTGTCCCAAAGGTTGAATCTTCAACCCGACCAAGGGCCCCACACTTCGGTCCAACAGAGTATTTAGCATGATGTAAATCACAGTAACTCAGTGACTCAACAGACATAACCAAATGTCGATTCGCCCAAGGGATCTAACCATTTTAGGTGTAATCTTCACACTATCGCGGTAGAATTTCGAAACTTGGTCCCGTGCTAGAAATTAATGGATATTTTGAATATACACTGAAAGTGACTCAGCAGACATGGGCAAATGCTGAAGGAATCCGACCACTTTGAATATAATCCTCACACGATTACTGTAGAATTTCGAACCTTAGTCTCATGCGGGCAATTAATGGATATTCTGAATATACACTAAAAGTGGTTCAATAGACATAAACAAATGTCGAAGGAATCCATCCACTCTATATATAATCTTCACCTGGTTACTGTTGAATTTCAAACCTTAGTCTCGTGCAGACAATTAATGGATATTCGGAATATACACTAAATAATGATTGTATATGTTGAACAACAAAAAATAATAATGTATGTAAATACATAGTAATTAACAAAATCATGCTTATTTAGATAAATAATAATAATACAAAAAAAAGAATCTTCAGTCAAAATTACTTATTGAAAGAATCCAACCCCTGGCCTACCTAATCTATACACTATTTATGACACCCTACATCCATGCAAGCTAAGTAACCTAGCTTTATAAGAAGGGTGTGGATATTCAACATCTATCTTGCATGAAAGTGAGGAATATTATTGCATGCATGCAGACTCATCATCTAGTCATCAAAAGCTAGAAACAACAATCTAAGCTAGGTAGCTAGGTGGGCCCATCCAGCTAGCTTTATAACGTTGGTGGATGGGTCAGTGTGCTGGGAAGAAAAGGGGTGAAGAATCTCTATGTAACTTCCCATTATCACTAATCTTCACTTTGCCCATCTTGTCTTCACACCAATGCAATTGCTCACCATTCTGCTCTTTCATTCTCAGAACCCTAGACACCACTTTCAGGTCTATTTCTGCCATCAATATTTCTAATTCTTCCTCCCCTTTTAACCTCCTTTTCCTCAAGCATTTCCCACCTGATTTCCTCATATCTTTCAGCTTTGACTTTTTCTGCAATATATAAAATTGTATAAAAGTTAGCTAGATTCATTAATATTATAATTAGTGATTTGTTTAACACAAATTAGACTAAACTCATGTAAATATATAGTAATTCATATCTCAATTCTTGTGACAAAAGATAGAATCGTCCACCCCAGACGCCCACACAATCCCGCCTCGATAGAATTGTGGACGGGTAAATCATAGTGACTTAACTGATTAGCAGAGACTACACTACTGCTAGTGAGACTCAATCTTTCGTCTTTTGCCAAATTTCACATCAATGACTTGTTGAGCTACTCATGCAGGCTTCAATTTATATCTCAATTATGTATGAATGGCATGCATCTTTATATATTTAAGACTTGAAATATATATAAAATGAGTAATCTTAGCTTAATTTATTATTCTACATACAATAAAAATTTATAATATATATATATATATATATATATATATATATATATATATATATATATATGAATGTTTGCATTGACTTACTCTTTTGTTTTCTCTCTTGAGGAGGAGTAGGAGAGTTGGATCAGCTGATCCTCTTGTATTTTTCTTGAAAAAAGATGCTATTATTTGGCAATGGCTCTCCTTGTCTGCTTTGAGAAAATTCATGAATGTTCTGATTGCTTCCTCCATTATTTGAAGAAATGAATCTGATGGAATCCTTGAGCAAAACCCTTCTTCTCTTTTCTCCTCATCCGAATCTTATCAAATTTAATCACAAATTTTTATATATGTATACATATATACACAATAGAAAAAGAAAATGAAGGAAAAAAAAAAAAACAAATTATCTAAAATTTTGGAAGGATGGGATAAAAAGTATGAAATCATTTTCACGAATCTCAATACTTCTTCTTCCAAAGGTTGAATATAATCCCCCAACTCCAAGGTCCTGACCCCATGTCCCCACAAAATATGTGAGATAATATAAATTATGATAACTGAATAGTTCAAACAGACAGAGAATGTGAGAGCATGCAAATCACCGTAATTCAATAACTCGTAGACAGGCATAAGAAATATGCTCATTTAAAACATAATCTACATTGTCCCTATCGAGTTTCAAACATTAGTCTCTTTTCTCAAATATTGCCTACTAAACCAATAAGTGAAACCGGCAAACTATTGTGGTGGACCATGGTCCACACAGTGTTGTGTGGACCATAACAGAAAGTACATTTTTAGTATACTAAATGTACATTATTTTTGTATTGAATGTATATTATATTATATAATGTACACTCAGTACACATAACTGATTACTGATACAACCAAATACGCCAATAGATCAGAGGAGCTAGGGATCACATGCAATAAATTAACTTACTAAGAAACTTTATAAAAGCTAAATATTATTATTCGTTTCAAAAGTTAAAACTCTCAAAAGCTGGGCTTAATTAAAGAGTATAGATATATATATATACCTCTATATTGAGGCACTTGTAGCAAGTTTGGAGCAGTGCGGGCTCTGATCCTAGCATAAACCTCAGGCCTCCTTCCATATTCATATGGCTCGGTTTCTATGTACCTTTGGAGATGGACTTGAAACTGCTGAAACTGCTGGGCAATATAGGCAGGGCATCCATGATCCGAATTTGAAGCCCTAAGCCATTGGAAATACTTGTAGTTCCAGTTCAGAGCTTCCCATGTCAAGCATATTTGTGCCACATAAGCTCCCTCTAGTTCATTGTATGGGTTGTGTTGAAAATTCAGTGTTCTTTGCTTCTTTGGTGCAAGCTTGTACACAATCCTGTCTGATATTGATCTTGGATTTGATTTTATTGACCTAAGTGATTCTGAACAAAATTTCACAATAACAAAATAATTATTACAAACACGGTTGGAAATTATGGAATTTCCGACCACCTGAAAAGTGATTTTAAATCAAGTCGGAAACAAAAAGTGGTCGGAAATAGCAACAAAGGTTTTCCCGGATACCAAAAGTGGTCGGAAATAGCAACAAGGCTTTCGACTTGATTTAAAATCAATTTCAGGTGATCGGAAATTATATAATTTCCAGTGGTGAAAATTTGACTTTGTGGGAGACTTTTGATCCGTGAGACGGGTCAAGTCAAAATGGAAATGTAATATTTTTACTGAAAAATGTAATAGTACTAAGCAGAAATTAAACATGGCATGATCGAATTCAAACAAATTAAAACCGGAAATTCGAAAGAATATAATGAATATACCAAATTAAAGTTAAGCCTATAAATAAATTAAATAAAAATATATACCTGTTTCATGGAGTTTTTGGGCGCTAATTCTATCCAAAAACAGCATTTCTTCATCATACTTTTGGAAAAGAGTGTATGACTCCCACTTGGGGCAACTTCTTCTTGAAGATGAAGAGAATGGATCGTCAGTGCAAGAATCCTTGATGGAGCTTCTCCATTCAGATGAGCTCTTTGAAGTTGATCCAACGGTGAAAGAATCCCCAAATATTTCATCATTTTCTTCTCTCTTCTCTTCAATTTGCAACAACCTATTATTATTATTATTATTCTTATTCTTGCTCTCTAATAACTTGGCCGCCTCCTCTTGCATAAAACTTGCTTCCACCACTCTCTTCTCTCTTTCCATCATCTCCTTGGAAATATTTTCTAAAACATATATGATAGATACAACCAAACTAATTAATGATATATCATTATTTGCAACTACTTTTTATTTCCAAAATAATAATAATAATAAAAATAATAACAAATTTGTAATTGTATAATTAACCTTGATGATGAGTTTGATCATCTTCATGTGACATGTCCAAAACATTTCTCTTTGAATTTCTGCCAGGAGATGATAATGTGGGGCCGAGTGAGTTACTATTTTCATGTGAATTAAAATAGTTATTTCCAATAGGA
This sequence comes from Ipomoea nil, assembly GCF_001879475.1. Lineage (NCBI taxonomy): Eukaryota > Viridiplantae > Streptophyta > Magnoliopsida > Solanales > Convolvulaceae > Ipomoea > Ipomoea nil. The sequence goes on along the minus strand of NW_017619261.1, from coordinate 1,621,002 downwards.
ATCTTCTCTTCAACAACTTCTTCATTACTAGGAATATTAGATTCCATGGCGGGTGAGCTGTAATTTGAAGGTTCTTCATTATCATCATCATCAACACTTTCTATATCTTCTTCTTCTTCTTCTTCTTCTTCTTCTTCTTCTTCTTCTTCTTCTTCTTCGGCCTCAACATTGAAAGTCGCATGATGTTGATCATCCTGAATTATGTTGGAAGCAAAATGATGTTTCTCTCTTGATGATCCAACATGGTAATTATTGTCATATACATTTTCATCTTCCGTTTCTTCATCAGAAAATGCTGCAAACTCATATGTTGCTTGATTCCTACAAAAAAAAAAAAAAAAAAAAAAAAGTGTTAAGATCAAACGCTTACCACTATATCAAAAATTTAGCTTGTAGCTAACATGCAATTTTATTTATTTAATTTATAGACCGTCATCACATTTTCAAGAAACAGAGTGCTGGACTTGACTCTTCATCGGCCTCCACCCAACAAGATGGTTAGGCTCGGAAGAAACAAAACATTAGAAAAGGAAAAAACGCAAAATTATCAGACCCCGACGATAAGGAGAAGCAGAGTTTGTGAATATACCTTTGGAAAAAGATGTTGGCACCAAGGAGATGGAAGATCTTGGCAAGAAAAATGGAAGTGAGATATGAGAAGAGCAAGAAAAGTTGAAAGGAGCTTGAGACATTGTAGAACAGCCTAGCAATTGTTTCTTTGGAACATTGCATCTTATTAAAAAATAAATTTGGAGTTTTGCTAGCTATCCAAATTAAAGATGTGAGAATCTCTCCAAGGGATCGCTCTCTTGCACCTTCAACAAAAGCAATGCAAAGCAAAGTAAAGTGGCACTAATAAAAGTTGGGTACTTTAATTTAATTTCCTAATAAATTTTTGTCGTCGGCCGTTACGTTGCCTACCTAAAATTTCCTTATCTTCACAATATATTTATTATATATTAAATTTGGTAATGGTGTATACACGGAACCAACTTTATTAATGTGAATATCGACTTTACGATTGTGCTCACTAATATACACATACACACATAGAGATAGAGAGTATTGAGGACAACTATGAGGATGAGAATAAAGAAACAGATCATTTGCAAATCTTGGGAGGTCCAATGATGAGAGCAAAGGCGAAGATATTTCATAAAGTTTTGAATGGTCTTATTAAAGGAGTAAGTGAAGCTAATCAAGAATATGAAGATGGAGTTGAATTGAAGGTGGTCAATCTGATTCAGGCATAATTTGAAGAATAAAGATCGAGTGGAGGTTCATACCTTATAAATTGACACTTGGAGTATTTTTTTTCTTGCAAATAAAAGTTTAATACTATTTTAGACCGTCCCTATGCTATTTAATTTGTAAAGTCCATATTAGGCTTATAAATCCTAAATTCAATTACAATTTAGTTTTTTTTTAAACCTATTTGACTTAGTTATTCTAGTCTTGTGGCTAATTGCATCTTTTAAGCTAGTACTAGTAAGCACTAGAATAGCTCATTTTGAACTTAAAAGCCATTGATGTAGGGGTTCGCTAAAGTGTATAAATAGCCTTGATATTATTTTGTTTGGAAGACAACTTTGATAGTAGCAAATTCAAGAATATTGCTGTGGCAATTTTTTTTCCTTGAGTTCTTGAGAAGTATTTTGACTTATCTTGGATTTATCTCCTAAGTGGCGTCAACTCTTATCTCCGTCCTTGGAGTGACGAGACTTCACACTACCACCTTCCTTCCTTTGCTTCCATCGCCCAACCATCTCTCTTTCTTGACCAGAGCCCACAACAGAGAGTTAAAATTAGAACAGAGTCATGTTGTTAAAAGTGATTACTAATCACAACTACATATCAAGATTCATCAATGGTTGATGATTTTAATAATAAAAAAAAATATTACGTAGTTTATTTTATATATTTTGCAAACTTTTAAGTTTACAATTTTAGAAAATTGATGCCACTCATTTTTTCATTATCTTTTAGTAACCATGTTGATATATACCCAAATGGATGGATAAGATAAGTCCTCACTTTTTACATATGAGTCTTTCTCACTTGACCCTTCCTATATATCAATCATTGCCAAGCACCTTGTGCTTAGATTGCATGTAGTGACTCTCCCATATGAGAGGTCATGAGATCGAGTTTCAGTGGAGGCGGTGTTGATTCTTTGTGCTTCAATAGGTTAAGACAGTATAGATGAGCAGATACTACAATGAGATCATGAGATCTCATCACAACCATTAACTAATTTAAAATTGAGGGTTGAGATTGAAAGAGTTATATAAATTAATTAAGGTTAGATTTTAGGCATAAGGAGAAAAGAGTAAGAGTAATTCTATTAGTGTGGTTAATTTTGGTTAGAATAATATTATAATATTTAGCATAATAATAGACTACATATGAATGGTAATAACTAATATATCTTTGTGATTGGCCGGAGAGCTGTACAACATTTGATTTGCGCAGAGGACGGTGAAGCATACAACGTCGATAGCTTGTGAATGGCGAGTAACAATACGGGTATGTTGTCTTGGACTGTTTTGTTATTTGTTTTTGTACGAAAGTTGGTGCATTAGACTGTTTTGGCGTGTGCAACGTATTATACTAGGACGTGTTGTTGAGGGTGGTAATTTTGCTTTGACAAAGTTTTGTTAAAATTAGGGTCCGTTTGGAAAGCAGGAAAATGACTTCTGGAAAATGTTTTCTGGAAAATGAGTCATTTTTCGGAAAATATTTTCCTTTCCAGTGTTTGGTTGCATTCTGGAAAACTGTTTTTGTGTGTTTGGTTCATTTTCTGGAAAATGAGTAGAATTGTATAATTAAACATTTTAATTATTTTATTTAGAATATTACAACATGTATAATAATATATAATAATATAATAATAATTTTAAATATAATAAAAAAATAACTAATAATATATCAAAAATATTATGGTGATGGTGGTGTAGTGGTAGTGGTGTTATTTGTTATATAATAATAATAATAATAATAATAATAATAATAATAATAATAATAATAATAATAACTGGTGGTGGTATGACGGTGGTGGCAGTGGTGGTGGTGGTTTCAGTGGTATGGTGGTGGCGGTGGCGATGGTGGTTGCGATGGTATGGTGGTGGTGGCGGTGGAGGTGGTGTGATGCTGGTGGTGGTGGCGGCAGCGGTGGTATGGTGGTGGTGGCAGCGGCGACGGTGGTTGCGGTGGTATGGTGGTGGTGGCGACGACGGTGGTGGTGGCAGTGACGGTGGTATGGTGGTGGTGGTGGCGGCGGCGGCGGTGGTGGTTGTGGTGGTGGTGTGATGTTGGTGGTGTGGTGGTGGCGTGGTGGCGGTGGTATGATGGTGGCGGTGGCGACGACGATGGTTGTGGTGGTATGGTGGTGGTGGTGGTAGCAGCGGTGGTGGTGGTAGTATGGTGTTGATGATGTTGGTGGTGGTAGTGGTTGCGGTGGTATGGTGTTGGTGGTGGTAGTGGTGGTGGTGTGATGATGGTGGTGTGGTGGTGTGGTGGCGGTGGTTGCGGTGGTATAGTGGTGGCGACGGCGGCAGTAGTGGTGGTGATGGTGGTAGTGAGGTGGTGGTGGTATGGTGTTGATGATGTTGGTGGTGGAGTGATGTTGGTGTAAAAGTTGGAAAATGACTTCCCCCAAAAAAAAAAAAGGAAAGTCATTTTCCTCCAAAACAAGCCTATTTTCCAAAGTCAACGGAAAATGATTTCCGTTGACTTGATTTTCCAGGCACATCCAAACAGTGAAAACTTGGAAAATGATTTTCAGAACTCATTTTCCAGGTTTCCAAACACACCCTTAATTCTGCTGTTGGAATTTCAATGTTTGGTTTTTTTTTTTTTTTTTTTTGAATTTGGGGAATAAAAAAATTCTAAAGCAGTACGAAATATGTTATTTGACGGTGTGTGCGTGTAGATGGGTTGGCTTGTGCTAGTGTAAATTGGGGGATGAACAGTTAGTTTCCGTTTATTTTGTATGGAAGCAAACTCTGGGGTTTTCGCACGGTATGTGCATGTATTAGTTAAAGCTTGTGCAAATTGTAGCATGTGATGTGTACAATGTTATTTCTAGCGTTTGATAAATTTAATAATTAAAAAAAATTATGAGGGATATGGGTGAATGCATGTTGTTTGTCCGTTTTTGAAATAAATGATTATATTGGTAGAATTTGTTTGTTTTTGTTGCGTCTCACATAAATGTTACGCGTTTGTGTGTGCGTATACGTGGTATAGATTTTGCAAATTTGATGAAAAGGGAATTAATTTAATTTTTTTGTTTTAAAATGAAAGTGTTAACCAAAATTAGTATTATGACCCAGTGGGAATTCGTCTGATGTGTTCTGTTTTTAATAAAAAGGAGCAACATAATTAAGGATGTAAAGTGTGCGTGGAAGTTCATAAGCGTGTGCATGACACTGTGTGTACGTATTTATTGGCCTGTGCGAAGTGTAAATTGGGAGAGGAACAATTATTTTGTGTTTATTTTGTTTGGAGAACAATTTCTAGTGGTATTTCACAGTGTGTGCGCGTATGTATGTTGGTATGTGCGTAGGCGAGGATGGGAGGTTAACAATTAGGTTGTATGTATTTTTTTTTTTTAACAAAAAACAATTTTAGTTGGTGTGTGCGGATGGATGTTGTTTGGCTGTTTGGTAAGGAAATAAATATATCTGAACTATTTGTCTACTGTTTGTGTGCATTATAGTAGGTATAGACGCAGGTCTGTGCGTATAAGAGATAAAGTGTGAACACAGTATTAGTATGGGGCATATATTTTTTTAAAAAGAAAGTGTGAATAAAAGTTAGTTATATACGTCAATTTGAGTATGTGCAGCTTAGGTTTGTTTTAAATGACAATGATAGAGCAATTATTATGCATTTGTTTTTTAGTGTAGCAACGGTATAAGATGGGAGGGTGTGTGAGTCATAGTGGTACGATGAGTGCGTGTATTTATTTTGGTATGTGCGTAGACGAGGATGGGAGCTATACATTTAAGATGTGCTTTAAAAAAAAAAAAAAAAAAAAAAAAAAACAATTGCAGTTGGTGTGTGCGGATGGATGATGTTTGGCTGTTTGGTAAGGAAATAAATGTATCTATAATATTTGTCTTCTGTTTGTGTGCACCATAGTAGTTATAGACGCAGGTCTGTGCGTATAGGACCTAAAGTGTGAGCACAGTATTAGTGTGGGGCATTTAATTATTTTTTAAGTTTTAACAGAAAGTAAGCGTGAATAAAAGTTATTTATAGACGTCAATTTGATTACTTGCTCCTTAGGTTTGTTTTTAATAAAAAGGAGAGTGCTATTATTGTGCGTTTGTTTTTTGGTGTAGCAACAATGTAAGATGGGATGGTGTATGATTCATAGGGGTACGGTGTGTGCGTATTATGACACATGCTAATGGACAGGATTGTGTTATGGATGTATCGCCTGGTGGTATGGAGCTTTAGTTAACTGAATGTGACACATGTTTGAAACCATTTGAATGGCAGATATGCGATACATTTGAAGATGGGATTAAGTTCTATAAGAACTATGGTGCAGCGGCTGGCTTTGATGTGCGTCGCAGTTTTGATAAAAAAAAAAAACAAATACGGTGATATTTTGAAAAAACAAATACGGTTCTATATGACTATATGTATGTGTGTCTGTGTGTGTGTGTGTGTGTCTCTCTCTCTCTCTCTCTATATATATATATATATATATATATATATATATATATATATATATATATATATATATAAAGATCATGTATTTTTAAATAATGTACTTTTAGTGTATTAAAAATTTACTTTTTATTTATGATTCACACAAATGTGTGGACCATGGTCTATGGAATAATGATTGATATATATATATATATATATATATATATATATATATATATATATATATACAGTAGTATTTTTTATGCGCGATGCGCAAAAAATAGGTGCCCAATATTAATACATTATATTAAAATTTTAAATTTATTTAGATTTTAGATATTTAAATTATTCTTAATTATAATAATAATAATAATAATGTAAATCATTTTTATAAATTTGATATTTATATTTTATGTAATAATTAACATATAACTCAAATATATAATGTGTATATATAATTATTAATGAAGAAGATAAGAAAATATATGGTGGATGCATGTGCATGGTAACAATTGTGGAAAAGATAACGGAAGTTATAACGGTAGGGGTATGTTTGTCCAAAATATTTTAATGTACAACTTTTATAGCATAATGTACAAAAAAACTTAACGGAAAAAACGGACATAAATCAGGGGTATAACTTTCATTCACACTTATTATGTTTATATATATATATATATATATATATATATATATATATATATATATATATATATATATATATAGTAAAAGACATTTTTGGTCCTAGACTTATAGTGGCACGAACAATTTTAGTCCTCCTTAAAAAAAATCAGACAATTTACGGATACTCTTATTGTGACGAGGACAATTTTGGTCCTCCGTCAATATTTCTGTTAGATGGGTTGTTAGATAGGGGGTAATTTCGTCTTTTCAGACCTCCTTCCTTCTTCCCGTTCCCGTTCTCAGCAACCTAAAATTGAAGACCTAATTTCCCTTCGCCACCATCGACCTTGGCGCATTCCTCTGCAAATATATCGGTAACCGCGGCGACGTTCTTGAACGACTGGGAGCCTCTTCTCATGAGCAGAGTTAAGCGTATGATCGGAAACCTCTGTCGTTCACCTCCCTCCTACCTTTCAGCGTGAAGCCGCAGTAATTCCTAGCCTTGCACCGCAACAAGTCGAAAGCCTTGAGCTTGTTCTCTATCCCCATTTCCCCTATGTCATGCCTCATCACCACCGCGCTCTCGAAACAGTACGGCCCATTATCGTCTCCTTCCTTAAACAGTTAAACCCCTCAACCTCGACTTCTCCGAAATCTGTCTCCATCAGTTGTCGAACCCACGGCCCCATCTTGTACCTCAGCTCTCCCCAGTGGAAAAACACCCATCTGCGTGGCTTCACGCACCCGTTCTGCATTGTGTGCCATCTCGAATGTTGCGGCCTTTAATGCAAAGAAGGCGGCCCTAGGACACATCTGAATGGAAATACAAGTGTTCTGGTTCGTCTTTCTCGTGTGTGTCGTTCAAGGAGCTCATAAACCATGTATTGCCAGTCATGGCGGTTTGAGCGAACCTGAGGTCCTTCAATGGCATGAAAGTAACAGACTCTTTGAGTTTGGTTCGCAGTGACTCGACCACCCCTGAGCTGTCTGGACCACGAGGAAACATCCATGGATGAGAAGCAGCAGGAGAAGAAGAGAGATCAAAAGGGAAAGAGTGGATGTAAAAGATGAGAATGAAGGAGAAGCAAAAATCAAGTGAAGAGGAGTGTAATGTGCTTTGTAGCGCTTGGAATTCCCATTAGCATTCACCAGGCTCCAGATTGATAGATCCTAAATGGCTCTGCAATCGCTCTGATCTTCTGATTTGACTTTTGAAGAAAACCAAGTCAACAAAGACTCTCAGCATTATCAACATTTTCAAATACAGAATTCTGTGGACCTCTGTGCTCCCCTGAGTCGACCCGGAGAAGCAGAACAACAACAATAACAGTAAGAAACAGTAAGCAACCCATTAGAGACCGAAGATCAATTTCTCCAAAAAAGTATAAGCTTTCCCTTGAAAATACTAAACAAATCGCCAAAACACAGAGAGAGAGAGAGAGAGTGTGTGTGTGTAAGAACTAAGAAGAAGAAGAAGAAGAGGAGGAGGAGAAATCATGGAGGAGGTATGCAGAAAAGACGAAATTACCCTCTCTCTAACCGGGAATATTGACGGAGGACCAAAATTGTCCTCGTCACAATATGAGTGTCCACAAATTGTCTGATTTTTTTAAAGAGGACTAAAATTGTCCGTACCACTATAAGTCTAGGACCAAAAATGTCTTTTAATATATATATATATATATATATATATATATATATATATATATATATATATATATATATATATATATATAATCAAATAATGTACATTCAATGCACAAATAATGTACTTTTAGTATATTAAAAATGTATATTGCATTCATGGTCCACACAATAATTTGCCCATATATATATGGGTAGGGGTGGGTTCTAGTGACAACACCCCTTCACATGAGAAAATGAGAGCACATCCAGATCGTCCAATAAAAAGATTTTAATGGATGAAATTTTCCCTTATTTTAGGAATAATCCGCCTTTTTTACCACAAGTAATAAAGAGAGGTTAAATGGTAATTGTACTAAGCATATAGTAATAATTTTTAGGAATAAGGTCCAAATTGACCACTAAACGTAACCTGAAAGTGCAATTAGGTTACTGAACGAAAAGAGAGTGCAATTAGACCACTAAACACTCCAAATGTATGCAATTTTGCCTGATAGCAGGTTACCATCTATTTCATCAGGTTGCTTGCTTACAACAATGGTGAGTTGACACTTTTAAATAATTTTTAATAATAAATTTTAAAAATAAAAAATAATATATAATAAAGTTAATTATTAAAAATTATCCATTTCACCCCATGATTTTTTATTTTTTATTTTTAAAATTAATTATTAAAAAGCATCAATTTCACCCCAGCGTTTTTTTTATTTTTATTTTTTATTTTTTATTTTTTATTTTTAAAGTTAATTATTAAAAATTATTTTAAAATGCCAACTGACCATCAACGTAAGCAGGTAACCTGATGAAATGGATGGTAACTTGCTATCAGGTAAAATTGCATACACTTGGAGTGTTCAGTGGTCTAATTGCATTTTTTCGTTTAGTGACCTAATTGCACTTTCATGTTACGTTCGGTGGTCAATTTGGACTTTATTCCTAATTTTTAATGCATATTTTCTGCTTGATTTGAGGAAATTTAATTATAGTAGAATAGTAATTTTTGTAGTACGATTTTGACTATATTACAAATGCTAGAGGAACCTGTCGAGGGAAACAAAGCTATAAAGATGACGGCAGATGAATGTCAATTCTACTTGTTTTTTTTTTTTTAGTTTATTACCAAAATGGTCCCTCGACTATTGTGAAATTACCAATTTGGTCCTCGATAATTTTTCTTACCCAATTAAGTCCTCGACTTTAAAAATATTAACCGTTATGGTCCTCCGTTAGATTAGGGGTTAGAAGTCCGTTAAATGAGAGGGTATTAACAGAATTTCGCATGAAGCTCTGCCCTAATTACTTCAGTCGCTGGCCTATCTCGGCCAAATCACCCCAAGCTCTACCCTAATTAACCATAGTAGTCTTCCTTTCAATTTCTGCCAAAGATTCCCATTCCTCCCCCGAAATCACAACAATCGGCGTCGCTTCACTTGCACCATCTCGCCTAAGACCATCCCGACTGCAATTGATTTCTGGAGGTGAATCGCCAAACAGAGACGACATCAAATTCCCCCTTCTAGTGTTCGTCGCTCGACCACCGATCCGAGCTCCTCCGACGTGCAACGATGACCGGTAACATCCACCTAGACTCAGTAGCTCCTCTTGGCATGTAGCGGCATTCTGGGGAGGTCGGGGTCTTCACCGGCAATTTTCAGTTCTAACTGGTAGTGGCAGCAGAAGGCGTCGCGGTTGTGCTCCCTCTTCACCGGCAATCAATTGGAGCCGGAAAATGGCGGCGACTGCAGGCTCCGACAGCAGCCGCCGTGACACCCTTTCGTAGAGGTCGCCGCCGTCAACGAGTTCGGTGATCTTGAACACCGAATATCAATATGAGTGTTTTGATGTTTATTGGGCATTAGGGTTTGTCAAGCTATTTTGCTCCAGTGTTGGAATTTTAGGTTTGGGTTTAGGGTGTTGAAGAAGTTTGGAGAATTTAGTTTATGGATGAGGATAAATCTTCAGTCCATGGAGGAGGGGGTTTGACACGAAGGAGTTTGGCTAACTGTTGGAGGATGTTGGTGGCGCCGGTGAAGAGCTGGAGAATCCCATGCGAAATTCCATTAATACCCTCCCATTTAACGGACTTCTAACCACTATTCTAACGAAGGACTAAACTGTTAACATTTTCAAAATCGAGGACTTAATTGGGTAAGAAAAATTGTTGAGGACCAAATTGGTAATTTTACAATAGTCGAGGGACCATTTCAATGATAAACTCTTTTTTTTCCAATCGTGTTTGCAACCTTGTTAACGTATGCATGCACTGTAGTTTATGGGAACAAACCTCGGTTACATATCTGTGTGCATTTGTGTGTATACTTTTGTGCAGTTTGATAAACTCATATGTGTACCCCCTTCCCCCGCCCCCGCCCCCGCCCCCTTTTTTATTATATGCCTTGGGCACTATACAAATTGAATGTGTGCACTTACATAGACTCCTATATGCACTTAGGCAAATGTGTACAACATACTATGTGCATAACATTTTGGCATTGTGCGTACGTGTGTTTAGTTGTGTGCACTAATGTAGATTAATATGTGCACTTTAGCAAAACGGGAGCAGTATTATCGCCAAGAGAAGACCATGAAACATTGCATACATGTACAAGTATATCCATTTTGATTATAGAAGTGCAAATGGTGAAGCAACTCTATGTTAAACATGCTCATAGTTTAGAATCGCAAAGTGATAAATATATGTAGAGATAGAAAAACAAATTATAATTGTAGAATTTATAATATGTACAACAAGGGAACTCAATGTTAGAGGCATTCATGCACAATGTTTAGCATCTAGAGAGAAGCTCCCTTGGCCCATTGATTAGCTTTAAGCATTTTCCCTTGGGCACTTCTATCTATTGGAAACTGTTAGTATGGAAGGTGTGCTCATTAGAATCCTCAATCATTTGTATCATATCCAACATCGAGATTTCTAAGGCCTTTGTCTTCTCAGCAAAAAGGGTCCAAGAATGACTGCACTTATAAAACTAAATGGGTTAATGCTGGAGGAAGAATGCACATGCATTACACCTTGTGCACATCTATGATGTGTTGTGCACTGCATGACAAAAACTAACTGACTATAGATAGAAGCAAAGTGCGATTTTGTGCACTCATTAACAAAAAGTGTTACAACTTGGAGTAAAATGCACATATAAAACGCAGGTAAACAGTAAGTAGGCAAAGTGTGCGCAAGAGGTAAAAAATGTGTGCACTCTATAAGCAACAATGTTCATGTATAGCAATATGTGCACACCCTTGTTAAGTTTAATGCACTACCAGACGATGAATGTGCATGCACACACAGAAAGCATACAATACTACACTTAACGTAAGAGGTAAAACTCCAACAAAAACAAACACAAACATCTGAAAATAACCACGCCCAACATACATGCACACACAATAGAAAGTAGTTGCACTAACAACAACCGAGAGCAACCAAGTGTTGGACAAAACCACAATGCACACACCACAACCCACACGTGCAAACACTGAACAAACACATCAACAAAGCACAAATGCACTCACTGTGAAACAAAAATGCACAAACCGAGAAAAACACATTCTAAAAAAATACTTGCTTCACACACTAGCTTATAAACATAGTCAATGACAACAAATACACAAGCCAAAAAAAAAAAAAAAAAAAAAAAAAAAGGAAAAAACAAAAACGAGAATAATAAGCACACCATACCAACTGCAAAACCGACGATGCAAACTCTACCCACAGACACCACCAGAAGAAAACACCACAAAATAAATGTACTACTCACCCCACTCGAACACCGCCACTCACCACACCCATCTCGGAATGATTTGGCTAAGAAGAATGCCAAAATAGCGGAAAAAGATAGAAAGAAAAGGGCTTAGAGGCACCCGGAATCCAAACTGAAGTGACTAGTAATGGATCCCAATGTAACCCCCAGCAGGAGGGTCGAAAATATAGTGCTCCCGAGGGGAATAGACCTTGGCAACCAGATCGAGAAGGTCCCGCACGAGTTCTAGCTCGGCGGTGGTGATGGTAGAATAACATTCGACTGGAAGTTAGAAGTCTTCAAAGAGTCCAGGGAGTCGTCGAATGCCAGCCGGCAACATGATGGCTGCCCAGAGAGAAGTTGGATTGTGAGGGGCGACGAAGGTTGCCTCCATTCGAGTAGTCAGATTGGAGGTAGAAGGGTTAGGATTAGCAATAATCCCGATGTGATCATCCGACTAAGTGGATGAAGACGACATAACAAAAGATAGAGAGGAGGTAAAGGAAATAGAGGAGATAGGAGGAGCAACTTGGGAAAGAGAAGAAGGAGGAGGGCAAAGAGAAGACAAAGGCGAGAAAGAACGAAGACAGAATGTAGACTAATAAAAGGATCACCGGAGACGTAGAGCGAAATTTATTGTCAGAGAATCGAAGGAGGTGAAAGTAAAAGTGAGAGGTGAAAGCAGAGTATTTATAAGCAGAGAAGGTCAAGTAGATGGCGATACGTGGCAGCAGATCGGACGATGGGCAGGCGAGGAGTCGACCATGGACAAGATGTGAAGCGTATGCAGGAAGCCAAATGAGTTTTTAAATTTCAAAATGCGGGAAAACGATGAGGTGTAATAATTTGGGCTCTTTAATGGGTCGAGTGCACGAAATGTTCGCAAGAGAAAGGTTCAATGATAAGACTCGATTAGGTTGCCTTGAGGTCTGTAAAAGGAGACAGCACTTAGTCAATTGTGCCTCCTTGTAAAAGGAATGTGCAAAGGTGTAAGGTTGGTAGTCGATTAGGTTGGCTAGAGGCTGTAAAAGGAGACGGCACACAGTCATCCGTGCCTCCTTGTAAACGGAGTGTGCAAATGTGCAAGGATGGGAGTCGGTTAGGTTGGCTGGAGGCTTGTAAAAGGAGTCGGTACTCAGTCAACTATGCTTCCTTGAAAAAGAAGTGTGCAAAGGTGAAAGAATAGGAATCAATTAGGTTGGCTGGATGCCTGTAAAAGGAGTCGGCACTTAGTCAACTGTGCCTCCATGTAAAGGGGGTGTGCAAAGGTGTAATGTTGGTAGTCGATTAGGTTAGCTAGAGGCCTATAAAAGGAGACGGCACACAGTCATCTGTGCCTCCTTGTAAAAGGAGTGTGCAAAGGTGCAAGGAGGAAGTTGGTTAGGTTGGTTAGAGACCTGTAAAAAGAGTCGGCACTCAGTCAACTGTGCCTCCTTGAAAAAGAAGTGTGAAAAGGTTTTAAAAAGAAGTGTGCAAAGGTGCAAGAATAAAAATCAAATAGGTTGGCTAGAGGCCTATAAAAGGAGTCAGCACTTAGTCAACCGTGCCTCAATGTAAAAGGAGTGTGCAAAAGTGCAAGGATGGAAGTTGTTTAAGTTGGTTGGAGGCTTGTAAAAGGAGTCGGCACTCAGTCAACTGTGCCTACTTGTAAAAGGAGTGTGCAAGGTGTAAGGATAGGAGTCGGTTAGGTTGGCTTGAAGCCTGTAAAAAGAGTCAGCAATCGGTCAACCGTGTCTCCTTGTAAAAGGAGTGTGCAAAGGTGCAAGGTTGTGACACCCCGGAAATTCGTTCCTTAAACGCGAATTAATTTATTAATTAATTCCTTCTTGCCTTGCAAATTCCTTAATCAATAGTCGGAGGACCTAAATTGACTAGACTCTTTAGTCAATTGACTTGGTCAACAAGTGGTACCTTGTGTCTTATGCCTTGTACCTAGCCCTTGGGTTCTTCCTAACAAATTTTGAAGACAAGGAAGGTTATTCTAGACATTTCACAACCTATCTTGCTACCCAAGATATTTCCCTTAACCCTCCACCACTTGTCTTCCCACACTAGATAAGAAAGATCATTCTCTCCATCTTCTCTCTACAATTGCTCTACCTTCTCTCTAAAATGAAAACCTAGCTTACTCTCCAAGCTAAGAAGAACCCACCTCAATCCTTGCTAGGGATCATTCCAAGATTCCACCTTTCCATCTCCTAAACTTAAGGAAGGGTAAGATCTAGGATTAGTGAGTGTTTTTAATTAGCTTTACCTAGTCTTTATCTAAGATTAGTGTCTTTCCATGTGGTTTTGGTTGTGTAAGAAGACTTGGTTGAAGAGGAGCTTCAAGGAGAAGCTTAGGAGTGTAGAAAGGAAGAGTTTATTGGGCTACAAAGGTAACCCATGCTATACAAAACCTATTTTCTACTTGCTATTGATGATTCTTGACTTCTATTAATGATTCTTGGTGTTAATGTGAGATTTGATGCATAATCTTGTGATAATGCATGTTTAGAGCTTGTATCTAGTCTTCTTAAATGCTATCTTTTGATCTATTCTTGGGTTCAAGTCATTTCATTGTTGTATGTGAGATTTGGGTGTTTTAGACTTGAACTTGACCTTGGAGATGAAATTCCCCGAAGGGAATTATTGTGTGTACAGGATGTTCCCCGCAGGCGGAACGGCGGGCAGTTGTCCACCCGCCGCCCCACCCGCGGGTGGAGAAGTGTACCCGGCAAGCAGAGCCGCGGGTAGGTACCCACCCGCGGGGTACATATATGGGGTGCGATGAACAGTTGTTTTTCCCGTGGTTCCACCCTTTGGTACATGATGTTTTGGCCTCCCTTTGTCGGATTGTTGATCTTTTGGGTGTCTCCTTCATGTTTCGTATGTCTAGAACAATGTCCTAAGTATCTATGTTAGGATTTGGTGTCTTGAATCGTGCTAATAATCCAACTTTGTGATTTGTTGGATTTATGTGAGTCTTTGAGGTTCGTTGGAGCCGTTTTGGTTTACCCGTTTGATGAGCATGCTAGATATGATGTCGTTGATGCTAGTATGTGTTGTTTGTCCATCCTAATGGGGATTGGCAACTTGTGTTGCCAATCATGTTGATCTTGGATTGAAGTCTATTGTTGTTGCCCGTTGTTGAGTATCGTTTCATGTCTTTCATTGAAACCTCTCGAGTGAATCCCTTGATGTGATATTGTACAAATGTTGTACTTTGTTGATTGTTCCTTGACTAAGTTATTGTTGGGCTTATCCGTTGTTGAACACACTTCGTGTGGAATCTATGTTTTGTTGTATCTCTAGATTCCGTGTGTATGGATTCTTATTGAGATGTTGGATTTGATGTGATGAGATGATTGAGCTGGTAAAGTGGACAGTGTGGGGACTTATGTGTGAACTGATCCGGTAGTGGGTTTAAAGCTCCGGATTGCCGTTTGGATACTTATGATTTGTGGGCAACTTGGGAAACTCCTTCCAGTTGCCAGAGATAGTAGCTAACCCGTTGAGCTTGGAATCTCAATAGGGGGTGTATACACTTAAAGTTGCTAGATCTGCTTCCATTGGGCTGCCGGTCCGAGTCGGTGCGATGACTCTATGGTATGAGATTGATGATTTGGAGCCCTCTACACTGGTCCACTATGATTCGGGTCGTTGAGATAACTCTACGATGAATGCTTCGGTGACTATGTCCTATGTTGGCTTGGAACATGTTGTTGAGTATGTTACTTGTTGTCCTTATTGACTTGTGGATTGTTGTTGATGGTTGATCTTTGATGAGACTTGAGAGTGTTATGTTGAGTCTCTTGATGTTCCATCTCTTGGTTTTAAAATGATATATACCATATTCCCTGTCTCAAATGCTTTTGCTTATATCTATATATTATGATACTTAACGCGTATTGGTGGGTTACCAGCATCTTTCGCTGACGGGTATTATCCCTATGTTTTTACAGGTTTTGAGTAGCTTATGGAGACAGCGCTAGTGGAACTTAGATAGTGTAGCTCTATATGTTCCCTTGTTTAGACTTATGGCATGTGTGCCTTATTTCCCTATGACTTTGCTTTTGAGTTTTTGGTTTAGATTTAGCCTGTGCACCTATGATGAGATAGGTGTGGCAAAGCACCTTTGTATTTAGACTTTGCTTCCGCTTATTCTGAATGAATGATTAGCTTGCTTTTCCCTTTATTTAAGCTTTTAAATTTTGTTAAAATTGGGGGTGTTACAAAGGTTGGTAGTCGGTTAGGTTTGTTGGAGGCCTGTAAATGGAGTCAACACTCAGTCAACCGTGCCTCCTTGTAAAAGGAGTATGCAAAGGTGCAACTATTCAAGACTATTCTCGCACAGAGAATGTTCTAGGTGTCCTTTCGAGTTGTTAACTAATTTAGCATCTCGAACCTTGTGTCCTCTCGGATATAATTGGTTGACTTTACCAATCATCCCTTAACTCCTTGAATGATTTGACTTATCACTCAGTCTTGATTAATACACAAGAGGTAGACCCTTCCATAATTCGGTCTTAGCAACCTCTTGGTCTTCATCTTCGAGCCTTCAAGTCTTCTGGCTCTTTATAACACCTCGGCTACGAGTCGTTGAGAATCAACCCCTCAAGTTAAGTCTCGGCTTGTTGTTGTTGATTCTCCTTAGAGTTAACCCCTTGGATAACTCCTTTGTAAAAGATTTCGACGTCCTCGAGTGTTCATACCTTTGAATACATTTTTTGTATACTCGGTTGAGCATTCGATTATGATCCGAATGACAAGAGACTAAGCTTAAGTCTAGAAAATAAAAAGATTGGGGGGTCTAACTCCTAAGCTTTGTATCATCAAAATCTGATTACAAAGTGTTCCTTACAAATTTCCCTTTTTGATGATGCCAAAACCTATACTATTACTATAAGGCTGAGATTATCCATGGCAAGGACTTTCATTACATTCAGCCGAATAGTGAGTTTGACAAATTTTTCGAGTAAAATTAGTGGTATAAGTAAACTCAACGCAACCCCAAAAAGTCTTTTTATTCATCATTAAAATCATTACAATCAGAGCGACGACAAAAGAAAGCTAACTATTACAAAGTTATACCTTAACCAATTCGACCTCTTTCGTTATTTCTTCCTTGTCGAGATGGTCGTTGATTGCGCGTCAGGTAGTGTAGATGTCATTTTTGACAATGATCTTCTCGAACTTAGGACTGATCCTAAAGCTCATGTAGTTGTTGAAAGCTTCAAGAACATTACTACCCAGGATTACCCCTCGGTAGTGTTCATCCCATCTACAAAAGATTTGTCAGATTCCTTCTGCATTTCGAAAACGGCTTTGAATAAGACTGTTTGCTCTTTGTCTCTTCGAACTTTCTCGAGAGCAACACCTTTAGCCTTGATTTTCCTGATACAGTGATACGTGTCAGATCCTCCTCTCGCTTCCTTTTCTTCTCCTTGTCAACTTCCTCTTTCTTTTTGTTTTCCTCACGAATCTTCTAGTTCATGTGGATTTGGTACTCTCGTCTGCGATAATTAGTCAAGTGCGTCATGTGGGGGAGGGGGATATTACATCCTCTGAATTTGTCACCACTTCCCTAATAATAATAATAATAATAATAATAATAATAATAATAATAATAATAATAATAACAACAAAAACAACAACAACAACAACAACAACAACAACAACAACAATAATAATAATAATAATAATAATAATAATAATAACAACGATAACGATAGCGATAACGACAACGACAACGACAATAACAATAACAATAACAATAATAATAATAATAATAATAATAATTATTATTATTATTATTATTATTATTATTATTATTATTATTATTATTATTATTATTATTATTATTATTATTATTATTATTATATTAAGGACAATATAGTAAATTGATTCATATATAACTCTTAACCAAATACATTAATATTATTATTCCCACAATTCAAACCAAACACATAGGGGGTGTTTGGTTCATGGAATCTTAGGTTACCCCAGGTAATAGGATTACCTCCAAGAAGGTAATATGAGATTTTAGGAATGTGAGATTACCTTATGTGTTTGATTTGGATTGTGTAATATAATATTACATTGTTTGGTTAAAGGTTGTATTTTAGGTTATATGGATCAATATACTATAATGTCCCCAATAATAAATAAATAAATAAATACAAATATGTGTGTGTGTGTGTGTGTGTGTGTGTGTGTGTGTGTGTGCGTGTGTTTGTTTGTGTGTGTGTGTGTGTGTGTGTGTGTGTGTGTGTGTGTATTTGTGATTATATAAACATATATTTATATTTATTTTATTATTATTATTATTATTATACTATTATTATATAAGGATTAGTTAACAAGGGCAAAATTGAAATAATTCAAGGTATTCTAAGATTACGTATAAACTGGTGGTAATCACATTACTTTGAAACATTACCGCCAGAATCAGCTGAGGTAATATAACATTAACAAGTAATCTCATAACTTGAACCAAACAAGGCAATATAACATTACCAGACTCAGATTACCTAGGTAATCTAAGATTACCTAAACCAAAGCCCCAATACGGTAATCTTACATTTCTAAAATCTCATATTACTTTCCTGGAGGTAATCCTATTATCTACGATAATCTAAGATTCCGTGAACCAAACGCCCCTTTAAGGTATGAACTCAATCAAATATCAAAAAGAGTAATTTACATAAAACAATAGAAAGATTTGTAAAAAAATTAACATATTAAACTTACAATTCAGTATATCTTAAATCCTAAACAATCTTCTACTTTTCATTTTGCTTCATAGATTCCTCCTCAATCAAGACAAACAAGTATTTAATAAGGGTTTTGCGATAAGAGTTGTGTATATGTGAAGATTTATAGAAGAAATTTGATAAAATTTTACAAAATGATCTCCTTTTAATAATTTGAAAATTCAAAATAAATTGTTAATGTTTACCCGGTGTTGTAAAAATCGGCCTAGGCACTAGGCGGCCCTAGGCCATTCCGCTTTAACTGTTAGGCACAAAAAAAAATAAAATAAAATAAAATAAATTAGCTGCCTAGGCGGCGAAATCAGTCAAAATCGGTCTAGTCGGTCTATTTCTTCCGATTTCGTCCGTCAGGTCCAGCCGTCCGTAGACTAGTTTGAGACTTTGAATCTTTGGATGATTGAAGTATTTGAGTATTTCATATTTGAGTATTTTTATTTTTTTAATATTGTTTTGATGTTATGACTTATGAATTGTCATTATTTCATTTATTTGGATGTGTTATTTGATTGAATGTTGAAAACATCTTAATTAAAATTGTCAAACTACAAGTCTGCCACTATTTTTTTAGCGCCGCCTAGATTCCACCTTGGCGCTAGGCTTTGTCAGGGCGCCCGACTAGCGCCTACTGCAACCATGTGTTTACATACAAGTAATAAATTGAAACTTTCACTTTCAACATAATTAAAAGGAAAATTTGTATAAGGTAATTGATAAAGACATGGACCTCGGAGGGCCAACCGTCAAAGCAGGGTGTCTATCTTTATTGGTGAGGTGTTGACCCAATAAGAATAATAGAAATCTATTGTGCTAAGGAGAGAAGGAAACCTAGAGCAACCTAATATAAGAGTTACTATCAGGGGGTATCAAACCCACAACCAAGTGGTATGGGTTCCTCACCTTCAACACAAGTACCAACCACCCAAGCTACTCAGATTTCATGTATCAAAAAGCAAGATGCTCTACTTAGCCATGTGAAAATTGCTAGAATACAGGTATTGGGGGGGAGGGGGAGGGGGGGGGGGGTGGCCTGGGGACACATGTATGGCAAAAAATAAAGGCAAGCTAGTATCGTACATTTGTCAAGTGTAAAGTTTTCAACAATATAAATATGGTGCTTGACTTCCTTTAGAGCTTAGACATCATTCCTTAGTTTACTTAATGGTATGGGTTCCTCACCTTCAACACACACATTATTCTTAGTCCATTCCTTGGGCTATAACTTATATTATTTATTTATTATAATAGTCTATTTCTTGAGCTATAACTTGTATTATTTATTTATGGAAAAATTGCATCTTTAGTCCCTGAGTTAAAACTAAGTTCCGACTCAGTCCCTAAGTTATGGCCGTATCATAGTTTAGCCCCTCAGTTATGAGCAAAATGGCGAGTTTGGCCCCAAGCGTTAATTTTCTGTCTGCAGCTAACGGAAAACATAACAACAATTTAATAATAGAGGGGTAAAATAGGAATTTCAAATTATAATCCCCTTCTTATGTTGAAACCAATTGTGCAACAGTCATTCTTTTCTTCTTATACCTACAATCGAAGGTCTTTTTCTTCCCCAAGCTCTAAAATCTCAAATTCGTCCACTTCCAAACTGCAAAATTCACAGGTAAGTTGTTTCTGTACTTTATATGTTTAAATAAATAATCAATATTCTCAGTATTGATGAACTAATTTAGCTATTAATTATAGGATGTCATCTCTTAGTTGTGGTACTTCATCTTTCCCTCAATTTGGGGATAATTTTCGATATAGATGTGATGATTTATTACCCATCAAAATGTCATGGAATTATGCTAATCGAAGGAAAATATACCAAGCTTGCCATGTTATGGAGCAAATTTTTGTATTTGTCAAAAAATTGTAATGTAAGTTGCTTTTTTTTTTTTTTTTTTTTTTTATAAATAGAATTGAAATATTGAAATTTGATTTTTTAGAAAAATGTGAGTAGGGTTTCTTCGCTGATTAATAAGTAACTTAGGGCTTTTGTCGATTTGGGGGAAAATATTTTGGCTAAGTTTACAAGTTTTATTAAGGAATTTACTTCTTTACCCCTGGAATTAACTTTGTCAACACACCAGGCTACTAGTGTCAGGGACCAAATTCGCCAATTCTCTCATAACTGAGGAACTAAAAATGGATACGGTAATAACACAGGGACTGAGCCGTCACTACGGCTATAACTCAGTGACCAAACTCGTCATTTCCCCTTTATTTATTATATTTGGGCTACCCTATTATTTATTTATTATAATAGTCCATTCCTTGGGCTATAACTTGCATTATTTATTTATTATTTGGGCAGCCGTATTATTTATTTATTAGAGAAAATTACACTTTTGGTCCTATGACTATAGTGGAGGTGGTAATTTCAGTTCGTGACTTTTAAAAGTAACAGATTTAGTCCTTTTAGTAAGCTTTTTTTACACATTGAGTCCTTCCGGCTAAATTGCCGGTAGAAATCCGCCGGAATGTCAATTGGATTTGTTTATTAATTTTTTGGGAGGGGTAAAATCGTCCGCTCAAGTCATAGAAAAGGGGGGGAAAACGGATTCCCATTTCCCACCTTAATCAACCTCCACGCAACCCTAATTTTGTGTGCAAGTAGCGGGAAGACAGCAGAGAAGCGCGAAGACAGTGTGGAAGAAGGAAGAAAGCGGGAACAAAGAGAACTCTTCACTTCGCCTACTGCAATGCGTAAATCATTGGCGACTGGAACGGGTTCTGCCCCAAATACGCTCCAACGAAGTAAGTTTGAATAATTTGTAACTGTTTAAATTGTATGAATTTTATAGTGAATGAGTTTGTGTTGTTTGTGTGGAGTGTTTTTTGTGGAGTTGAATGGAAGTTAAGCATTTCTAGGGTTTGCAGTGTGGGTTATATATGCATAAAGCATAAAGGAGTTTGTACTTGTGTCTTGTGTCTTGTAATGTGGGGACCATTTTCTGTAGTGGTATGTTGTTTATTATTGTTAGTATGAATTCTGATGAGTATGGGAAATTGTTGTAGTGGTCTGTGGGGACCAATACTACTGCTGTAGTTACTGATTCTTGTCATGTGCATATATAGGGTTTAGGAAACATTGTTGTTATTCTGTGGGGACCATTATGTTTAAACTTTTTGTGGTCAGGAATCATTTTCATATGACTATTGTTTTTCTGTCTTGTGGGTACCACTCTGTTGACTGTTGGCTTTACAGGAGATGGTGTTGGCCTATTTGAAGTTGTCCTTTTCCATAATGGGATAGTAAATAGGGTTGGTGAAGTTAAATACTTGGGTGGTGATGTAGAACTGTATGAAAGAATGGAAGCTAATGAAGTGTGTCTAGATGTGTTGAAGGATAAGATAAAACAGTTAGGGTATAGTGAGGTTGGTGCCCTGATTTATTGTTATTGGAATGATAGTTTGGAGTTGCTACAATCAGACAATGATCTTATACCTATATTGAATGAGGTCAACCCAAGTAAAATGTTGGAGTTTTGGGTTGAAACAATGGATGACCAGGACTTGATTGAAGCTGATATGGAAGTACTGGAGCCAGAAAGTGATTGGGAAGATGAGATTGAGGTACAGAGATTGGGGGTAGATGAGCAGGTTGATGTAGGGACTGGGGATGATGGCCAAGTTGTTGATTTCAGAGGATGATAAAGTAGATGAGTAGGTTGTTGTAGCTCAAACAAAGAAAAAGGTTAAGAATTTGGATGACATCTTCTTTTCTGATGAGGAGTCAGTAGTGGATTCTGATAGTGATGGTGATGGAGAAAGAAAATGGCCCATATTTAGAGCTGCAACAGACATGAAAGACCCCCATTTCACTTTAGGCATGACATTTGCTTCAAAACAACAGTTTAGGGAAGCAGTTCAAAATTATGCTTTCAATAATGGCAAAGAAATTAGAACTCTAAAAAATGACAGGGAAAGGGTCATTGTTAAGTGTACACAGGAGGGTTGCCCTTGGAGAATAGGGTTGAGGAAAGTAATAGGGTCATTTGCATGGAGGATTTTGAACATGGTAGATTAACATGAAGGTTGTTCTTGGGTTTGGGAGAACTCAATGGTGAAATCAAGTGTTGCTGCTAAGAGGTGGGCAACTCAATTAAAAGATCACCCAGATTGGATGATGAGAAAGTTCAAAGATAAGGTTTGCACAGAGGAGGGATTTTATGTGAGTGATTCACAAGCATATAGGGCTATTTGGAAGGCAAAGAAGATAAGAGTAGGTGATGAGGAAGCCAACTTCAAAAAGATTTGGAGTTATAGAGAAGAAGTCTTGACAACAAATCCCGGGTCATCATGTCTTGTTAAGTTGAGTGACTTAAAAGATGGAAGTGGGAAGGAAAGATTTCTGAGAATGTATGTTTGTTGGAAAAGCAGCAAGGAAGGCTTCAGGATGTGTAGAAGACTGATTGGGGTAGATGGTTGTCACCTTAAATCTGAAACTGGAGGGATGCTTCTGACTGCTGTGAGTTCAAATGACTGTATATTTCCATTAGCTTATGCTATTGTAGAAGGAGAGAAAAAGGAATCTTGGATATGGTTTCTAAGGCTGTTGAAAGATGATATGCAGATAAGTGATACAGAGGAGGATGAGTACTGCTTCATAAGTGACAAACAGAAGGGTCTAATTCCAGCCTTTGATGAAGTGCTACCTGGTGTGGAAAACAGATTTTGTGTGAGACACCTACATGCAAATATGAAGGTGGCAGGTTTCCAGGGTAAGGCTATTAAGGATGCATTATGGACTTGTGCTAGGGCAAACACTGTAAATGCTTACACTGATGCTTTGTATAAACTAAGGAGATTAGATGAAGCTGCATACCAATGGTTAGGTGATAAAAGCCCAACATAATGGTCTAGATCTCACTTCTCTACAAAATCCCATTGCGACATGTTAGTGAATAACATTTGTGAGTCTTGGAATGCCTCTATAATGGAAGCAAGGAACAAGCCTATCATTGAGTGCCTAGAAATTATAAGGAAAATGATTATGGCTAAGTTGTTTGAGAATAGCCAGAAAGCTGCAGAATGGAAGTCCTTGATATGTCCTAAGATTGTCAGGAAGTTGAAGCAAATAGAGAAGGCTGCATCTGGTTACTTAGCAACACAACGTGATTTCTTCAAGTTTGAGGTTAGACACTTATATGGGGATCAACAACAAGTTGACCTTGAAAGAAAACAATGTTCTTGTAGGAGGTGGGAGCTGACAGGCATTCCATGCAAGCATGCAATATGTGGTATATGGAAAAAATTTGGGAAAGGTGGAGTGTTTGACTTTGTCCATCCATGCTACTCAAAAGAAACATATATGAAGATATACAATGCAAGTATCAACCCAATGGCAGGTCCTGCTGAGTGGCCTAGGTGTGATATACCACCCCCATTGCCACCCTTGTATTCTGCTAAGGTGATTGCTTGATTGCTGACCCTTATCCTTTAACTCTCTGCTGGATCAAAACTGATTTCATTTGTTGGTGCTTTTCAGGTTGGGAGGCCCAAAAAGTTAAGGACAAGATCAGCTGCTGAGTTGACCCAAGATGGAAATAGAGTGTCAAGAAACCACATTCAACTGCACTGTTCTGTATGTAGGGAAGCTGGGCATAATGCTAGGAAGTGTCCATCTAATCCAAATAAAAAGGTGTAGTATTATATTATGTTGGATTACAGTAAACTGTATATAAAACAATTGTAACCTAAACTCTATGTTTTTCAGTTGAAGCCAAAGAAGATGGTCATCTATGCCACTCACCAAATCCCCATCAATATGCCTACAAGAGAGCACCAGAGTGGATTAGGACAGCAGATGCATGGCCAAGGGGAACATAGTGGCTTAGGGCAGCAGCAGGATCATGATCAACATGGCCAAGGGGAACATAGTGGATTAGGGCAGCATGAGGTTGATGCCCAGCATGGACAAGGGGAACAGAGTGGATCAGGAGAACCTCAGATGAACCAACAGCCAGCCAAATCCAAGAAGGGAACCAAAGTGAAGCAATCAAACAGGAAAAAGCCATACTATACAAAGAGCAAGACTGTGTTGAAGTCCAAGTTCTTTGGCAACCATGATGACCCAATTGACATTGAGTGAATGCATGTGAAGTTAGTTTGTATGTATGTTTTGATGAAGTTAGTTTGTATGTATGTTTTGGTAACTGATTTGGCTGCTAAATGATTACAAACTGTTGAAAGCAGCTTGTTTTGGTCATAATGTATGATAACTATGAGATTATGGTATGCAGTGTTTTGGTCATAATGTTATGCTCTAACTGTTAAATCATGGGCTTTTACAGTGTTGCTAAAAGAGTCACACATTGCTGAATTGTAAACCAAAACAAACCATCATCCTTACATTAACAAAATAAACCATCATCCTTACATTAAGTAACCAAACCATAAATCTTACATTAACACAACATACCATACATCTTACATTACCATGATCCTTACATCACCAACCATTACACAATTCAAAAATTACCAAAACACATTACAAATACTGAACACTTCTTTGGATCAGTTCACTAGCAAAACTTACAACCAATAATTAGTGCAACTATTACAACAAGAACTGCTACAAACTTGTTCATCCACTTAGAACTACCAACCACTTTGCCATCATCTTTATTACCTTTAAGCTTCATATTTAATTTCTGTATCTCTTCATCTTGTCGGTTGATGCGTCTTAGCAATCCCGGAATTATTCTCTTTGAACGATAGCACATTGGAGGATCATACCAATCAATAAATCCACATCCCACATTACCCTGGATTAATTCAAAGAACATTTATTCAATTTCATTCATACATCCGGTACAAAAATTACAAAAACTTGTAAAAACAAAAACTTACAATAGCACCGGAGCATTGTCAAAATCTACGACCGGGATTTTCATTTGTCCATGAAGTTCGAATTTTCAATTGTTCACCACATCTACAATGGATAATTGGAAACCTTTCCCCAAATTCATAGTACTCAGTAGCAGAATTAGAAGAACAAGAAGAATATGAATTAGCCATACCCAGGACGACCTGATGGAGAATGGAGCGTGCGAGTGGTGCGACTGATTGCTTCTCTTCCACTTCGTCTCTTGCTTCCTTCGCTTCTCCCAGAACTGAAAACCCTTCTGCGTGTAGTTTAATTAAGGTGGGAAGTGGGAAGTCGTTTTTCCCCCTTTTCTATGGCCTGAACGGACGATTTTACCCCTCCCAAAAAATTAATAAACAAATCCAATTGACATTCTGGCGGATTTCTACCGGCAAATTAGCCGGAAGGACTCAATGTGTAAAAAAAAGCTTACTAAAAGGACTAAATCTGTTACTTTTAAAAGTCACAAACTGAAATTACCACCTCCACTATAGTCATAGGACCAAAAGTGTAATTTTCTCTTATTTATTATTTGGGCTACAATTTTGGACCAGTATCTCGGGCTTTGTATGCACTTTTTTGGGCCCAACACCCCGAGCAATAATACTATTATTTTCCTATCTTGTTCTGTACCTCTACTTCCGATTTATGGTAGACCCGATCCGAACAAAATCATCAATAATAATTCATAAACTCAGTCTACAATTTAAGTATAACTAATAAACTAATACGGTCATTTTCCCTTATAATAATAAGAGATTGCTAGAATATCATAATATTTTAATAATTTATTTATTTCTTTTGCACTATATATAGAATTTATAAATAATTGAATTATTGAATATATATATATATATATATATATATATATATATATATATGTATGTATGTATGTATGTATGTATGTATGTATGTATGTATGTATGTATGTATGTATATTTTTTGCATACTAATTGTTTTATCACTTAGAAAAGGGTTAATTCCCCAAAATGTACAATTTATATTGTTTGTTGTTTTAAAAATCATATAAACTAGAGAAATATATTGAACATATATGGAAAAACAAGAAAATTATATAAACTAGAGAAATCTTAAGAACACATTGCATGTATATATTAGACTATAAGCCATATCTTTTATTATATATTTTTTCCTCCAACAAAATCAGGACGAGGATATAGGAACAAAATCAGGACGAGGATATAGGATGAAAGTTTTTCCCTAGTACACTTTTTATGGTTTTTCATTGGGAGTAACTATTGCCTTTATCATCTTTATATGTCTTGTCACTGCCATGTATATATGTACATTTGGGCATGCAGAGCGGCCCCAATTAGTCATGCAATCATTATGGCATCCTTTGAATGTAAGCTGCGAATATATAATTTTGCATGAGAGATGCAATGGTAGTAAATGTACAATGTTATTGTAACATTAAGATTAGATTCTTTCATGGCATTGATATATAGCAGAGGTGAATGGAATGAGTGTGAATGAGAGTGATCCATGAATCAACATATATAAAAGACAATCCATATGAAATACATATATGTATATCAAAACTATTCCATCCGAGTAAAAAGATAGCCCCTTCCATATTTATGTTTGCCAAATATTTCAAATTTGGTCTTGGTCTGTCCCACCCACCCCAACATTGTCTCACATTTTAACATATGATTTTCACGTTTCACAGTGTTTTTTGTTAGCCATGAGAATACCATTTCAAAAGGGTCAAGTTTAAAAAATAAAATAAAATAAAAAATGAGTTTTTCAATGGTCTAAACAATAAACAATATAAATTGTCACTTTTGTCTTCATTTTAACACGTACTTAACACCAAAGTTGACGGAAGACCATTTTGACTTAAAATTCAATAGTCAAAGGACCACTTTAGATGCAATTAAAAGTCAAAAATTAATTTGAGAAAAGACTATAGTCGAAAGATATTTAGGAATTAACCCATTAGAAAACACTAATAGAGAATAAAGTTGCCTTGCTGCTTAACAGACGACGAAATTGAGAACTATCACAAATTCAGTGACATGCAAAAACAAAAGAGAATAATATGCAAATAGAAACACCGTGGGAAAATAAAAAGAAAAATTAAAACCTAAATAAATACATTGCTTTTGTCCATCCTACAAAAGGGAGTTTTTGTCCATAAAACAACCTTACCACACAGTAAATGCCCTATTGACAATAGTTGGATTGATCATGTTAGAACGGCAAACTTGCAGGACCCTTAACCATACTTAACTCATAATCTACCCCCAACTGCAATCATTTTCAACTCCGCTAGCTGCTTCATACAACTCCCGCATTGCCTGAAATGACATACAAGAGTTACTAAAAAATGGCAAATTATGCTATGGACCCGTGTCCATCATGTGCATGGTGAACACGCTATACACTCATAATTTTTATACTGTAAATTCATAATTTCTAAACTGTAGATTCATAAAGATTATAATGTAAATTCATAATTTCTATATTGCAGATTCATAATTTCTGTACTGTAGATTCATAATTTCTAAATTGTATAGTTATCAAATTATGAATCTACAGTACAGAAATTATGAATGTGCAGTATAGAAATTATGAATCTACATTATAAACTTTATGAATTTACAATATAAAAATTATGAATCTACAGTACAGAAATTATGAATGTGTAGTATAGAAATTATGAATCTACAGTACAGAAATTATGAAATGTGCAATATAGAAATTATGAATCTACATTATAAATTTTATGAATCTACAGTATAAAAATTATGATTCTACAGTATAGAAATTATAAATCTACAATATATAAATTATGAATGTATAGCGTGTCCACCATGCACATGGTGGACACGGGTCCAGGACATAACGCTCCCTAAAAAAAATAACTCTCCTATCAGATAGATCGAGTCAATATGAAAATATAATACTTATACTATAAAATGTAATACTAATTAATAATAAAGTGTTTGTTACTTTATAAAGGAAAATCTAATATTTTGAAGAAAAATACTTTTAAATCAAAATACAAAAATATTATATTTTTCTTCAAAAGTATTATAACTTCTCTTATAAGTATCATTTAGAGTGTTCAGTGGTCTAATTGCACTTTTTTTCGTTCAGTGGCCTAATTGCATTTTCAGGTTACGTTCAGTGTCCAATTTGAACCTTATTCCTTATATATTCTAGTATAAGTATTACAAATTTACATTTTCATCTTGGCCCAGCCCATCTCACGGATGGTCTCACACAAGTTTTTGACCAAAAAAAAAGGTACATGCAGAAAACCAGTTGTTATACAGTGGACTATGGTCCACACATCGCTGTGTGGACCATGATCGTCGAATGAAACTGTAGTAGAATTAAAATTATACTTTAGTATTACTATAATGAAACTAGTGTGTAGAAAATGAAAAAAAAAAAAAAAAAAAAAACAGAGTACATTATTGTCAAATGAAACTGTAGTATAATTAAAAGAGAAAATTTCAATTTTGGTCATATAACTATAGGGGTCTTGTTAATTTCAGTCCCTGACTTTCAAAAGTGTCAATTTAGTACCTTAAATATGCAATTTTTGTCAATTTTAGTCACTCTGGCCAAATTTCGCCTGAAAATTTTAATTGTTAAAATAATGAGGGTACTTTGGTCGTTTCGCGCCTCTTTTCTTCTTCTTCGGTGAGTCCATCTCTTTCTCTCCCGTTTCCGGCGTTCTTTCTCCCTCTAAACCCTATCTTTAATATCATCAAGCCTCCTTTCCCCATCATCTTAGTTCATTGCATTCACCGGAAACGGGAGAGGAAGGAATGGACTCGCCTAGGAAGAAGAAAAGATACGTGAAATGATCAAAATACTCTCATTATTTTAACAATTAAAATTTTTCGACGAAATTTGGCCGGTAATTTGGCCAAAGTGACCAAAATTGACAAAAATTACATAGTTAAGGTACTAAATTGACACTTTTAAAAGTCAAGGACTGAAATTAACAAGACCCCTATAGTCATATGACCAAAATTAAAATTTTCTCTAATTAAAATGATTCTTTAGTATTACTATAATGAAACTAATGTGTGTGGAAAATGAAACTAAAATCCAAAACCATATAATAACATATATTGTCAAATGACCTGAAGTGCAATTAAAATTATACTTCAACATTACTATAACTAAACTAGTATGTGTGGCAAATGAAACAAAAAAATAGAGCTCAAGCAATGATGTATATTATCAAATGAAACTATAGTAGAATTAAAATGATATTTTAGTATTGCTATAATGAAACTAGTGTGGAGGGAAAATGAAATTAAAAAACATAACAATATTGTCAAACGAAACTGAAGCGTAATTAAAATGATACATACTTCATGGTCCACGCTACTACATAGAACATGGTCCACGATAAAATTTGCCCAGAAAACCAGCAAATTTTCATTTATTAGCTATCTATCCTTAAAGGTGGGGGAAAAGATCAATGGGGAACTCACAAAAAGGAATTCACATAATATCCACTTCAGTTTGCAGAGTAAATATCCAAGCTAATACAAAATAAGGTATCACAGAAAACATTAGTTTGCTAGCAATTTTTAAGAAGTGGAGCATTTTAGCAATTTTTAAGAAGTGGAGCATTTTGAAACATTTGACCACTGCTTATTGCCACATTATTTAAATTGGGAACACATTGAACTACCTCAAAAGAAAATTTCTAGAGCTGCTTAACAAGAAACATGTACTTTTACAAAGCTTTACGATAAAAACAAATAATCATTCTAGTTTCCAAATTCTTTTTCTAACTTGTAGAAGAAAGATAAGGGCAAAGAAAATATATATATATATATATATATATATATATATATATATATATATATATATATATATATATATATATAGGGAAGGGATCGTGTGCGGGGAGTGCTTCCCGTGCGGTTTTACATTAAGCATTAAACTGACACACTTAAAGTACACAACACACGCACATTAAGCACACAAACAAAACACCTTCATAACACAAACTCACGCACCTTAAAGCACAAAACTCACGCAAAGTACAAAACTCATGCACCTTAAGTTTCAACAACTACTCACATTAAGAACACAAATCTCACGCACATTAAGCACAAAACACACGCACCTTAAGTACAAAACTCACGCACCTTAAGCACAAAACACACGCACCTTAAGTACAAAACTCACGCACCTTAAGTACAAAACTCATGTACCTTAAGTTTCAACACTACTCACATTAAGTACACACCCACGCGCCTTAAACACAAAACTCACGCACATTAAAATCGCACAACCGCACGGGAAACATTACCCGCACTGGAACTTAATTCTATATATATATATATATATATATATATATATATATATATATATATATATATATATATATATATATATATATATATATATATATATATATATATATATACCACTATGCCAGTGCAATAAATTTCTACAGAAAAACAAAAAAAAAAAAAACAAAAAAACAAAAAAACAAAAAACAAAACAAAACAAAAAATCAAAAAAAAAAACATAAATTTATAAATTCTCTTAGTTACAACAAAGAGTAGAGCTTCTATGGTTCAGGAATATACCATATATGCTTGTAATTTCAAAATATATAATGAAGCATCAGTAAAATGTAAATACATGAGAAGTCAGATAAAACTTCAATCAGAACCATAAAACTTAAATGTGGCTAATCTGCTAGAAATACATATGGCAATGCCAAAAAAGAGAGAAGCTAGACTGTAGGCATCATTAGTTTATTTACTTTAGAACACGGTTGCAAAAATGGATAGGCACCCATTGGGCATTTGATGGGCACCTAACTGAAAAAATAAATAAATAAATAAATAAAATATGTTTTTTTTTCTTCTAGGCTTCTAGCAAGTATTCTTCCCATATAATAGAAATGTTCAATAGCACATAATACTGTAAAAACACATAATACTCCAACTATAACACATACAACCCATTTGGGACAAGCAAATTAAAAATAAAATAAAAGATTAAAAAACAAACAGCCACCTAGTTGGTCAAGTGCTTAATATGGTGAATTTCTCATTCTTCCCTTTGGCCTAGGGGCGCCTAGCACCTAGGCCAATTTTTACAACACTGCTTTAGAAATAAATAAAAAGAAGTATACATTATGGCATCACTGTATAACAACGCAATCCTTTTCTAGAAGCACAGATTTATGATTTTTGTTACCATAGATTCTACCATTCTAGAAAGTGGTTCTACCAATCATCTAGTGATCTGACAGACTCGAACAATGAATTACCAAATAAAGGTAAAGTTAATGAAGTCTCAAAATTTTCCCAATCAAGAGTAGTTCTATCAATCATCTAGTGATCCGACAGACTCAATCGATGTGTTTACCAAATAAAGGAAAAGCGAATCAAATCTCTAAATATACCAAATCAGGAGTACACTAAGGGGACTTATCCCAGTGGCAAGGAAATGCTAGTCATGGGCTCATGGCAGGCACTAACCATTGAGCCTCAAGTCTCAACCATACTTCTGAATGAAAGATTTCTATTTTTATCTTCTCATATGAAACAATCACTCTTTTTGCTACTATATGGATATAACAAATATGGAGTAACAAAAATATTACATGAGAAGCCTAAAACAGTAACATAACCAAATGAGATAGAATTCTTCTTCTGCACTTAAAGCTTGAAGAACTAAAGAATTGAACAAGCTCACAGAGAAAGGAGATCAAAGCGCATAAAAAGCATTCACCAAAAACAAAGAGAGGAATAAAGTACCAAATATGAGGTAATTTAACTATGCCAAAAGTCTAAAGAAAGACATCACTTAGCTTATTCTCTCTGTTAGTACCAATATTCCTCCCTTTATCCTTAGAAGACTCTCAAATTTATTTAACATATATTGCAGTTCGATTCAAAAATGCCTAAAATGTCCAATTTAGAAGCACAGAAACAACTTCCGGTACAACATAAAACTATTGACAACTCAATACACTTAACAGCATCTACAATTTGCAAACTCAATTTATGTCAACCACTAGCCTGTTCTTTTTCCAATGTGGTCTCAATTAATTTCTAGAAAGGGCAGTCTTAAGCTTAATACTCATTAATGTTTCCAATCATTAATTTCCACAAAACAACAATTAGCAGAACGGTGGAAGAGCAACCAAATTTTATTTGGGGTAGAAATTAAAGGACTATACCTTTCAGAGAACTGTGAAGCAGATCGAAACACCTCGTACAAACAAACCACAGCAGCACAACCATCAGAATATCTAAAAAGCGTTAAGAATCCCAATCTACTATCGAATTAATGAACACAATAAACTCATTGCGCAGTATTCAGGAGACCATCAGATCTACTATGTATAATCAAAAGACCAAACAAAAACTGGCAATAATGGAGGATACTGAAGAGACATCGCTCCCACCAATCGAGCATGTACAGGCCGAAAGTAACATTGTATAGATAGATTTTCCGCTGAATCCAGTTCATCTCTCCTTCGATAAATTCTACAAGCGGACAGTGTGAAGGAATAGTAGAAATGTATCGTTTGATATAGTCTATCGGTCAATTAACGAAAAATGGAGTTATTTTAAGAGTAAAAGACATTTTTGGTCCTAGACTTATAGTGGCATGGACAATTTTAGTCCTTTTTAAAAAAATCAGACAATTTATGGACACTCTTATTATGACGAGGACAATTTTAGTCCTCCGTCTAAATTTCCGTTAGATGGCATGTTAAATAGGGGGTAATTTCGTCTTTTTAGCTTACGTCATCCATTTTAACACAATAATTTAGTTCTGTTCTTCATTCGACATTGACGAGCGAAGAGGCAGATAGAAGAAGCAGTCCTGGTCGAAGAACACTCTCTCTAAACAGGCAAATCTGGTCGAAGGAAAATGCAAGGAGGAAGTTGTAACTCTTCCAGTTCATCAACTACAAGGCGAAAGGTATATGGTGAATGGATTTCGATTGAAGTTTGTGAATGTGGGCAAGAAATGGTTTTGAGAACATCTTGGACCAACGAGAACCCGGGAAGGAGGTACTGGGAATGTTTAGGATGCAAGGTTAGATGCAAATTTTTAAATTTGTTTGGATAAATTTGTTTTTTTTTTGTTTTTGTTTTTTTAAAAAATTTTAAGCTGTATCCATGGTGATAAATATGTTTTTTTTTTCTTTTTTTTTTTAGTTTGATGATTCAGAAATGTGAAATTGAATTACTTATATTGGTGTTTTAATTTGTGCAAATTTATCAGGATGGATTCGTGGCTTGGTTCGATCCCCCAATGTGCCCTAGGTCAAAGAAGATTATACCGGGCTTATTGAAGAAAGTTAACAAAAGTGAAGAAGAAAACGCATATTTAAAATGCAAGTTGAGCAAATGGGAAGACATTCAAATTAAGAATAATCGTAGGAATACAAAATGTAGATCCATGATGATGTTGGTTACAGTTGCCCTTATTGTACTATTAATTTCTTATCTTTCAATTGTTGTATCTGTAGGGAGCAACATGTATATGCTTCCATAATTGGTGTTTGGTTTATCAATGGATATTTGGTTTATCAGTTTATTTGTAGGGAGCAAATGGATATTTGAGTTTATCAATGGATATTTGGTTTCACTGGATATTTGGTTTATTCAGTTTATTCATATTCAGTTTATCAGTTTATTCAAATTCAGTTTATGAGTTTATCAATGGATATTTGGTTTCATTGGATATTTGGTTTATTCAGTTTAGCAGTTTAAGAGTTTATTCAAATTCAGTTGATGGTTTCACTGCCAGTTTTACAAAGCAAATACACAAATTAGTTTATCAATGCTTCCAAAAAACACAATTACATTCACTGCCAATTTGAGTTTTACAAAGCAAAGCTACACAACATTCATTCACTGATTACCACTGCCAATTTTAGTAAGAATCTGCCAATAAACACCATTACATTCACTGCCAATTTCAGTTTTAAAAGCTAAGCAAGAATGTCAGTTTTGATGTCAAAAATACAAGGCTTAAACAGTGATTACATGGAACCAAAAAAAGGACATCTTAATGTCATTCATTCGATGTTCACAGGTGTATCCACGGTGTTGGTGAACCTGCACTTCAGTGTTGTCCTAGATCTTGTCATAGGTGCCCTCTGAATTGGTAATTTGTTCCTTGATGTCAACCCTAAGTTAGACCTTTTGGGAGGACGAGGTCTAACAGAAACATGCTCTGGCTGTGTAATGTCAACCCCATACTCTGGCTGTGTAATTGCGATTTCATCAGGTTGAGGTCCATTGTCATACATTGCTGCCACCTCGGCTGCTTCATTCCAAAATTCAGTCATGTCTTCAGCTGCAACACTACTCCCTTCAAGTGAAGTCCCAGTAACTGCTGCAAGTGGAGTCCCAGATGTGTTCTTCCTTGTCCTAGTTGCTGCTGCAAGTGGAGTCCCAGATGTGTTCTTCCTTGTCCTAGTAGCTGCTGCAACTGGAGTCCCAGAGTTGTTCTTCTTTGTCCTAGCAGCTGGAGTCCTAGTAGATGATGGAAGTGGAGTCCCGGATTTGTTCTTCCTTGTCCTTTTTCTTGGTTTCAGCTACATCACAAACAAACAATGGATTATAGTAAATATCTTTCTTTTAACAGTAAATATATGCATACATTAAAAGTAGTTGTTGTCAATACCTTTCTTTGATTTGTAGAAGGATCTTGAGGGCATGTTCTAGAGTTATGGCCAGTCTTATTGCATTTCTTGCAATGCTTAACTAGCAAGTTAGGGTTCATATGTGTCCCATCCTTGGTGAGTTCATCTCTGCCCCTTTTTCTCAATTTCTTTGGTCTTCCCACCTTGGTTGTGTATAGTGGAGGCAATGGAGGTTCCTTGTCTGACCTTGGCCATTCACTTGGACCAGAAAGTGGGTTTATCCTCCCTCCATAGGTATTCAAGTAATTGTTAATTGAGTAGCAAGGGTGTACATAGTTATGAACAGGCCCTCTTCCATGTTTCATCGAGATGGCACACATAGCATGTTTACAAGGTATCCCAGTTAACTCCCACCTCCTACAACTACAGCTACCCCTAAACAAATCCAATGTATGTTGCTCTAACCCCTCTAACCCTACCATGCACTTTATCTCAAATAGATTATCATCACTTTGAGTAGCCAAACATCCAGAAGCATCCCTCTCAATTACAGAAATTTTTTTCATTATTGAAGGACAGAATGGACCCTTCCACTTAGTAGCCTTTTGTTTATTTTCAAAAAATTTAGCCATAAGTAACTTCCTAATAGATTCTACACAAGATATTAGTGGTTCTGCCCTTGCATCTAAAATCATGGCATTGAAACTTTCTGATATGTTGTTCACTAATGCATCAGAATTAGAAAAAGTTGTGAAATGAGACCTTGACCATTCTGAAGGGTGTTTCTCAGCTAGCCATAAGTATGCATCCATATCTAACTTCTTGATCTCCTCCATAGCATCAGTGAAGCTGTTTACTGTTGTTGCCTTGGCTGCTGCCCATAAACAATCCTTCATTGCCTTGCCCACAAAACCTGCCAACTTCATGTTCCCATGGAGATGCCTAACACAAAATCTATGTGTGGCATTTGGAAACACTTGCTCAAATGCAGGCAAGAGACCTTTCTGTTTGTCTATAATATAAAAAAAAAAAAAAAAAAAAAAAAAGGAGTAAACAAAATTAGTGCAGAGGCAGATTTCAATTATCAAAAATCAGAATTCAAAATTCAAAAAATCAGAATTAAAAATATCAAAATTCAGATTGATAACTCATAATTCTATACCTGAAATAAATGTTAGTTGCTGTTCAGCTTGTGGTGTGATCTCTAGGTCATCCTGAAGATACTGCAAGAACCAAATCCATGAATCTTTTGTTTCTCCTTCTACAATGGCATAAGCCAATGGGAATATACTTTCATTTCCATCTACACCCACAGCAGTTAAAAGTTGTCCTCCAAACTTGTTCTTTAGATGTGTGCCATCTACTCCAATTATCTTCCTACAGAACTTATATCCATCCTTGCAAGCTTTCCAACAAAAGTACATCCTAAGAAATCTTGTCTTTCCATCATATATCTTTTCAGTTTCCTTGACATGGCAAGAACTCCTTGGGTTAGTTTTTTCAATCTCTAATTTATAATCCCAAATCTTGTTAAAAAACTCCAGTGCATCTCCTTCAATTACTGCCTTTGCTCTTTTTATTGTTCTATAGGCTTTCTTGTTACTTATCTTCATTCCTTCGTCAGTGTTCACCCTGTCTCTAAACTGTGCACTTGTCCAGTTTAAGTTGCTTCCAATCTCTTTTATCCATCTCTTGGCAAGTCTACTTGATTTCACCATTCTATTCTTATACACCCAACCACATCCATCATGCTCTTCATCAAAAGTTGTAATGCTCCAAGACATTGCATTTTTCTCTTTCCATAAATTAATTCTGAAAGGGCATCCTTCTTGTCTACATCTTACATACATCCTCATCTTATCATTCTTAGTGAACTTTAATTCCTTGCCATTGTTGTATGCATAATTGTGGACTGCATCTTTCACTTCACCCTTTGTTCCAAATGTTAATCCAACACAAAACTTAGGGGATTTCAAATCAGTGCTAGGCCTGAAAACTGGCCATTTATAATTCTGTTCTTCATCACTGTCTTTTCCACTATCTTCATCTGACAGATTCAAGCCAACATCCTCAACTACTCTAGGCACACTCCCACTCCCATCCACAGTCTCTTTCCCTTTCCCTTTCCCATTCCCAGCCACACTCCCTACTTGTTTCCCTTTCCCAGCCACACTCCCAATCTGTTTCCCTTTCCCAGTCCCTTCAAACTCCACATTTGGATCTACATTAGTCTCAAAGTCTAAGTCATCATCTTCACCACTTTCATTACTGTGCTCATAGTCCTCTACACTGTCTGACTCATCACTGTAAGTATATTCACCCTCTGCAGACCCATCACCATCACCCTCAGCCTCACCAGACTCACCACAAACAACCCACACTTCAATCTCCTTAGGAAACATTCCAAAATCAGAAATTGCCCAGCAGTCACTGTCATTTACTAATTCAAATAATTCTCCTGAATTAGTAAGTGTGAAATACTTAAACTTGTCTAGCATGTTATATCCCAATTCTTCAACTGTCTCCCTTAATGTTATCATCCCCCATAAATCAATGTCCAAAGTAAAACGTTGACTAATTCCTCCAACATATCCTACTCCTTTAACTTTAAGGCGACCACCATGTTTTAGCTTCAATATAAACTGAGCACTGTTTCCATCTATTTCATTAGGACAAAAGAAAAAAAAAATAACTTAAAGAAAGAACAAAATTCAACACTGTCCAAAGCAGTAAAATCCAATATAAGAAAGCAACACTGATTATTTAAAACCAATTTTGCAGTCCAAAGCAACACTGATTATTTAAAGCCAATAGCACATGGACCTAGATAGCATACATGTGGTTTATTTTGCAATAAAATACACAATTGATTATTTAAAGCCAATACTGATTATTCAACACTGATTATTTTGCAATAAAACCAACCAACTGAATACACAATTGTGGTCCCCAATGGGAAAGACAAATGCAAGTGGTCCACACTATATGAATATATGTACTGCACTTCATAAAAGTGAACAACAAACCAAAAACACATGGACCCATTCACAACTGCACTGGGACCTAGATAGCAACACAAATTAATTAAAGAAACTACTTTCAACAATAAAGATAGCAACACAAATTATTCACAACTGCACTGGGACCTAGATAGCATACATATATAAAGAAACTACTTTCAACATACATAGCACACAAAGACAAACGAAATGCTTCCTTACCTGATTTATTCATCTCCATTTGCCTCCCTTCGTCCTCTATTTCGTCTAATTGTGGAGTAGAGTGGTGAATGTGGTCTTCCATCACTGCGAATGTGAACTTCAATCTTCGAGTGAATGTGGTCTTCAATCTTCGAGCGAATGTGGTCTTTAATCTTTGAATTATGTCTTCGCCATGGTCGTCTACTGGTGGGTAAGAATACAAATTAGGGTTTCAGTCGAATGTTTTCGCTGATTGAGAACGGGAATAAAAAGGAAAAGAATGAAGGAGACTTGATAAGACGAAATTACCCCCTATTTAACATACCATCTAACGGAAATTTAGACGGAGGACTAAAATTGTCCTCGTCATAATAAGAGTGTCCATAAATTGTCTGATTTTTTTAAAAAGGACTAAAATTGTCCATGCCACTATAAGTCTAGGACCAAAAATGTCTTTTACTCTTATTTTAATTTTTTATAACGTCAAATTTAGTATTAATATTGTTTTCATTCTTCCCAAAAGATTGAACTCCAACCCTAACATGGCGTTTGGTTGGAGGGGAATTATGTGGGAAAGGAATTATAATTCTATGGAAGTTGAATTACTGGGAATAAAGTGGAAATTTAAATTCCAGTGTTTGGTTGATAGGAATAGAATTACTGGGAATTTCAATTCCAATGTTTGGTATACATGGGAATTGAAAGGAAATAAGTAGTATAAAGTCAAAAATGTCCATTATTATTGTTAGACATTAATGTTATGTTAAAAAAGGAATGGATAATTTTGACTCATCACTATTTTTTTTCCCAGGAATTAAAATACTAGGGGAGACATGGGATTTTAATTCCATGAAAATGGGGGAACTGCAATTCCATGGAATTGTAATTCCCTCCAACCAAACTATGGAATTTAATGGCCTTTGGAATTAGGTGGGAATTAAGTGCAAAGGGAATTTAAAATCCCTCCAACCAAACGCCCTGTAAGGGTCTCCACACCCCGCCTTGACAGAGCATTTGGGAGGATGTAAATCATGGTAACTCAACTGAAAATGAACGACAGAGGCTAGATCTTTAATATTTTTTTCATTGTAAAACTGAATGCATTATCTTAATGAATGCATCTTTATGTAATGGTATATTAGTATACTCAAAATAATACCTAGAAGAAGAGAGAAAAGCAGGTTGAATTGAAGGTAGCATTTCAAAATAAACTAGTAGCTTCCTAACTTTTTTTCATATTTGTGTTTATTATATTTTAAAGAATTGGCATCATTTATCCTTTCCAATTAAATTAAAATTTATTTCTCTTCTCCTTTATCCGTAATTTTCACCGCAATTATTATTATTATTATTATTATTATTATTATTATTATTATTATTATTATTATTGTAATAATAATTATTATTATTATTATAATAATAATAATAATAATAATTATTATTATTATTAGATGAAGGAGATTCGCAACAATATTATTACTTCATTATGTGACGTTAAATCATTATTATGCTAATAATTTTATTTTAAAATGTTAATTTGTTTTGAAGACAAAATGTTAAATTTTAATATGTAAACAAACTAATTTAAATTTTATGAATATGTCCTTTTTTGTCTTTTTACATTTATCAACTTATCAAAAAGTTAGTTTTACCAAACACTTTCAAGCATAACAGCTAGCTTAACAGCTCTTCAGTTTACAGCTTCTAACTTACAGCTTTGCAGTTTTCAGCTTTCATCTTTCAGCTATCTTTTCAGCTAGGTTTGCCAAACATAGCCTTCGTCCTTTCGTCTCCTGTTGCGACCGTTGAGTTTTAATTCAACTGTTACGGAGTTCATCTTGAATTAATTCTGATTTTTAAATTGTGAATTAAAACTCTAGTAAAGGTTGCTGTTACAGGAGTCACAGGGTTGGTGTTGAGTGTCATCATAAATGCTATTAAATCCTAAATCTCCTATATAAGTTTGTAGGGGCAGCTGGCTATATGTGGACAATGAACAGAAGAACACACACAAAAAGAAATCCTGTTTTCTTCTTCAAAACTCTGCTCCTACTCCATTCTTGTCTTCTGTGTTCTGTATGTGCTCTAGTTCGCCGGGTTCACTCGTTTGGGTGCTCAAACGTTGAACCGTAGTACGTTTTATCCTGAGAAATCTAGGCTACAGCACTCCTAGCACTTTTGGGAGGTAACAAATAAGGTTTTAAGGAAAGAGTGTTTCGCTCAACTCGTACTAACCATCTTTCTTCATCTTCGTTTCTTTTGGTTGGAATTATAATATGAGGATTATAAATTCCATTTTGGTATATATATATATATATATATATATATATATGGTTGAGTTCAAATGAGGACAACAATATATAGAGGACTAAGAGGACAAATAATAGGCACACAACAAATTAATACCAGGCACACTACTTAATACATAATGACACACAAGAATAAATGTAAACATCAGGTTTCGAACCCAGACTCTATAAATTAACAAATCTAGCACGCGACATACAAACCGTGACACACGACTACATTCGGCCATACACACATCATACAGGCTAATGGCACACACTACATCTGTCATCACAGTCCTCTATATATTGTAGTCCTCATGTGAACTCAACCCTATATATATATATATATATATATATATATATATATATATATATATATATATATATATATATATATATATATATATATAGGGTTGAGTTCACATGAGGACTACAATATATAGAGGACTACGAGGACAAATCATATCCATCCAATCCAAGAGATTTAATGGTTGGGATCTTATCTATATATCAGTATAATTCACGCCAAGAATAATTAATAGAGGGCAAATAAGAGAATTGACACCATGTTTAATTATAGTAGGATTGCATTTACGTTAAATATGGCTGGGGAAGGAGTTTGAATACGGTAGGGAATCAAATACTAATAAGGATCATGCCATGTTCATTAGCGAAAGAGCAATACGACGAGGAGGGAGAAAGTGTTCTATGCGCAGCCATGGACGCAGGCGAAACCAATGGTAATGGAACATATATGAATGATAACGACTACATATTTTCGGAGCCAACAATTGATGAGGAAGACCGTGGAGGGCATGAGGGCGATATGATCAACGGTAAGGCCTAAAACTATATGAACCACACATTTAGTCAAAAATAAATATTGTTATGGTATACTGTACGTAGAGTACTGCATGGGTGTAAGGTAATGGGTTAGGGAATTATGAGCCATTTCGGTATTATATCTTGTACCTTACTTTAGTTAGTTGTGTGCAAGATCATATTAATTATCGGCCCGTAGTGAGAGGTGGGGGGTCTGTGTAATGAAATATGGAAGTAGTGACAATCACTAGGAAAAGTAGTGGGGGGGTGGGGGGGGGGGGGGGTTCTGTGTAATGAAATATGGATGCAATGACAATCACTAGGAAAAGTAATCGCATGCAAGAAAAATATCCCAGTAATTAATAGAGCATGGGTTCATTGAATGCTGATCAGTCACATTTCTTTGCATACTGTATGCCATGATTATTTATTTAATGTGCCTTATAGCTATTTTGTCGTGTGCCATTGTCTGTCAACATACATAACGGACTACTCTCGATGACATTTTAAAATGCAACAGACTTTGAGCTGAATGAGGGTACAGAGAGCGATGATTTAATATATTTTGGAATAACAGAAGAAACCATCCCAGAATGTGAGGAGACATTAAAACCTTGCAAGAGATGTTGAACTTGATACAAGAGCACAAAGGTAAATTATTGAAGACCAGAGAGATAGACATTATATAAATAGCAATAACGAATTACTTGAGACATTTTATGGCACACATGCAACAACAAGTGTACAAGTGAAACCACCACAAGTATCAAAGAACAAAGGGTGTGGAAAGCGATTAAAGAGCACACAGGAAAAAGCAAAAGCAAAGAAAAGAAAGGACGGAGCACATGTCATTGTTGCAACGAAGAAGTGCGACATGACAACCATAACTGCCCACTGAAGCCAAAAACGAAGAAAAAAGCAAAGACCAGAAAGAACGGGGCTGCAAAGAGTTGAAAGTATGAATACGGGCACACACTTTATTTGATGGTGCACACAATAAATCCTAGTCGGGCACATTATTATTAGCTACGCTTTCAATACACGAATGTAGTTGTATCTGCCAGAAAATTATGCATTATCCCGGGAATAATTACAATTTAAAAAAAAAAAAAAAAAGTACCACCCGAGCCTCTGTACCACATGTCAGTGTTTTTAGACAATATTTATTCTCAAAATATTACAAAGGCTAGGTTGCATCTGCAAAATAATAATGACAATGCCTATATATTTTTTAGCCAGAAGTTCACACAATTTAGGGAACCGAGGCACAGATCTACTTAGAGTTGAGCACGCGAAAAAAAAATGGCACGACACGATCTATTTATTATGTGCTTATGATGATTCATGCTTTTATGATGATTTTATTTTAGGCAAGTTTCTTTTACTCCATAGATCTTGTGCATATAAGATCTCCAGTAAATTGATATCTTTCAAGAAAATTTGTAAGTTGGATTTGGAGTATTCAATTTTTTATGTTTTCGTCCTTAAATTCTATATATCGATGTGCAATTCTTTTTTCCTTCTTAATTCTTTTTTTTTTTCTTTGTTTTATGCAGTCCTTAATTTAAAACTTAGTTTAATCCATTGTTTACAAACAAAAGGATGGCACTCAAACATTTTAATGGTTTTTATTTGTTCTTTGAAAATACCATAGAGTTTGTCTTTTATTATGCAGATATGATGCGTGCTTCTCTTATATTACATACAAATGTGTATTGACTTTATAATTAAACTCTTTTTTTTTTTTTTTTTTTTTGTGTGTGGCTGCAGGATATTTTAATTGCTTACATTGCAACTCTTCTTTGGTGATCTAGAGCAAGTTGGATTGATGTGCAATGCAGAGATGTCGTAAGGATCTTCTTCATCTACGAAACTATTAGACATCGGTGCACAGAATTTAGAGACCCGAGGCACAGATGTACTGTGAGCTGAGCACGCAAGAAAAAATGCAGCCAACAATATTTAACATATCCTAGCAATTTGCGATATGAGTTTACAGGCACACGAACCACATAGGGGAGCACATAAAAAGAACAATAATTGTGCACCAAAATTGTAGGACAAAAAATAGATTAATATTCCCAAAAATCAGGCATCTAAGTTATACACAAAGTTCACGGGTGAAAGTCGTAATGGACTGTTAAAAGAATACACCAATTCTAATAATGGCCAATATACTACACCCAACAGCTACCAAAAACAACATATAATTACCTAAACTATGGTGCTACACCCTCCACCCGAAAGATAACGCACCGCATTTGCCACATTACTTGTACGGTTGGCATTGATATCTACAATGCAAATCTCCTTCATGTACTAAAAGCGTAAGCCCTCAAGAGCTGTTCTGTCGCCCTTAACTAAACCACAAGACACAAACCCATCTTATATCCCTCACCAGCGGCTTTGAAAACCTCGAACAACAACAATTGCTACAAAAGAGAAAGTACCATCATCATCTACCAACCAAAAAGCGACACAAACCAAAAAAAAAAAGGAGGGAGAAGAAGAACCCATAACACAACATACCAAATGAACAAAAGATTCACCATACTTCATCGAAGTGAGCTCTGTTGAAGCAGAACTATCAATAACATCAATATGTTCATTCACAAAGTCCACACATGTGATATACAAATGATTTCTTTCCATAATCGGGAAGAACAACTGCAGAATAGTAGACGAGATATAATCAAAATATTACCCAAAATTAACAACAGAAGGAGTAAGAAACAGTATAGGCACACAAGAACCATGCAACAGGCACACAACCACTAACTGCAGTGCACAAAACCTAAAGCGCGAAGGCACACATTACTCTCGACCAGTGCACCCCAATTACAAACTAATACTCAGAGGCACAATATATATAAATATCAATGGCAAGAACCACACAAACAAACCACAAATAACTAGAGTTGCAAACTACTATTTCATGCCATATCCCCCCACCCCCCAAACTGTCAGAATAATCGAAAATGCCACGACAAGAAAAAAAACAGAATACATATGAAAGAGTAACAAAGCACTTCCACACCACACGTTTTTAAACCAGCATACCTAAACATGTGCACACACTACAAAATAGAAAAACACACAAATATACAAAATGTTGCACACACAGTAACA
Organism: Ipomoea nil; assembly: GCF_001879475.1. Lineage (NCBI taxonomy): Eukaryota > Viridiplantae > Streptophyta > Magnoliopsida > Solanales > Convolvulaceae > Ipomoea > Ipomoea nil. Next base: position 1,576,622 of record NW_017619261.1, on the reverse strand, counting down.
AAAACAAAACAGACAACACAGCCTTAAACCAGTAAACCGTAAAGAAGCACTAACATCCAAAAAACACACAATGGACTAAACTATTATATAACTAGTATAAGATCAATTCTAACTAATAACACTTTGATTACTTCTTATTTAAAAAGGCACATCAAAATAACAAAGAAAATTGATAAAATTTATCCGGTAAGGAAAACAAAAACTAATTGCATTAACCGAACATCAGTAAATTACTACTATATAATCAATAACTACTATAAGAATTCAATCCCTATACTATTTATATTCCGTCATAAGATAATTGAATGCTACACATGCCAAACCTAATCTTACCATGATGAAAATCCTCATCACTAAACAAGTTTTCAAAATTTTTTTATGTATTCTTTCCATCAACGAATGCTATTCAATTCAAGAGTTAGAACACAAAAACCCCACAAATACCCCATATTGGCATGATTCAATTGAGATTATGCCTTACAGGATACGCATGAGGCATTATTAGAAAAAAATATTAAATTACAGTACACTTACGTTTATGCTTTTGAACTAAGTTGCAATTGCAAGAAAACACAGACACGGATGATTGAAAGGGGGAAGAAAGATAAAAACAAGGGTTTAATAGACATACCTGGGCGACCCACCACCGGAGATAACAGAGCCTTCCGCTTCGACCGACGAGAGCCACCGCCTGCCACCGTTCGCTTCGACCATCGACGACCACTAGCGTCGGCCATTACTACGACCGCCGATTGCAAGGAGAGGACTGAACGCACTGTGCTCGGAAAATAAAAATCACTATGAAAAGAGAGACAGAGCGGGTAGGAAGCAACCTCCGATAAAAAAGGGATACAAAATAAAAACAATTAGTGAATTACCGAACTACCCCCACAATTAAAAAAAACTCACGCATCACATTAAAATTCCCCATCTAACCAACATAAATCTCCCTAAATCTACATCATACGTTATTTTAATCCAACGCACTAGAATAGTCCTCACAGTCCTCTATAATATCCTGGTCCTCATTTGAATACATCCCTATATATATATATATATATTACTTTGGGGTAATCGACTTGGTTCATTTATTCTACCAGACTCACTTATATGGCATGTAGTGACTCTTCCATATGAGATATCATGAGATCGAGCCTCATTGAAAAAGTATAAATGAACAGATACTACAATGTAATAAAGTGCACCTTTCAAAAAAATAGTATAGAGAGAGTATATAATATGAGAAATTGAATATTCTATAGTCTCATTTTTTGTGCTTGCCAAATGCCAACTTGCCAAGAAATATCTCACGAATGTCTTGTGCCGCCTTTTAAGACTCCCCCTTTCAATTGGTTGAAAATGCCTCACCTTCGAATTTTTCTTCTTTCCTGCTACTATACGTCTATACCCACTATTTATATGTTTTTATGCGGTGTTTTTTAGAATGTACCATCAATGTCTTACGGAATAAAAAATCTCCATCCATTTATATAGTTTCTGTTGGAAAATATTTAACCAAGTCAATTTATCAAAAATAATATTATATATATATTCACACGAATATATATATATATATATATATATATATATATATATATATATATATATATACTATCTTCATTCCATTTTATGTGTCTTGGTTCGGTTAACGAGGCTTGACTGAAGTTATTTTTAATCTAATTTTTCATAGTATTAAATTTAGTATTAGTATACAAAATTTATATATTTAAAAACTACACTAAAAGTACTATTAAACACAAAAAATTAAATTTAAAAATAAATAAAAAATACTTTAAAAAAATAAACAAAGAAGAAAGAGTTAGTTTGACCTAATGAATAGTAAGTAGGACAGATGGAATATATATCTACGATATATATATATATATATATATATATATATATATATATATATATATATATATATATATATATATATATATATATATATATATATATATATAAAACCAAAATGGTATTTATAATCCTCCGAAATATAATTCTAACCAACAAGAAAGGAGTAAGGATTTATTGTTTAAAAGCATAATCCCTTGAACCGAAAGAAGAGATGAAGAAAGGGGGTTATTACGAGTCGTGCGAAACACTCTTTTCTTAAAACCTTATTTGCTACCTCCCAAAAGTGCTAGAAACGTTGTAGTCTAGGTTTCTCATGATAAAAACGTACTACGGTTCAATTGTTTAAGCACCCAAACAATGAACCCGGCGAACTAGAGCAAGGCTTAGAACACAGTAGCAAGAAAGGAGTAGAAGCGGAGAGTTATGGAGCTGAAAATTATAACTTCTTGTTGTGTGTGTTGTGTCACAAATTTCCCTTCTTATATAGGGATAGGGACTAATTTTTTACGCGCATTGCGCGATTGAGATAATGCCCAATGTTTTTTTTTTTTTTAAATAAGTACTTTAAAGTATATTAAGGCAAGATTATACTGGAATTGTTCATGCATAGATAATTGAATGTTGAATTTGCGTATTTAAATAGGTAATTCTAAGTTTACAAATTCAAGGTAATATAGTCAAGGTTGATTATAATTGTCAATATTATAATTGTATTGGTATGGTTGAAACCAAATACGAGACACAAGGGATAGCAAATAAAAATTAGGGCATAAAATGATAAATATATACTAATATTGAAAAGCTAACGGCTGATTGCCAAACAAAGACATTGCGTGGTAGTTTCTCACTTCAATTTATTGTGTGATTTGAATACTCTTTTTGTCAATAAATCTCCCAAGTAGTTAATATGATTGAATTAATTTTTTTTAAACAATTATTATTATTATTATTATTATTATTATTATTATTATTATTATTATTATTATTATTATTATTATTATTATTATTATTATTATGTATACCCTTAGGTCATTTTACATGTTAATATAAACAGCTAATTTTTTTAAATATCTTTTTACCAATCGTTGATATAATTCGCTGGTCAAATCTGTTAATATAATCCGCTAACGCTAATCACTAACTGCTGATTGTCAAATAAGGACATTGCGAGGTAGTTCTCACTTCAATTTGTTGTGTGATTTGAATACTCTCTTTGTCAACAAATCACGTAGTTAATATGATTGGCTTTATTAATTATATTTTTTTTCATGGTATTAATAAAATACTTGGTAAATAAATATATAACATTATTTTGTATTATAACTTTGATATTTAATTAAAAAATAGTGCACAAAATAAATAATAGACAATGTAGTGAATATAATCAATTGATGAATTTAAATGGCAATTTATATCGTGCACCACGGCTCACATAGCAATGTGCGTCCAGGCACAAAACGCGCGCGTTTCATGCTGACGTCATGCTGATGTCATTCCGTCCATCCGAACAAACCAAATCTCATTGTGTATTCAGTTAAAATTTTATGTGTATTGTGATATAAGTTTATCTATATTCAGTTAAGAGTTTGTGTATTATGTTAACCAAACCCCATTATGTGTATTCAGTTAAAAGTTTATGTGTATTGTGTTAGGAGTTTATGTGAATTCAGTTAAGAGTTTATGTGTATTCAGTTAAGAGTTTGTGTGTATTATGTTATGAGTTTATGTGTATTATGTTAAGAGTTTATGTGTATTATGTATTATGTTAGATTATTTGTATTCTATTATGAGTTTATGTGCATTCAAAACAGAGAAATTTTTTTTAACAACTTAACAAAACGACGTCGTTTTGGGAGGCGCGGGACGCACATTGCTATGTGTGCCCTGGTGCACGGTATAACGATTGAATATGAATGTAAAGTATTTTTACATTGGAGAAATATAAAGACAATATAACTAATAAAATTTTTTCTCTTAATTAATTTATTGATAATGAATAATTTTTTGTTTAGTAAAGACATTATAGGGACAATGTAGAGAATATAATCAATTGATGAATTTGAATGTAAAGCATTGTTGACTAAGATTGATGCTCCTTTGATCCGGATATCCCCTCCACAAATCTTCAACACCTGATTTTCAACTCCAAAGATCAGTCACAAAGTTACCTTTAAGTAGGAAATCTCCAAACACAAATATGTAGAATGTGATTTTGTTTGTTTTCACAAACTGTTAAACGTGAATCTAAATATTCACTGAAACTCTAACATGCTCTGGATTTTGCAATGTAAGTTTCATCTCTATCTAAAATCTTGCACTGGAAGTCTCTTGAAAAACTTAGCAAGGCACATGTAAATCAGACTTCTATCTTCAACCATCAATTTTTTTGAGCTTAGGAGTCTCTATTTATAGCATAGAGGTGATGGCAAGCTGGTAATTCTCCAAGAATTTGAATCTACCCGTTGCCCCCCTAGTGCGACAGGTGTCAAATTCTGCCATAATACTCCAAATGTATTGCATTGTACTGCTTGTCCTTTTGTGTAACAACTTTTGTCCACTTCTCCTCATTCTACGCGAATTTGAAAAGAAACATGCTACAACTGTCCTTTCTTCATCAAAGCTGGGAGGAATACATGCATTTTCATCTCATAAAATTTCTCAGATTTGGTTGGATTAGATATGTTTCTCCTGCTAATAAGTGCCTTAGGACATTTCTAAAAACAAATTCAGGACCCAGTTGGTAAGAATCTGTTGATTTATTGTACAGGTAAATTCTACTGAGAGATTTTACTTCTTCCGACGGCATCACCTCCTTACTCCAACCAAAGCCCACTACCCGTTCACCTCAGTCGTTCTGATACCATGTGGAATACATATGTATAGAACATTTTGGAGTGTATTGAATTGATAAACTAAATGTTGGAAAAAATAACTTAAAATGGCATAAAATGGCATGTTAAGTGGTTATTTTGTGGTACAATTATCAGTGGGGTCCACTTCCGACTAGCAGAGATTGAAAAAGGCTTGATTCAAGCCCGAGCTCGTGTGCGCCGGCCAGAACCGAACTGAGAGCACCTACTCTCGTGCTACAAGAGAGCACGAGAGGTTGTGGTGCACCGAGAGCACAACTCTCGTGCAACAGCCACCTACTCTCGTGTAGTGGTGCACCGAGAGCACAACTCTCGTGCAACAGAGTCCACGAGAGGTGCAAGGGCCGAAACTGGATGAGGTCGAAAGTTGAGACCGAACCCTGTACGCTAACGGTCAGGAACCCGAAAGTTCTGACTGTTGAGGGGATTGAATTCATCTGTTACGGAATTAATTGTCTATTAATTCCAATTTTGAATTCTGAATTCAATTCCCAGGTAGTGGCCTGCTGTTATAGCTGTTGGAATGCAGCCTTAATGTCATTTTTAATTGCCATAATAAAGGCTATTGGCTCCTTCAACCTTATATAAGAGAGGGTAGAGGCAGTAGAGTTTTACACACAGAAACATAGAACACGAAAGTTCGTTTTTCAGATTCAAAACCTCTCTGCTTCTACTCTTTCTTGACCTACTGTGTTCATAGCCATTGTCTTGCTCGCCGGATTCCTTGTTTGAGTGCTCAAACATTGAATCATTAGCAAGTTTTATCCTGGGAAGCCTAGGCCACAACGCTCCTAGCATCTTTGGGAGGTGGCAAATAAGGTTTTAAGGAAAGAGTGCTCACTTGACTCTTGCAAAAACCCAACACCAAACAGTAGCCACTTTTCTTCATCTTTTCTTCCCTTCTTTCCAGAAAAATAATAATCTTATTTTTTTATTATTATTTGTGTTTTCTACCAACGGTACCAACACTAAACATGTACAAGAAGCCTATGTATACATTCTAAGAGCAAGATTCCGCCACTCATTTGAATTTCAAGATGAGTAGCTCAGAGCTAATTCATAACCACCTTAGCTTCTAACACATTTCAAGCATGTGGTCCTTTAATGCATGTAAGATCTACCAAACCAGTCAACTTATAAACTACTTAATCGGTTTCACATTTAATTTGTGAATATTGAATTTAATTTATTGTCTTATTTGTGGAAAGTTGAGATCACTGGAGCTTTCAAGTAACCTTTCATTATATTCATGTCTTGAGGGTGAAGTTATTATTACCATTATTGCTTTTTTATCACAGAATGAGGATGATTTTTTCTCTCTACTGAGCGATATTCTTCCTTTTTGCCGATCAATTATTTTAGGTATCTTTCCCGTTCATCCCTAGCCGTTACTAGCGGCATGTGGTGGGTGTCCACCATGATTCCGCCGGCGGAGGACGGTGATTCTCCTCCGGTGGTTCCAATGGAGGTTTCTGGATCAGCGAAAGGCGCACACAAGAGGTCGACCAAACGTTCGTTTGCTGATGCAACAGCAACGTTAAACCCCTTTAATGGCGGAAATCCCCCTCGGGTGGAGGCAACTGACTGGGCGTTCACCGATCCTGAGGTGGTGGATGATCCCCCGGTGGATAAATACTATGAAGACGATGGCAGACCACGGATCTGGATCCCGAAGAGTGTCCGGATCGAGCTGTGCCAACAATGGAAAATGTCCTTGATCATCAAATTTCTGGGAAAGAACGCAAACTTTAACGTGATGAATCGCCGATTGCCATCTCTTTGGGGCATTCAAGGTAGAATGGAACTCATAGACATTGGCTATAGCTGCTTTGTTGCTCGTTTCAACAACCGTATTGACTACCTCCACGTCTTCTTGGATGGTCCATGGATGATCTTTGATCACTACCTTGTGGTTCAGAGATGGGAACCAGATTTTGATCCTTCCACTGCAAAGTTTTCGAAGATGGCTGTATGGGCAAGGCTCCCTAAATTAGCGATGGAATACTTTAGGGAGGATATCATCTAGAGCATCCTTGAAGGGGTTGGCAAGAGGCTTAAAATTGATTGTACTACTATAATGGCGGCACGGGGTTGCTTTGCAAGGGCTGCAGTCGAGGTTGATATTGATAAACCATTGGTAACTCAAGTCTGGTTTCAGGAAAAGCTCCACATTGTCGAGTTCGAGGGATTACATGTGGTTTGTTTTGGCTGTGGGTTGGTCGGTCATCGTGAAAAATCTTGTCCACGCAACAACAATAGCCATATAGGTTCTAATACCATGGATCTCAATGCTTCCCCAGAAATGGAGAAGGAGGGGGATGCTCAGCAAGTTCCGGTGGCTGCCAAACCACCTTCCTTCCCATCACCGGAAGACCCCCGTCATGGATCATGGATGCTCGTGACACGGAAAAAATCTAACAAGCAATCCAATAAGAATAATCAGCCTCACAAGCAGAATAATCCTACAGGGCGACAAAAGGGTAACAATTTCGCCCCTGGAACTGGTTCTGGTAAGGTGGGGACCAATGGTAAGAAAGATTCTTCGTCACCTCTGGATAAGCAGAAGAGAGGTAACGCGGAGCACTCCAGAGGAAAACAACCTGCTGCCCGCCCTCCGAGAGCTGCGCAAAAGGTGACCATGCAGAATTCCCCTCATTCCTCGCCCCTTCTTCATCAGGTTAGAGAAATTGGTGAGAGCTCTCGAGGTAATGTTTCTCTTCCTCGTCCGGAAGCCCACTTTCCTGTAGAGGTGCAGCATGATGCTGTGCCTTTGGCTTACCCCATTGGTTCCTCTCCGGAACCTGGGATATCACCTTCGGGGGTTTCTAGGGGGAGTTTCAACAGCCGAGGAGTAAGCCGTGGCAGACCTAGGTTTACAGGTCGTGGAGGGGGACCTGCTCCCCGTCCGGCCGAGCCTTGGGATGGCAGTAATGGCCCTGCGACTTTTTTCCAGTTTGGTGGTGTTCAAACCAACCTTTCGGGTTTGGCTTCCGGTTCTTCCCCACCCACCGCTATTTCTCAATTAAGATTGTCTCTTGGAATTGTAGGGGTATCGTGAATGGTCGGGTTCGGAGGCATGTCAAGGAACTTCGGAACTCGTCCAGAGCTGATGCCCTTTGTCTCCTTGAGATTCGGTAATCTAAAGCGAGAAATATGATTAATTTAGCCTATAATTTGGGCTATGTGAACCATTTTATGGTTGATCCCCTTGGTTTTGCGGGTGGGTTGCTCTTGTTATGGAAACAAGGGCAAATTGATCTTGATATTATTAGGTACACTTCTCAGGCCATTCACGCCAAGGTGAAACAAAGGCCTGATGATGTGTATATTACCTTTGCGTATGTTAGACCTAACACGATGACCAAGTGTAGGTTTATGGAAGATTGCAAATCCTTTGGCAATTCTATCCAGAGTCCCTGGATCGTTATGGGAGATTTCAACGACATCGCTTCTACTGACGAGCAATGGGGGAGTATCTCTATTAATAATAATTGTTTGCAGAAATTCGTGGATTCTTTTAGTCTTTGTGGCCTGTTGGACCCGGGGTACTCTGGTCCAAATTATACTTGGTGTCGTTTTGCAGGTAATAGAGTGGTCCAGTTGCGTAGGCTGGACAGGATGCGGTGGAACATCGAGGCTCAGCTGGCCTTCCCGGAAGGAAAAGTTTTGGTGCTTCCTAGGGTCCACTCCAATCACAACCCGATCATGTTTATTGATCAAGTGGGCAGGCCTCCTGATCAGAATGCCCGCCCTTTTAGGTTTGAAGCGGCCTGGCTCCTAAGACCGGATTATAAAAACATCTGGACTAATGCTATTGCTAGTAGCGTTCACAATATCGAAGGCATAATCTCCTCAGTGACTAAGGAGAGTATCGCTGGAATAAGCAAACCTTTGGAGATATCTTTAGCAGAAAAAAGCGCCTTGAAGCCCGGATTCGAGGGATCCAAGCTGCTAGCAATTACTCCACCTCGACTGACCTCCAAACTTTGGAAATTGATATGAGTAAGGAGCTCAATGATGTTCTCAATCAAGAAGAGGCCTTCTGGTACCAAAAATCTAGAGCTAACTGGATCAAGGAAGGAGACAGAAATACCAAATTCTATCACAATTCTACTATGATTCGAAGAAATAGGAACCGTGTTCGTTTCCTAAAAATTCAAGGGGACTGGACACACGACCCGGATACCTTATCTAACCATATCACTGATTACTTTTCATCTCTTTTTTGCAGGGGGGATTTGGATGGGAATACCGTGATGGTGCCTGTTGGGGCTTCTCATAAAATCCCCATTAATTAGTCGGCTAGTCTGATTAGAAGAGCTTCCATTGACGAAGTTAAATTGGCAGTATCAGGTATGAAGAAATTTGGCAGCCTAGGGCCCGATGGCATCCCGGCTGGTTTTTACCAAAAGTACTGGGATGAGGTAGATCCGGACTCACTAATATGGTGAACCAAGCCTTCAGTTCAAGCACGATTCCCAAGTCTCCCCTTCAAGCCTTTATGACTCTTATCCTGAAAAAAGACACTCCGGAATCAGCTGCTGATTTTAGACCAATTGCCCTGCTCAATGTGGCGTTCAAGGTGATCTCCAAAGTTCTTGTCAATAGATTGAGACCAGTTATGTGTAAGTTAGTTGGCCCCCATCAAAACAGTTTCCTCCCCGGGCGGTCAACACAGGACAATATTATCCTTACCCAAGAACTTGTCCATACGATGCACAAAAAGCGTGGTAAAAAAGGTATCATGATTGTCAAAGTGGACCTCCACAAAGCGTACGATAGTATTGACTGGTCTTTCCTCGAAGAGACTCTTATTCAATTTGGGTTTCCTAGAAGTTTATCCGACCTTATTCTTTTCTCCTTAAAGCAAAGCGAAATATCTATCCTTTGGAATGGAGGGAAGCTTCCCTCTTTTGTGCCGGGGAGAGGGATCCATCAAGGTGATCCTCTTGCGCCTTATCTTTTCAATCTCGTCATGGAGAGATTAGCGTACGAGATCCAGTCTTTGGTTACCGCGGGCACCTGGAAACCTGTTTACATCTCCCGAGGAGGGGTTGGGATCTCTCACCTTTTCTTTGCGGATGACCTTATGCTCTTTGGTGAGGCATCAGATCGACAAGCCAGAATCATCTCTAAATGCCTCGATCTTTTCAGTAAAGCCTCTGGTCTCAAGGTAAACCTTACTAAATCCCAGGTTTTTTGCTCACCCAACACTGTTGTAGGTACGAAGAGCAGTATTGGCGCAACCTTGGGTATCCCGCTATCCGATCACCTCGGCTCTTACTTAGGGATACCGATCCTACAAAAGCGTATCTCCAAAGATTTGTTTACTCCTGTTATTGACAAGATGAGGAGGAAGTTAGCTACTTGGAAAGCTAGTTCTCTTAGCATGTCTGGAAGGAGAGTCCTTGTACAATCCTCTCTGGCCACTATTCCGACTTACACTATGCAATCCTTGGCCCTTCCGGTAAGTGTTTGCAAACAAATCGACAGAGTTTGCAGGAATTTCCTTTGGGGGCACGCTGACAGCACAAGGAAATTACACACAATCAGTTGGTCGGAGATTTGCAAACCACGCGATTCTGGCGGGCTAGGGCTCCGTAAAGCATCAGATTTCAATTTAGCCTTCCTCACGAAGTTGGCCTGGGAAATTTTTTCCAATCCCAATAAGATCTGGGTTAAAGTGATGCGGGATAAATATATTAAAGATAATAATTTCCTTGAGCTTAACGCCAATACCAATTGCTCTTGGGGCTGGCGTAGTATCCTCAAGGGGCGTGACATTTTGGCCCAGGGGCTGCGTTGGAAAATTGGTTCAGGATCTACCACTAAATTCTGGTTTGATAATTGGGTTGGTGATGTAAGTCTGGCCAACACTCCTAACGTTGTTGTTCCCGTTGGTAAAGAAAACTTGCTGGTAAGGGATTTTATTTTTAATAAAGCCTGGAATTTTTCTAATCTTCTTAATCTCCTTCCGGAGGACTGTGTTAATCGTATTAGAGCTATCCCAATTCACATTGCTAATGATCACCAAGACAAAATCCACTGGCCTCACTCAGGTACAGGGCTTGTCACCGTTAGATCTGCTTTCTCTTTTATTACAGGTTTGGTGGATGATTAAGCCCCCAACGATTGGATCTGGAGGACCAAAACGGCGGAGAAGATTAAAATCTTCTTGTGGAAGGCAGTCAACAATGGTCTTCTCGTCAACCTGGAGAGGACTAGACGCAATCTAACTGGAGATGGATCCTGCCCAAGGTGCGATGGGGATGAAGAATCTCTTGACCATCTCTTCCGCAACTGCGAGACATCGAAGGATTGCTGGAAGCTCATCCCTACCCCTGCAAAGTTCTACACAACTAATCATCTCCCGCTCACGCATTGGCTGGAGATGAACTGTGCCAGCAATTTCATGGGATTTTATAATTTAACGTGGTGTGTTCTCTTCCCCTACATCCTTTGGAGTATTTGGAAGGCCAGAAACCACCTTGTCTTCAGTAATCACAGGACTCCGCCCGATATCATCATAAAGCAAGCGCGGTCGACGGCAACAGAGGCGGTTCAGAACCTGTTTTGTCGAAATGGCCCGCTGAACGCAAGCCAAAACTGGGTGCAGTGGTCTCCGCCTCGCCTGGGGGTCGTAAAGCTTAACTCCGATGGTGCCAAAAAAGCCGTTTCTGTGCTAACCAGTGCTGGAGGGCTATTTCGCGATCACTTGGGAGGATGGATGTCAGGCTTTGTCACCAAGATAGGTCCAACTAATAGCTTCATAGCTGAGCTCTGGGCTATCCGGGAAGGCCTTCGTATTGCAAGAGATAATGGGTTCCATAATTTGGAAGCGGAAACAGACTCGTTGGTCATTATTCATGTGCTCGAGAAGGATCTTGGAAATTCTCCTGAAGCGGACACCCTTATTTCTGACTGTAAGGCCTTGATTCAGGCGTTCCACTCCTTCGAACTCAAACACGTGCTTCGGGAAGGGAACCAATGTGCTGATTTTCTTGCCAACATGGGTCAGAATAGTCAGTGGGGTACTACGATTCTCTCTCAACCTCTCGAGGGGTTGAATCTGCTCTTGGCTCGCGACACTAACAAGGTCGCCTTTAGTAGATTACGCTAGTTTTCCCGAGGCTTCGGCCCTTTATCCTACCAAAAAAAAAAATTATTGCTTTTTTATGATTTTTGGGAAATGCAATATAAGTTTATAAAAGTTTAAATTTTAAGATAACTTATTTTCTTTCCTTGTTGAATCATCTTGTAGTAATTTGAGTGATTTGTTCAAATTCTTGTATGTCATAAATTATCAAATTTAATTTGTTTCTTTGATTTATTTCACTTTATGAGTTAATACCTGCAATGGTCTTCTGAGATTAGCGATTTACCAACTGTGGTCATCTGAGTTTTAAATAACCTCCAATGGTCCTCTATGTTTTAAAAAATAACCACTCATAGTCTTAATTTTAAAAAAAAAAAAACCCGAGTTTAAAATGACCACGAGGCGTCCTAAAAGGACTACATATAGTTATTTTTTAAAACATGAAGGACCATTGAAGGTCATATAAAACTAGATGACCACAGTTGGTAAATTGCTAATAGTCAGAAGACCATTAGAGGTATTAACTCTTCACTCTATTATAATGTTACTGTTTGTCCCTCACCCACACGGCCACACCCCCTCCCCCAACCTTTTAAAAGAAAAAAAAAAAAGTCTTGCACTTGATTCAACAACAAATGCAGATGCTGCTTCAATCAAGACCCAAAGGCTAAAGAAATGTTTATTCCCCTATATATCCACCTCATATTTCTCATCAAGACCCAAAGGCTAAAGAAATGTTTATTCCCCTATATATCCACCTCATATTTCTCTTTCTTTTTTCTTTTTCCAAAAATTTAAAGAAATAGGCTGGTAACATAATTAGCTTATCAATTATTTTTTGCTTATTTGATCACATAAATAGGCTGGTAAATTGCTAATAGTCAGAAGACCATTAGAGGTATTAACTCTTCACTCTATTATAATGTTACTTTTTGTCCCTCACCCACACGGCCGCACCCCCTCCCCCAACCTTTTAAAAGAAAAAAAAAAAAAAAAAAAAAAGTCTTGCACTTGATTCAACAACAAATGCAGATGCTGCTTCAATCAAGACCCAAAGGCTAAAGAAATGTTTATTCCCCTATATATCCACCTCATATTTCTCATCAAGACCCAAAGGCTAAAGAAATGTTTATTCCCCTATATATCCACCTCATATTTCTCTTTCTTTTTTCTTTTTCCAAAAATTTAAAGAAATAGGCTGGTAACATAATTAGCTTATCAATTATTTTTTGCTTATTTGATCACTATTAATTGTTTGACTTGATTAAACAATCAATTTACACTAGGCTGGTAACATCATTAGCTTATCAATTATTTTTTGCTTATTTGATCACTATTAACCGTTTGACTTGATTAAACAATCAATTTACGAGTGTTTGATTAATTAATTTTTTTGTAACAACTTATTGCTTCAAAATGCTAAAATTCAAAAAGCTGCTCAACACTAATTTACCAAACATTTTTCTACAAGATGCTAATGCTATCAACTAGTCAAACACACTAAACCAATAAGCTAATAGCTATTGACTAACAGTTATTTACCAAACACCCCATAATCTTCCAACTATTCAAGATTCTTGTAATCTACTTTGTAGGGCAGATTTTTGTGCTTGTCGAACATGAGGGGGTTTTAAGTGCAGACAAAAATGTTCACCAGTCCATTTTATGCATGTTATGGTGTAAGAAATTCTGAATAGTTCTACTTCTCAATTGAAAGATACAAGCCCTAATTTATACAAAGAAGAAGATTGATTATAGGGAAGAGAATCCTATAATCAGGGAAAGTAAATAAAAGGATCACTAAACTAGGAAAGAATAAAATCATATCACTAATTACAGATCCTAAGAATATATGCATATCAATCTAATATTTTCACATATCAATTCTAATATTTCCACACTCCCCCTCAAGCTGAGCTTTATATATTATACAAGCCCAGCTTGGAATTGAATTCTTCAAAGCTCTTTCTAGGTAGAGCCTTCGTAAGGATGTCGGCAATCTGTTTCTTTATAGGAATGTAGTTGAGTTCAATGATCCTCGAATTCACCTTCTCATAAATGAAGTGCCTGTCTATTTCAACGTGCTTTGTTCTATCGTGATGAACTGGGTTCTTAGCAATGCTGATGGCAGCTTGACTATCACTGTACATTTTGAAAGATGTATGAGCTTCAATTTTCAACTCATTCAACAACCTTTTAATCCACATCCCCTCACATATACCTAATGCCAGTGCACGGTATTCTGATTCTGCACTACTCCGAGAGACAACTGACTGTTTTTTGCTGCGCCAGGTGACTAGATTTCCCCATACATAGGTACAGTAACCACTAATCGATCGTCTATCAGTCAACTCTCCAGCCCAACTAGAATCCGTGTAGACTTCTAGGTCTCGGTTGTCATGTTTTCTGAAGTGCAAACGAAGACCTGGTGTCATTTTGAGATACCTTAGAATACGATAAACAGCTTCCAAATGCTCCTCATTAGGGTTATGCATATGTTGACTTACAACACTAACAGAGAAAGCAATATCAGGTCTGGTGTGGGAGAGATAAATTAGTTTTCCCACTAATCTTTGATAACTCCCTCTCTCTACTGGAATTGGTTCCCCACTCCGATTTGTTTTTAAGTTAGGGTCCATTGGAGTATCTGCTGGTTTACTTCCAAGCATTCCAGTTTCGTTTAGAAGATCTAGGATGTACTTTTGTTGAGATATAACAATCCCTTCCTTAGATCGAGCTACCTCCATCCCAAGAAAGTATTTGAAAAATCCTAGATCTTTGATCTCAAATTCTGATGCAAGAAACTTCTTGAGGTTTGAAATCTCACCTGAATCATCTCCAGTTAGGATTATGTCATCCACATAGACAATGAGAATTGCTAGCTTTCCTGTTGAAGAGATTTTAACAAACAGGGTATGATCAGCTTGACACTGAGTGTATCCAAATTTTACAATTGACTTTGCAAACCTATCAAACCATGCCCGAGGTGATTGTTTCAAGCCATAGAGAGATCTTTGTAGTTTGCATACCAGTCGTCCATTGGAGTTCTTTTTCAAACCTGGTGGAATTTCCATATAAACTTCTTCTTTCAATTCTCCATTTAAGAATGCATTTTTTTACATCCAGCTGATATAAAGGCCAATCACAATTCACAGCAAGTGATAACAGAACTCTTACTGTATTGAGTTTGGCAACAGGAGCAAAGGTCTCTTGATAGTCAACACCATATGATTGAGTGAACCTCTTGGCAACCAACCGAGCCTTGAATCTGTTGATACTCCCATCTGAATTATACTTGACAGTGAAAATCCACTTACATCCAACTGCATGTTTTCCTTGAGGTAACTCAACAAGACGCCATGTACCATTCTTCTCAAGAGCATTTATTTCCTCATTGACAGCAACCTTCCATTTGGGATCTCTTAGTGCCTCATAGATGTTTGTGGGAATCTGGACAAGATCAAGAGAGGCAACAAAGGCTCGATACATAGGAGTTAATTTCCCATAAGCAACATACCTTTCTATTGGGTGACTAGTGCATGTTCTAACACCCTTTCGTTGAGCAATAGGCAAATCAAGATCATCAATAGCAGTAGATACCAACTCATGGGTCATAGAGTCCTTACCTTCATGATTTTCAAGGTCAAGTAAGCTCGAATGTGTGTTTGAACAGTCCTGGCTTTGCATGTTAGCCTCTATATTTTGAAGTTTTCTCCTTCTATAAACACGGAGTTCTGGTGCTTGAGGAGGTGAATTTGGTAGAGTGTTTTCTGAGGATGGATGGTTGTTTATTAGAGGCGAAGATGGGTTGATTGTAAGAAGAGAGGATGACGGGTGATTGACCATGTTTTCTGGAGTCGCATCTGATAAAAGAGGTAATAGAGAACTGGATGATGTAGGTGATAAATCAGGTTGAGTTGGAGTAGGTTGATGCTGGTCTGGTAGGACATTAGGTGAGGGAAAGGTAGCCTGATTATCTTGAAGTGTTTCCCAAAGTTGATATTCGCTCAAATGCTCCCCCTGAATACCAGATTTGGGAAAGAATGATTGGTGTTCAAAAAAAGTGACATCCAAAGTATGATAAACTCTTTTTGTGACTGGAGAGTAACATTTGTACTCCTTTTGAGTATTAGAATACCCAATGAAGATGCATCTGTGTGATTTGGGGTCAAGTTTTGTTCTTTTGTGATCATAGATATAGACAAAAGCAGTACAACCAAAAATTTTGAGTGGCAATTCCGAGGAAAAAACTGAGAGGTGAGGGAATGCTTGTTATAACAAGGATCGTGGTGTCTTGAACTTTAAGACACTACTAGGCATACGATTTATGAGGTAAGTGGCAGTAAGTACAGCTTCCCCCCAAAAGTGTTTAGGCACATGATTTGAAAACATGATGGACCGAGAAACTTCAAGGGGGTGCCTATTTTTTCTCTCAGCCACTCCATTTTGCTGAGGGGTGTTGACACAGGAACTAATATGGACAATTCCCTGATCTAACAAGTATGGACCAAGAATTGAGTTGTAGTATTCTGTCCCATTATCAGTTTTCAAAACTTTAACTTTTTGTTTGAACTGATTTTGAATCATAGAATGAAAAGCTTTAAAAATTGATGCAGTTTCTGATTTTTCTTTCATGAGGAAAGTCCATGTGGTCCGTGGTCATCAATGAAGGATACAAACCATCTAGAACCATTAACATTTTTCACCCTTGAAGGCCCCCAAATGTCACTATGTATCAACGAAAAAGGTTGAGAAGGTTTGTAAGGATTGCTTGAATAAATGCTTTGAGTATGTTTTGCAAGTTGACACACTTCGCAATGAAAAAGCTTGGGTTTTTTATTGATAAATAAACCAGGAAACAGCTTTTCAAGATAAACAAAATTTGGATGTCCAAGGCGAAAATGCCACAACATAACTAGACTCTCATTGGAAACAGAAACAGAATTGAAACCATAATTTGACATGGGGAAATGTTTATTTTCAGGAGTGTTTTTGAGAATATAGAGACCACCGCAAATTTCAGCACTACCAATCACCTTCTCCGAGCCCACAACCTGAAATTCACAAAGCTTAGGATAGAATTCAGTTACACAATTCATGTCTCTAGTGAGTTTACTGATGGAAAGAAGGTTGCAACTTAATTTAGGAACAAAGAGAACAGATGAAAGAAAAAGTTCATCAGTTAATTTGACAGATCATGTTCCTATCACGTTAGAGAGGGATCTATCAGCAATTCTGATCATGGTGGGATTGGTACAAGGTTTGAATGTATGAAAAACCTTTAAATCACCTGGCATATGGTCGGATGCCCCGGAATCCACAATCCAAGGACTTGTGTTATTGGAATTTGCAGCAAATGCGTGAGAAGTGGTACCTTGATTACTCATCATACTAACATGTGCTTCAGCGGAAGGTGGGATTGACTGTTGTGCAACAGATATCTGCCCAAAAAGCTTTTGCAGCGCCTCAAGCTGAATTTTTGAGAAAGGACTGACTTCATTGGGTGATGTTTCAGAGGTTGCAGCCACATTAGCACGTGCTTGATCAGTACGGGGTTTAGGTTTCCAATCAGCAGGCTTACCGTGAATTTTTCAGCAAGTCTCACGATAATGTCCAGCCTTTTTGCAGTGCTCACACCATGGTCTGCCCCCTTTTCGAGGCCTACTATCTTGAGAGGAAGTATGAGTGAGCATTGCAGAGATTTCTGAGTGTGAAGTTGTGTCAGCCATCATCAATTTTTGTCGGCTTTCCTCCCTTCTAACTTCAGCAAAAACTTCATGAATGGGAGGAAAAGGTCGGACACTCATGATTCTCCCCCTGACCTAATCTAGGTTCTTGTTTAAACCTAATAAAAATATGAAGGTTCTCTTTTGCTCAACAATATTTTTGTAAAGTGCAGAATCATCAGGACACTTCCAAGAGTATACTTCAAACATATCAAGGTGTTGCCAGTACCTTGTTATGGTGTTGTAATATTGTGTGACGTTGGAGTCCCCTTGCTTTAACTCAAATAGCTTGGTTTCAGTTTCAAACAGTTCTGAAGTGTTTTCAGAACTGGAATATGTGTCACGTGCTCCATCCCAAATTTCTTTGGCTGTACGATAGAGGAGAAAATTTTCTCCCATCTCAAAAAGCATGGAGTTGATTAACCAGGACATTACCATATGGTTTTCAGATTTCCATTGGCGATAGCTAGCATCAGTTTCCTTAGGCTTCACGATTTCACCAGTGAGGTATTCGTCTTTCCCTCTGCCAGAGACATACATGAGAACTGACTGGGACCATTGAAGGTAGTTGTGGCCGTTGAGCTTATGAGAGGTGATTGGGAGAGGAGAACTATCAAGGACTTGAGGAAGGTTAGGATGATTTGTGACAGTTGAATGAGAAGGATGTGATGACCCATCTGAAGGTGAGGAATCAACTGGAAGGGTTTCAATAGGTTTAGACATAGTTGCTGGAGAGATTTGGTGAGGGAGGATAGAGAAGAGCTAGGGGTTTAGAGTCAGGCTCTTGATACCATGTAAGAAATTCTGAATAGTTCTACTTCTCAATTGAAAGATACAAGCCCTAATTTATACAAATAAGAAGATTGATTATAGGGAAGAGAATCCTATAATCCGGGAAAGTAAATAAAAGGAACACTAAACTAGGAAAGAATAAAATCATATCACTAATTACAGATCCTAAGAATATATGCATATCAATCTAATATTTTCACATATCAATTCTAATACTTCCACATATGGTGGGGTTTTTTTTTTTTTTTTTTTTTTTTTTTGGCAATAGAATATTAGAATGTATGATCTCCAAGTAACTTGGAGTAGATTTTGGATAGTGTACAGTCCAAAATCATCATAAAATATATCATAAAATTGGAGCTGAACTCCTGCATGTCCCTGAATTACAATTACAATACTTATAAATGAAGCCATTGCTTCATCTGTGGCTATATAACACATCACATCTATTTGCTTACCTCAATACATAAAATACAACTCATAACTTGGATGGATTTTACAACCTAGCAGTAGCTATAGGGTAATGAATTTCATGGGAAGAAGAAGAATAGCATATAAACAAAGACAACAACAGCATCAAAGTGAAGTAGTTCTTCTAGCCAAGTTAGGTGACGATGAGTTCAAGATTTCGAGGCCGAGTTCATTTACCTTGTTTAGTAGAAGATTCTGTTCAGTCTCGAGCTGGAGCATCATTTCTTCTTGGGCTTGATGGAGACTTTCTAGCTCGTTCAACGATGCTGAAAATCCTTCAAGGTCATCATCTTCAATGAAGGACTGAAGCTTGATTATCAATTGCTTCATCTGTTCAAGTTAATCATCAAAATATCAAGGAAAACAATAATAGGGGAAAAATGGGTGGTACTCAGTACTTGATGTACTGTGTGTTGTGTTACATATATATATATATATATATATATATATATATATATATATATATATATATATATATATATTGATGTATTGGGCTGAGGCGGGTAAAGGGCCAAGTCCAGCACCCTGGCTTTAAAAAATGTGTGGCGGTATAAAGAAATAAAGTTATGCCTTTGCTTTTGGCATAGTAGTAAGCTCTTGATTCTAACAAGTGGTATCTGAACCAGGTCACGGGTTTTGAGTCCCGGCAAGAGCAGTTAAGACTGGCCGGTGCCGGTCCGGGTTCGAATCCCAGCAAGAGCAGTTAAGACTGGCTGGTGCTGTGAGGGGGATTGTTGGGTAGAGGCCAATAAGGGCCAAGTCCAGAACTCTTGGCTCTCGAAAATATGTGGCGGTATAAGAAAATAAAGTTGCACTTTCGCTACGAGCTATAGCTTTTGGCGTAGTGGTAAGCGCTTGATCCTAACATGATGCATATATAAAAACATGGGACTTTTCTTATGCCAATGACTTAAACAGCTATGGCAAGTTTTCCTCCACCCATGTGAAGGGATTCAAATTCCCATTCCCACTGATCGAGGCCTACTCTTACCTGGTTAGATATGTTGTGGCGTGCTTTAGTAACTGAAGGCTCGGAGTCTAGGCTTGATTTCTTCTCTAGGTTGGGATCTTTTCGTGTAATTTGAATATGAATCTCTCCTTTTGTCACCCCTTGAAGGGGTATCCACTTGTCAAACATTTGATTTCGAGGCAATCTCTGGTATTCTACGATACAGTCGCCTATGCTGGATGTAGGTAGCAAGGCGTTGTGGTCTTTGACATGCAATGACAAATCACTGCCGTCATCTGGAAATTCTAAGGTCTGATGCCATTGAGGATTCAGAGTTTTATACATAACCTGCAAGAGAGAGCAGATCATTCACAGTATCCGAAAAGGCAGTGATATCAATGACAGAACGGTATTCGAAAGAAGTTTCAGTTATTTTCACTGAGAAATTCCATAAATTTGTGATAGTGCATATCTAACCTTAGTTCTTTTCTTCAAATTTCCATATTGCACCCTCACATATGGATCACTTGTTCCATTAAGGTCGGCAGCAATGAGATCTTTTGCCTCAACGAGAGCAAGTTCAATCCATCCATTTCTCTGAAAGAAAGAAAAAACAAGATCAAAAGAGAAGCTCCAGCATCTGAGCTGCATAGCAAAATTGATTAGTCTTTTGCTCATTCTTTTCCTTATTTTAAACATTTTCAGCATTTCAGTTTAATAATAATTGTTGAGCGGAGGCCGGTAAAGGCCAAGTCTAGCACCCGGTGACTGGGGGATTGTTGGGCGTTCGCCGGTGAAGGGCCGAGTCCCAGCACCTAGCGTCTCAAAAATGTGTGGCAGTATAAAGAATAAAGTTGCGCCTTCGCTACTAGCTATAGCTTTTGGCGTAAATGGTAAGCACTATATATGCAGAGGCCGGTAAAGGCCAAGTCTAGCACCCGGTGGCTGGGGGATTGTTGGGCAGCGGCCCTTCCAGCACCCAGCGTCTCGAAAATGTGTGGCGGTATAAGGTAACAAAGTTGCACCTTCACTACTAGCTATAGCAAATGTGTGGCGGTATAAGGAAATAAAAAGTTGCACGTTCGCTACTAGCTATAACTTTTGGGGTAAGCGCTTGATCCT
The DNA here is from genome assembly GCF_001879475.1 of Ipomoea nil. NCBI lineage: Eukaryota > Viridiplantae > Streptophyta > Magnoliopsida > Solanales > Convolvulaceae > Ipomoea > Ipomoea nil. Next base: position 1,555,742 of record NW_017619261.1, on the reverse strand, counting down.
AACAATAACGATAATTAATAATAATAATAATAATAATAATAATAATGTGAAATTTATTAATATAAGAGCATACCTTGGACCTGTCATAATCATCAAATCGCACTGCTTCTATCTGAAGTTGCAGTTCTCCAGAACTAACCTTTTCAAGGGGAATCCAAACCACCCTTGGTGACCCTTCCACGAGTCCTTCCAAACTTATCCGTGCACTACCAATATTCTCATCACTAATTGTTTCTTCAATAAAGCATTTTATCTTCAGATACTCGTCGCCCCCAACTTCATCAAATTCGAATTTCTGTTTCCATTCCGGAGCCGAAGTATGTGGAACAGTTCTCGTTCTTTTAGAAGCCTGAAGAACAGTTTTACAGAACTATTACAATAACGTACAATTATGCTTCTTGAATACCATTAAATCAAGACTATTGAGATAGACTACAAGATCATATCAAGATAGGCTTACCGAAAGAGATCATTACCAAAAATAGTCACATAGATAGTTCGTACCTTCCCGTACTGTAGTTTGACGTAAGTGCCAGAGCCCGACATCCCGAATCTATCTTTTGTAGGAAGGTTTTTACCATCAATAATAGTCACGTGTATTTTTCTTCCGGTTCTTTGCAAAAGATTTGATGAGCCACTGATTGATTGCTGGGAGACAATATCTGACGAGCTTGAGCTATGAGAACCATCAGAAAATTGCCATTCTTTCAAGATAAGTTTTACTGTCAACTGCAATAGTATTATCAACGAGAATGAGTATCACAAAATAAATCTGTCTGTTAGCCGAAAGCTAACACATATACCCTGAAAATGGAACTCAAACTAGTTTGCATTTAGACACATTTTAAAAAAGACAAAAACTTGTGTGAAACCGGATCCGTGAGACAATTCGGGTCAAGATAACAATATAATACTTATACTGGAAAATGTAATACTAATCAGGAATAAAGTATTTCTTACTTATAAAGAAAAATGTAATACTTTTACATTCTGATTTAAAAGTATTACATTTTTTCCTCAAAAAGTATTACGGGTGTGTTTGGTTCACACATGATAATCGGAATCGGAATGGGAATCAAATACTTGGTAATGGTAATGGATTTTAGTGAAAGTATTTTGCATGTTTGATAGTAGGGTGGAATTGGAATGATTACCAATATTGATGTTTGGCTATGTATGACCCTATAATGGTAATAAAGGTTTTAAAAATACAAAAACAAAAAATCAAGGAAATTGGTTCTAATATAATGACATCCAAAACACCAATATGAAAAAAAAAAAAATCAAAACAAAAATCTAAAAGTATTAATCTAAACTTAAAAATCAGATTACCAATAAGATGGAATGATACCCGTTTTTAATTAGGGAATGAGGTTTTTAATTGAAGGGGTAATCAAATCCCATAGTTGTGTTTTAAAAAGTTGTCAACCAAACACTAACTATGCTTTTGATTCTCATTCCTAGTGTGTAAACTCATGAACCAAACACAATATTACATTTCCATATTGACCTGACCCGTCTCACGGATCCCTCACAGGAGAGGCACTCTTTAAGAAATTGTTTAAGTAGAATGCAAGACCAAGCAGGTAGGAAGCTGGGTTTGGATCAAATTAACTAAGTATAATTATATTGCTAAATATGGATGTTACTATATAAATACTACATTATCATCTAATTTGGATGGAATATTTAATAAAAACAAGAACATAGGTTAACAATAAAATAAGATGTATAAAATTGTCTTACAATAAAAAACAAGAACATAGGTTGTCATTCCTACCTCCCCAGAATTAATCCCCTCAAATGGAACTGTCATTTCAACTTCTTTGCCACAAAACTCAGTGCGCCTGGCAATTGCAGAAAAATCAGCACCAGTTGCCCAAAATATAGTTGAATCATCGTCGACATATCTCATCTGTTACATTAGAATTCAGGTCAGTTACATCCACACAAGCGAATGCAGTACAGAAAGGCAATAGTATAGACTTTGAGACAATAACGTGAGAAGGCTGCATGATGAATGCATAAAGATATGGTTCTTTCAACAGTTTAGTCAACCCGTCTTACAGGAAAGGATACACATCATTTATAGCCATTGTTGGGGTGGAGGCCAGTAAGGGCCAAGTCCAGCACCATGTGGTTAGGGGGATTGTTGGTGTTAGAAGTGAATAAAGTAGGGATATGAAGAGCCAAAGCATATGAAAAGCCAAAAGGATGTGAAGGGTCTTCTACATTGTGTTTAGCATGTATATATATGGCAGTGTGTGTAGTTGAGGAATAAGTAAGAAATATATAGAAAGCGCTATTATTTAACAGTTGGGCGGAGGCCGGTAAAGGGCCAAGTGCAGTAACCTGGCTCTTGAAAATGTGACGGCGGTATAAGGAAATAAAGTTGCATCTTCGCTACTAACTATAACTTTTGGCGTATCAAAATAGTACCTACCTTAATTTCACAACTTGATATAAAATCATATTTCACGCTGTTAGGGGTGCATTGATATAAGTTGAACTTAAGAACTCCAGTATTATCATGTAGAGACATGTTGAATTTTGAGTCCCATCTAGGGCATGATCCCGGTCTGACATCTGTTCGTCTGGTTAAGTCCTCGAGCTCAACCTCTACAAATGTACGCAGATCTATGTAATCAAGATGATTGTCCACAGGACCAACTTTAACCGAACTTTGTTGTTTTCTAGAAGGGCTTCCTCTTATGTTACTCCGGGATAGTTTGCTGCCAGATATCACCTTGACAGTTAGTACACCACCAACAGCTTTTTTCATCAAGTTCACCACTGGCAAAGATAAACAATTCCTCCGAGGTTCAACCATCCTCTTAGCGATGGAATCAGTTGCAAGCTTATCCTGTAAGGCAGAAAACGTGTTATGTGGGTGTGTGTTTGTGAGAGATGAAGCCATCAATTAGGCAATCAAGGGTAGAGTTAATACCCAATTTAGCCCTCGACTATATATAGTGGTTTTTATCAATTTAGTCCTAAACGTCTTTTTGTGCTTAATTAGATCCTCGACTTTGATGGTTTTACCAAATCGTTTTAGTGAGTAGGAAGTTCACCTGAGTATCAAATTCTCTTGCACTCAAAATAACTTAGCAACCAAATTTCTTATTAAAGTTCTCCAAAATACTTCAAAAAGCATCATGGACTATTCTATACAAGTGTTGAGAAGAAACCACCCTATTAAAGTTCTCCAAAATACTTCCATTTTCTACTCCCAACTTTTACTCCGCACACAAAACATTGATGTAGACACTTGTATTGGGACCCACATGGAAAAAATAGCTTATCAGAACCCGCTACATCAAGGAGTAAGATTTGGGAGTACATGTAGCAGAACTCTTTTATATGTGAATGAACAATAAGAGGTTAAGAATATACCAGCCATGCACGAACACCGGGCACCTCTGTTGCTGGTTGAGACTGGTTTCCACCAAATGCAACACCAATCCTAACTTCTGGAGTCGATTCAAATGAGTATAAAAGCGCTCTTCCATCAAGAACTGGAATCATTTTAAGCTGTACAATGTAAAGAGACAAAGGAGAAAATTGATCAACAGATGAAATACCATGGGTAGCATCGGTTAAAAACCACAATAGTTGAAGCATTGTGATCTAAAGGTTTGGAAATTCAATGTAATACATAAAGATGTGTTACAAAATAAAGATAAACACATAAAGAGACGAATTGTTCTAATTCATGGTCACATATGACATTAAATCTCAATGCCCATCTGGTTAACAAATAATTTCCCAGTCCGAAATCTATCCCCCAATTTTCAAGAACATAACAAGTGGTTTCGGGCAGTAGACTGCTATTTACATCCATAAATCCATTAAAGGCAGATTTTCCCAAAATGGGAGAAAAATCAAGATTATAGCCTTTGTCTCAGTATTGAACTTTGCAATGCTGACAATATTTCCCCTACTCGAGAATTAGTATAGCCTTAGGGGATATCAACCACAAGATAACCTAACAATTGATGCCATCTCATATTTTTCCATGAGGATATAAGTACTGTATCTGTCCTGGCATAGCAATGTGATCATTAAACCACCTTCCAAATATCGTCTCCAAAAGTTAATAATTATCTTGAAAAGTAAAACAAGAAAATAGTGCATACATCACCCTTGATGTGGAGGCTGTTTATCACTATCCGTGTAGTCCCCATCAACGTCTTTCCCAACTTAGCAAGCAACACCGCTCTTATATCAGTAGTGTCCCAATCAATGCCCATATGCAAGATCCGCTGTTCCCAGATCGAAGTGTCAGCATTTTGATTTTTCAATATTTGCGGAACATATAAATAAGGTAAGATATTCATTGATAGAAACAAGAAATCACACCTGATCACCTGCTGTTGACCACCGAGCACCATGAATCCCCAGAAGTGGAGGTCGAGCACCTAGTGAAAATTCTTGCAGTTCAAGTTTTTCCTACACAAGTTAATATACGGCAGTTAATAAAGCAAGTACAGGGAGTATAATAACCATTGTAGTAATTCATGGTTATTATCTTCTTCATGTGAAGGTTAAAAAAAAAAAAAAAAAAAAAAAAAAAAAACTTACAATGAACCTTGGTTTCCGATGTTTCAAGCGTCTCTGCATTCAAGGAAAAAAAAAAGCATCAAGAGAGAAAAATAAACACATTATGGATGTCTCATTTAAAATGCATAACCTGGTAGGAGAACATGTTTTTTCAATAAGAGATAATAAATAAAAGGCAAAAGAGTTGATAACTAGCCAGATAGTGTCTAATTAGTACTCCGTAGATCATAGCTCACAAGCCAGGACAAAGATTTTACTGCAGAAAATCAAACAAATATTTTCCAATCCCTATAACAGTTGATCAGCAGGCCAAAAATACAGAAATGGAAGTTACCTCCACAATATATGATAACTTCAAAGATAGCCTTTGGCCAATGTAATTCTCCCATATTTCCAGCAATAGCTTGTTTAGCCACTCACATTGCTCCAAAGGTGTAGTTTGCTGCACGAGTATGAAATGAAAGAAAAAGAGAGCATCACTGATAATCGTTTCAAGATTTTTAAAATTTTTATTTTTGAAAAATAGGATGAAAATTACTGAATTCTGCAGCAAGGTTTGCATCCATTTTTTGTTCAAGTCTTCAACCAGAATGTGTCGTTGGTGGCTTCCGTACTACAAACAGATATTGCGGGCAACACATCACATTTTAAAGTCTCCAGAACACAATATCAACTATGTAGAAGGTGTTGGGCGGAGGCCAGTAAAGGTCAAGTCTAGCACCCGGTGATTGGGAACTATTGGGCGGAGGCCTGTAAAGACCAAGTCTAGCACCGGGTGGCTGGGGATTGTTGGGCGGAGGTCAGTAAATGGCTTAAAAAGCCAAGTCCAGCACCCAGCGTCTCGAAAATGTGATGGCAGTCTATAAAAAAATAAAGTTGCGCCTTCACTATGGGCTATAGCTTTTGGTAAGCGGTAAACGCTTGATCTAACAAGTGGTATCAGAGCCAGATCACAGGTTTGAGTTCCAGCAATAACAACATTTATGACTGGTTGGTGCTGGGAGGGGGGAATTGTTGCCCTTGATCCTAACAGAAGGGGATAAAGACACACTCAAAGACTGAAAGAGCACTCTATTGATGGAAAAAAGTGCAGCCATCATTCTATGCTATGTGCAATATAAAGTAACATCACAAAAGAACCATATTTGAGTGGCAAAGTCAGAAAAAAAAATGGTAAAAACTAGAATTGATATTCACAGCAGTAAATCAAAATCTTTTTAAACCAGTGTAATTGCTGAAGGAGAAACATCACAGAAGAAATAAACCCAAAAACCAAGCAACAAAAGGGAATTTATGAATTCATACCTGTAAAGCAGCCCAGAGAGCAATAGCTAGAGGAACCCAATTAGAGAGAGAAAAAAACCATTTCTCAATTCCCCACACCACTAAAAACAAGAGAATTACAAAAGGAAGAAAAGGCTTTTCTTCCAGCACCTGATTCAAAAACTGTATTGCTTCCTTCACATTAAAACCCCTTCTGTTCTTCCTCCCCATCTAATTATAAACTCAACAAAAAAAATCACTGAACCCAAGTTTCAAAACCCCAAAACTCAACAATCCGTAACATTCCCAGAAAACATAAAGACAGTTTTTTTCTTCTCGATATTTCAAGAACCCAACTTTAAGCAAGAAAACAGGAACTCAAAAGGGAAAAATTCTCAGATTAAAGATCATGGTAGTGATCAAAGAATAAATCCAAATGGTCGGTAATGTACTTATGGAGAAGAAGCGAATATAAACTGACTGATTGCTGGAAGGCTGGAGATAATGGTGTGCTGGGAGTACAAGTCTTAGTCAACTCATATTTCCAAATATTCTGTACACATAAAAAAAAAAAAAATATATATATATATATATATATATATATATATATATATATATAGGGATGCACTCAGGTGCGAATAAGTGTCTAAGAAGGAAATGTGAACGAATCAGCGCGCGACACGTGTCCAGATTTAATAAATTAAAAAAAAAAAATGCGGTGGCATTTTCGTAAATAATTAAACATCGAGGTGCAAGTAAAATCACTTACAAGTGCACCTACTTTCACCTATAAGTGCATGTAATTTTGCCTTGTTAGCATTCACTTCCCGCAAACATTCATGCACCTGGGTGTGTTTACAACTATATGTGCAACTATTTATAACTATAGGTGCAATTATTTATAACAATAGGTGCAACTACTTATAACTATAGGTGCACCTACTTTCACCTATAAGTGCATGTAATTTTATCTTGTTAACATTCATTGATCTGAGTTTAGCTGGTAGTAATACCCCTGAAAATCACTCGCAAACATTCATGCACTTAGGTGCAACTACTTATAACTATAAGTGCACTTAGTATTGATGCTCAGTGTAAATTTTTTACTTGCACCTATAATACATTTTACATGCACTTTGATGTTCAATTATTTACGAAAATGCCACGCACTTTTTAAAAAAATCAGTGTTTTTCATCCATTAGATCTGGACACGTGGACCGACAGAATCCATTCCTATTTCGCTCCTGGACGAAGCATTCGCACCTGAATGCGATTCTATATATATATATATATATATATATATATATATATATATATATATATATACAAAACTTTATACAATTTCTTCAACGTGGAAGATGTTTATTTCAGGTTAAATTGTATTGCCATTTATATTTAGCCTTGAATGATGACATATAAAAACATACAATTTTATACTCCGTAAATATAAATGCAAGATGTCATTACAAAGTGTAACTATTACTCCCTCCGCCATGTTTTAGGCAACTAATTTTCATTTAAAATTTTGTGATTTTTTAACAAAATAGTATTCCCCGGTCTCATTTTATATATTCTACTTATTATTCATTTATCAAATCAAATAATTCTTCTTTGTTTATTTTTCTTAGTATTTTTTATTCATTTTTAAATTTGATTTTTTGTGTTTAATAGTATTTTTAGTGTACTTTTAAATATATAAATTTTGTATGCTAATACTAAATTTAATATTATGAAAAATTGAATTAAAAATAATTTCAGTCAAACCTCGTTAACCGAACCAGACACAAATTATTTTTATTAAGACTCAAAACCTAAACCTCTCACATAGGGGAGCAATCCAATACTAGTAAACCACAAGCCACTTGGTACTTACAAATTATTTATTTAACAAAAGTTTACAAAATTAATTTTTAATAAAATTATAGTTAAATTCCAACCATACATTTACAAATAGGATTATGAACTCTGTAGCTTGTGACTTGTGGAGACGTGACGCATGACAATTATTATTGTGCGGACGATGGTCCGCACAAGTTATGTGGATCATATTTTATATAATATAAAATAATGTACTTTTATTATATTAAAAATATATTTTATATTTAAAAAAATATATTATTTAAATACTAAAAATATATTATTTTATATAATGTACATTTATACACAAATAATATATTTTTTGTATATTAAAAATGTATTTTCTTTTATGGTTCATACAATACTATGTGGACCATCCAATAAGTTGACGATGCGTGGCGCCCATACTAGTAAATCAGTCATGAAAGATAGCTTAGGGTGTAACGTGGACCTATAGACTACAATAATGATTGAACCTAGTCTTATAATGTCAAACTCATAAATAAGCGTATGCCATAAAACAGAAAAGGTTTATTTCATTATCTATTAATTATGGACAAAAATTTGTGTGAAATTGTTTTATAGATATTTTCTATGAGACGAGTGAAGTTAATATGAAAATGTTATATATATATATATATATATATATATATATATATAATACTAATTATGGATAAAGTGTTTATTATTTATATAGGTAATTGTAATACTTTAAAAAAAAATATTTTTACATTCTAATTTAAAAATATTACATCTTTCTAATAAGTATTACATTTTTTCTCATAACATAACAAACACTTGTCAACATTACTTATAACTTATCAGGGAAAATGCATGTAATACTTTTGATGAAAAATGTAATACTTTTTACATCAAATGTAAAAAAGTATTACATTTTTCATGGTTGCAAAATTTGCGCCTAGGCGCTAGGCGCCCGGCCACAGTCGCGAGGAAGGCCGGAATCGGCCTCCTCCGCGGCCGGCCGGCTAGGCGGTCTAGATGGCCGCCTAGCCGGCTGAACCGGCGTTCAATTTAATTTTTTTTTAAATTTTTTTTAATTTTTTTTAATTTTTTTTTGCGTTGTAAAGTGGGAAAAGTTCGGGAAGGCATAACTTTTGACTCGGTTGTCCGAAGGCGGTTTGGTCCACTAATTTCTCAAAAAAATGCTTCTTTTGCTCTTAATTTTAGTTTTTTTTTTTTTTTTTTTTTATGTATTTAGATGGTTTAAATAATCTTTTGAACACTTTTACAACCACTTACGTAAATAGTTTGTAAGAAATAACTATGAAAATCTTATGTTTTATTACTAAATTTTGAAATTTTTTATTTTATTTATAAAAAAAAAAAAAAAAAAAAATCGACCCCTACCCTTGGCGCCTAGGGGGCGCCTAACGTTTTTGGCAACATTGACATTTTCCCTTATAAGTAACAAACGTCTTATACCTTATTAGTATTTCATTTTTTAGTATAAGTATTACATTCACATATTGATCCAACTCGACTCGTCACAAGGATAAGAATCCGTGACACAGCCTCACAGAAATAATAAATATGAACCTTAAACTTTATAATCCTAAGATATGTCTTATATGTTTCAAAATTATATTCATTGCTCATTGATATGGTGCCTGATCATTAATTGCAAAGAGGGTTTTTTTTTTTTTTTTTTTTAATTTTTTCACTTTTTTAATCTCTTATGTTCAATAAGTGAGAAGGGCAGAGTGATAGTGTGTATTCTCTAGAACATTTTTCTAATCTAGATTTTTCAAGTGTAATGGAGTAACATAATAGGTATTTGAAAATGTGATAATAGCAAGTTTTATTGGATGATGATTGATTTAAGAGTATCATCATACTTTAATAATAAAAGTTTTAAAATGATATGATTTATATCCTCGCACCTCCCACTTTTAGATCATGGAAAATAACGAGGTGAAAATGATAGATATATAAAGTAGGGGACCACATATGGAAATGAGCAGATACAATTGTGGTCCCTTTTGTCTTCACATATTCCAATTTTTGCTCGCACTTCGATCTATGGCCTATGGGTTAGTTCAATTCCCTAACCTTTTGAATTCACTACAACAAATTTATAATAAAGGGGCTACAGTTGGTAAGTTATTGAGAAAATGTCATCCTTAGTGGTGCAATTATTGTAATATTTATTTTAATTTTAACTACATTTTTTTTTAATACTACTAGCTATGTTACAATATAGTATTTGTTCATAATTATTTTCTCAATCTTCTGAAGTATAAAGAGTCAACCTACTGAAGCACAAAGGGGATTAAACTCATGATCTCTCATTTTGAAGAGATATTTTGTGCACTAGACCACAATGTCATTGACTAATTTTAACTACATTTAATTTTATGATTTTATTATTATTTTCACATTTAATTTTCTATTATAAATTTTGTTTATTTAACTTTTTGGGACTATCTAATAATTTCACAATCTTAGGCTCTTAGCCTTCTATTCTTGTTGAAATTATTAGATGGTCTAAAAATTTAGTGTTAATTTAATAGAAATTGTAATCGATTAAATGTGACAATGTATGTAATGTCGTAAGATTAAATGTGACCAAATTATAAAATAACGACAAAATATGACAATGTTATGATAGTCGTGAGATTAAAGTGAAATTTTAATTTCAGTTTAGTGTTAATTCAGTTTTAATCCTAAATTTACGGGTGTTAGTCTATTTTTGGTCATTTTTTTTTTCAAAAATCTCATTTGGTCCTAGTATTATTGTGGCATGAATATTTTTGACCATCCGTCAACAAAATCATTTTAATGACATTAAAAACAAGGACATTTCGGGATGTTCAGTTCTAAGTGTCAATTCCTTTTTCTTTTCTTGATCATAGATTTATAGCATCATTCCACTTTTAGTCCTTTTGTTTTTATAAAACATCCTCGTTGGTCCTAGCATTATTTTGAAATGATCATTTTTTGTCATATGTCAATAAACTTGTTTAAATGGCATTAAAATGACATTGTTAATCACTCAAAGTCCTCTTCTTTCTTCTTGGTAATAGAACAATACACAAGTGCTACGTCCTCAAAAAAATCATTTACAAATGTCGTACATTCATTGATAACATAAATAATCTATAATTCTTTCGTATTATAATGGAACAAAAACTGCTACATATTATAAGTCTACTACAAAACTCAAAAATATGTTATTGAAAAAACTACAAGTCTAATTCATGATAAACGACCTTAAGTCTAGTGCATAAGTCTACTTTATAAAAATTCACAACATTACTTCACAATAATCCATAAGTCTACTTCAAAAATATTTTAAATCAGTCTATTGTTAGGGGGCTTTTGAGGTGTTGCTAGATTTTTATGAACTTACGGTAAAACCCTACTAGCCCAAGGGAACCACGTAAGGATTTCGAGGTGTTTTCCGTAAATGTATAAATTGGTCATGTCCTGCACTCTTAGCTTGAATTATTCTATTTTTTTCCCCATTTAAGTAAGTAGTTTTATGTATTCAATATGCAAAACTCTAGCTATAAAGTACAATTTAGTAAGTACTTTGTAATTAAAAAAAAACATTTTAGTTATCGTATTAAATTTAAATTCAAATCTTGATCCCACATTACCTATTTTAATATTGGCATTATTTCGTACTCGCTGATTTAGATGACTTTACCGCAATTTCTACTATAGAATACACTTCGAAAAATATACAATTTTATTTAAATATAATTAAACCCGAGTAAAAACAAAAAATTATATATGAAGATACTTGTATCTCTCATCTTATCACAAAGAATAAAAAAGAAATGCATTATAGTAAATCTCTTTAGAGCATGACACCACCCCACACACACACACACAAAATCTTACTATTGATAAATCAAGTTTAATTGAGACATATGAATGTAAATGTAGACACGAGATTAAACCAAGAGTTTAAAATTCTTAAAATTCTTATCCCCATCTTCATTCATCTTAAAAATATTTATTACCTTAACTTTAACAACTACCTAGGGTTTTTTCGGTAAAGCTTCTTCATTTAACCTACAAATAAGTCGCAAACTCTGTTTAATAAAACATTAAGTTTAAAAGCGTTTCAAAATAAATTATTCACTTTTCAACTTTTTTTTTTCTTTTTGATACACCATTTACCCTTTATTAATTAAAATCCTAATATCTTAGTTTATAATTTTACCACCAAGAATATCTACCATTTTCCAGTTACAAATTCAAAAGGACAATATTACAACTGACAACAGTGACAAGCGAACCCGGATTCTCATGATTACTTATTTGTTAGAGAAAATTACTTTTAGAGCTAAAAATAGAATTGTTTTTAGCAAAATTATAAACTTTTTGACACATTTTATAGTAATCATTACTGTTTATTTAAAAAAAAAAAAAAAAGGATTTTCACTCACAATGTGATGAGCATTCTCATCAAGCAATGACACACGAAAACCATTCATGGCACAGAACTGAGAGAAGAAACCAAGTGAAAACTGGATTCCATTACTTTCTACTATGGGACATGAAAATGAATGAAGCTATTCTTCTCTATTTACATTACATAATGACATAATGGTACTGCTGTAGTTCTGTTAGTTTTCAGGATCAGAGGAGAAGAAAAATCCGTGTATTAAAAGGGATTTTACTGTGGATGAGGAAGGATGATGACCTTATCCTCCACCGGTACATTGCTGCCAAAAAGAAAAGGTTAATGAATAACCGCATCATGGGTAATGGACATGAGTCAAAAAAATCAATAAAATCACTGTGGTATAACATCTTTACCCAGTGTTGGTCAGAGCTGACATTCTGTACAGGCAGGTGAATACTAGAATGTGCAATCCTATAGTATAGAAGAATGCAAAAGTTCGAGCATATCTGCAACGTTAAATTGTCTCATTTCAACACAGGAGTAAGCAAGGAAAAATCGCAACTCAAGTTCAGTTCAAAGAGTACTGGCCCTTCTGAATCACTAATCTTATAGAACATTGATGAATCTGATAGCAGAGTTGAACAGGGAACTGCAAAGTTTGGAGATTGCAATCTTACCAAAGGATTATTTGCAAAACATGCTTATGTGCAATGGGGAAAAAGTACTTTCTGAGCTAAAACACAAATTATCTACTATTTCAATTTGGTTCAGAATATGCAATTAAAAGCCACAGAACGGCACAAAAATCTTGCATCTTGGTATTCTAGCTAACCATTGACTAATTCATTTGATCATTTTCTAGTGATATGCATGTTGAAGTTCACTTAGACACTCTACTCTGGCCAAGCTGTTACAGTCACGTGCGATAGCAATTTAGTCATACATCCATCATAGTAGAGCAGGAAGAAAAATATGTAGAAAAAGTAACTTAAAATCTAAGCAAGTTATCATTGCCATGAAAAACACTGAAACAAGTAAACTTACTTGTTACCCAGGAGGAAACGTCCACTACTTAGAGTAATTTTATCTCTCAAACCCAAATCCTTGTATCTCTGATCTCTTTCCTGTTAGCAAAATTGAAGATTTTAAGATGACAATCTGTGATAAACGAAATCATAGGTAAGAGAAAGGGAAGAATTGAGAAAGTAAAACATGGGTAATGGAGGAAATACAAAAGTAGAGTTCATAAGATTCCATAATTCTCCTGCAAAATGACAAAATTAAGAAGAAAGGTGCAAATCCATTGTCTTAAAGAAGACATGGGGTAGAAGTTGACAAACCTTCTTCGAGAATGCAGCAAATGGATTTATGTCATCCTCATACATCTTCTTGTACTTGGATTCCACATCAGAGCCAAAACCAATTTCTAAATCTTCTGCATACTGAAAATGACAAGGCAGCATTTGAGTAGGAAGACCTTAGAAGTAAAATACCAGAATGACAGCAACTGATGCAAATCACCTTCTTTGATCCTCTTGAAATAACCCTCTCAGAGTTGTAATCCTGAACATAGCGGATCTTTTCATAAAGTTTGACATTGTCTGCTTTTGTTTTCTCAAGTTCTGCTGTCAAAACCCCAATCTTCTCCTTTAGTTGCCTTATTTCCTAGTCCAATAAAGAATTACTAGGTGTCTCATTGGAGAAGTAGGGAAAAGATATAGACAACAGAGTTTGGGGAAAAGGAAACTTCCAAAAGATAGAAAGTAAAACCTCCTCAGTCTCTCGCAAGCGTGATCGGAAGCGGTCTCGTTGGTTGCATATCACCTTAAGCATTGAGCTTTGATCTTGGTCTGAAGAAGTGTGCTTTTGTTCTACATTCTGGCCCTGTTTGGTAAATGGCTGCTGGCTGTTAGCTGATTGTGTTAATTAGAAGGTATAACTAGTTGATAACATTAGTTGTTGTAGAAAAGTGTTTGGTAAATTAGCTGTTTGGTATAATTTCTTTTCTCAAAAAGCTAATTGAAAAAGTTGCTTAGAGTAGCCTTTTGAATTTTAGCATTTTGGAGTTGCAAAAAGCTAATTAACCAAACACTTATATTGATATTTTAACTAAATCAAACAATTAATAGTGGTCAAATAAGCCAAAATTGGCCTATAGGCCAATATTTTACCAAACAGGGCCAGTCTATGTGATGAAAGAAAGTTCAAATTCACAACCAATGATAAATTTGGTACATGGCACAAGACTAAACATACCCATTGGTCAAAGCATTCCTGTTAGGTGTCATTTTGGTATATGGGATTAAAAGAATATTGGATTGTATTGCCAACCCAATCCCCTTTTGTCCCGTGTTTAATACAATTTAGCACATATAAGTGGACCCATCCATATAACCCCAATTTTCAGCAAAGTTAGCAATGGGGGAGCGGTTAGCATTCAAATTCCAAGGGATTGGTTGCACTTGGAAAGTAAAAAGGAACAATTTAACCCCAATCATAAAAGGGTTTTGAGTCCCACTCCACCTATTACTCCTATTTTTCTTTCATCCAAATCCTAATTGTTAATAACATTATTTGCTAATAATTGTTAACCATATTATTATTGTTCTAATTTTCATTTTCATACTATGATAGTATGATGACTATAAAGCAAAAAAAAATTAAAAGAGCTGTGTGACATTTAAAACACATACCAGAAAATAGATGAATTTTGGATACTTGACTATGTTGTGCAAAGCACAGGGAATGGAAAATAGTCCCAGGTCACTACCAAAGATGCAAGTCTGTGACTGGACAGTAATAAGGATATTCCTTTTATTCCAATGCATAAAGCCATGACGCATAAGATCAGGATTAACAGTCTAAACCTTAACCTCAGGATTGCAACTCCCAGGATTATGTACTCCTGACACTGCAAATCCTGGGACAAAAGAGGGTTTAAACCAAACTACCCCCAAGTGATATAACAGAGAAGGCAAGGCAGGACTGAGGGGTAGAGTTAGGCCATCACACTAGGAGTTGAATGCAACATGCCCAGGTCCAGCAACAAATTACTTGTTCTCCTTTATTCAAGTTCCTTCAATCCCTTTTCCTTTATGATCATAGTTCTATTCTGAAATTTGTGCATCACATTCTTTATAGTTTATAGAAAGCATAGCCCTCTTATTATTATCGCTTTCGTCTATAAAATAATCTACTAAAATATTTCTTCTTTATAATGTGGAAACAAGAAAAATAAGAAGGCTTACCTCAGATGGCTCTGTTCCTCTAGACTCTGATAGATCCCAATCATCAAATATATTGCTCTTTTTGTCTTTTGAACTGTATCCCTGTATTAAAGTAAAATGTAGAGTTGTTTGTGAAATGAAAATGAAATGGAAAGTAGATCACCAGAACCTATTCACAATCTACTAATTACTCATAGAAGATAAAATTCTAACTGGGGCAGGTTAAATATAAAAGGGCATGTTTCAGCAGCTGCACCGCACATCTGATGGCAGAAGTGCAAACTTAATTATTGTTAAAGAATAGCTCAAAAAACACACCACATGAATAGGGAAGTATTAGAATATTAGATCTGTAACAATTGTGCAAACCTTCAGAATATCATCCTCTAGCTTTTGGATTAGTCTCTGCTGTTCACCAACTTTAGCAGTCAGTTCATCAATCTTGGCTTCAGCTGATTCCAGCAAAGAGGCCCTTTCTGAAAGTTTGATCTGAATACAGGCAGCGGAAAGAGTCAATTATATAACAATTCGTAGATTTTTTACTTTTTTAGTACTAGAACTACAGAATCTGACATTTATAAATGAAATCTGTAGTTTATTATGGAGTAGTTCATAGCAATATGTGTTGGTGATTTGTCAACCTAAATATTCACATCAATCAACAAATATACAGAGTTCAAAGGAACTGCTACTTGATAGGTATTAAATGTGGCAGGTCTTCATTCATACCTTCAACTGTGTGAGCTCATGCTCCATTTTCCGGTTCTTGTCAAGAAGTAATGACTCAAGTTTACTCATCTCTTCTCCACTGGTAGCGGCTTCCCAATCTTCAGCCTCAATAGAGTTGTAGCCCACAGCCTATAAACAGAGAGTTCTCTGAAATTAGTCTGGGCCATAGACTAGTAGTGTACATGTGAAACATCATGGTAGACCAGGGAACAAGTAAGTGGAGTGAGATCAAGTACATGAGTAGATGTCATTTATGATGAAACAACAGAAAAGTTAAGTTTACATTTAAGAATTTATTTTATAAAAAGTTTTCACAAAATTAACTGTCGAACCTGTAAGATTTGGACTTTCTTTTTCAAGTCATCGACTAACTTTGCTGTAGGCCTTGATTGAAGTTCCTTCTTCATTTCATCAAGAGCAACTTCCTGCAGGTTAGCAAGCAAGATACAGATTATATATTAGGGGAAGGATAAAGATGGTTTAAAATAATGAAGCAGATTCAAATATAATAGGAAAATATTCCTTGAAGAGAAATAGAGACAAAGCTGACATCTTATCAAACATTGAGCTGTGTATAGAATTGTCAATAAAAGTATTCATCATCAGTCTAAGTTCAACTAGGAATAACACCCATGAATTTTATTGTTCAGCAAAAACTGAAAGCATTTACTGTTGAAGAATCAAAGTGAAATGCCCATATGTAGTACTTAATAACTCAAATCTATAGATCTCAGATATCTGAGCATAAACAGATAAAAAGAAACAGAAACTCTGGTGGACTACATAAGCATCTTCAACAGAGAACTTATTTATAACTATGGTGTGGATAAGTCTTGGTGCAATGCTGAGATCACTCTATGTATCCATTTGTGAGTTGGCATTGCATTGGTTTGAGTTTAGGAAAACCACCCGTCGAAATGCAAAACCACATTGCAGGACAGGAATAGAAAATCTAACAAACGAGTGTGTACCTTCTCATGAAGCAGAACATTCAGCTTCTTCACCTCATTAATGTGCTCTTCTCGCTCATTAGATAAGGTGCTCTCCAGATTATGAAGTTCCATATTTAATTCAGACATTATCTTCTCCTTGGCACTCAAAGAATTCTCAAGGATGCTATTTGTATCAAAATTATCACTGAAACCAGAGCACTGAGATTAGAACATGAAATGTAAGCTACCCAAAATAAGCCCATCTAGTTAACCCCAAATGATGAACAGGGTAAGAAAAACACAGGATATGGAAAAAAGTGAAAGACAGCATACTGCAGATGGATGCATTCATGAGAAATCACAACTTCTGAAATGCAACACAAGATCCCTCTATTACCCATCTTGCTCTATCAGTGGCCTGAACTCATTAAACCTAAGCTCTCAAGACAAAATGTCTTCCTCATCTAGTATACTCCAACTCATTGATGCTGCCTACTTACTCAGTGTAAGACCATTACCCAAAGCTTTTAATTTTACGAATTAAATGTTTTTTTCTTGAACTCCTATCTTGTGTGAAAATATTCTTTCAGGTACCATCAGTTAGCATTCTACCTCAACATGTTCCAAGTTCATGCCCTGGAATAAGTTTCTTTAGCCTGAGAAGAGTAGGAGATGGATCTAAACTGATTGTTTTGCAGCCATTTAAGATATATAATGCTGGCCAACTAAAAAGTAAGCAGTTATTCCACATACTCATTCAGACAAACCTATATCTTAAAGTGTTAACTGTATTCTTCCCCTACTTTAATCCTATGAACCTTCTTCTATGTTTATTTTGTTCACGGGCTATTAGGAGCAGTACTAAGGGGACAGATGGGAGTTAATTGATGAAAGCAATAAAATATCATAAATAAATAATATTACTTCCAGAAAAAGAATGCTTTTTCTTGACAATTAAACTAAGCAAACAAAAGTACTTCTAAGCAAACACATTGAGTTATCAACTCTACGGACTTTATCACAAAATTAAAGTACTTCTATTGTACTGAGCTAAGCAAAGCAGAGAAATTCACCTTTTCCTATCATCATTATCTTCATTAGCCGATTGTAACTGGGAGCGCAACACGCCCTGAATAAATCCAGTAGAAATTTAAGAATAAAGTACACTCAAATCAAAACCAAGAAAAAAGGAGCAAAGTTAGCAACACTAGGCATTATAAAATTTAAAAAAAAAAAAAATCAAAAAAAATCATGAGTCCTCTCTAAGATGAATGTAGAAAACAAATGCAAGTCAGAATGTGTGAATGACATTTTTTGAGACTTACATATAGCTTTGGATTCCAAAGTGAGGGATAACTTCTAAACACTATATGTTGAAGGTATATAATGCAGCTCTCTGCTTTTGAAAACAAGACATACACACTACCAAAAATATTCTGTAAATCATTCCTAAACCTATCAGTATCTTAAAACTTTCATCCAACATTTTGGCTGAGGGGCAGAAATCATCAAAATTCCTGAAACAGTGAAACTTCATAAAGAAGAAATCGATGCACCCATCATAGCAGGTTGTTGGTTAAAGGTACAAAGGAAATGAAAAGTTTGATTTCCTGTGCTGTGAATTAACAAACAAAATAGTTTTGCTGCGCTATAAAAGCCAAGTAACAAAAATTCATTCCTTCCTTTCTTTTCCCCATTTATTGAGTGGGGAGGAGTGTGTACACCTCAGCCCAACAACATCATAAAAATAAACAGGAAAAATATTTTTTAAAAAAATTATAAACATGTTATATAAAATTCATTATAGAAAAAGAGTGCACGTCAAGCAAATGATATAGGGCATTGGAATAGCATCTATTTAGGATGCAGAACTAGAAATAGATGCTACTCCATCGCATCTACATTATAACATTAATATGCAGTTTGTATGTCACACCTTTTCTCTCTCAAGGCTAAGGAGGCGACCTTGAGCCCGTTCAACTTCATCCATTAAAAGATTCACTTCTGATTGTTTTGCTGCCCTCTCTTCCTCTATAATCAGAAAATTGGAAAAGCAAAGGGAATCCAGTTACTCACATAGTATGCATTAAGGGAAATACTTTCAATGGAAAATTGGAAATATAAACGCATCTTCTAAGGTAATCAGGTTAAATGTTGAAAAACCTAATGGAACGTGAAAGATCTAAGATCAAAATCAGTGTAGGACCTGATTGTGCATGAAGTTCAAACAATTGGCTTTGGGCAAGTTCATGCAATTTTTGAATGGTTGAAACACTTTCTTGAGCATGGCGTAATTGATCCTGCATCAACTGCTCCCTGCATTAATAAAAGGGCCAGAATAATGATGTGCATTTTAAGTTAGAAAACACATCACTTGAATTGCATATTCATTAAAGGTTACTAAGCACCAGAAGCATAAGATACCTTTCTTTTAAAACCTCCATTGTTTTCTGGTTTTCTTCTGCCAAACTGCGTTGCTTAATCTCCACAATTTCCTTTACTTTTTCCTCCATCTGAAATTTGAGGAAAAAAAATAGATCATGGAAATGCAAAAGTATCTAGTGGCAGTTTTATACAACCATTCAAGAAAACCAAATAACAAGCCATCAAAATTTGTTTAAAACATTAACATCAATAAGTTGATCAAGTTATATGATTTAATCAGCAAATTCATAATCTTTCAGAAATGTAAATTACAAATTAAACATTGACCTATATGGCTGTATAAATTGTAAGGCACTATGTTACACTTTACTATATAGCTGATATGTATATAGATGGGTATATATTAATATGTATGTATATACTGGCCTGTTGTTCTAATTGACGACAGCGCTCTTCAAGCCTCCTTATTGTTGCCTGTTGATTTTTAAGATGAGTTGCCTCCATACGGAATTCTTCAAGCTCAACTTTCATTTTACGATTCTCAAACTCCAACTCCGATAATTTTGAATCCTTTTCCTGCATAGAGGCAACATCTACATAGTCAGGAAATGAAAAATTGAGGTTAGAGAACTGTGACCAACCTTGTACTTACAGCAATTGAAGCAATAAGTGGATAAGGGTCTGGTGCTTCATAAATTTTCTGATAAATGTTAAGAAAAGCATTTTCCCCAAATTTTGCTCTTTTGGTAAGATTATCAACCTCTTCTTGATAACCCTTGAGCAAGGAGTTAAATAAGCTCAGTTTGTCTTCATTAGAAGCCTTTTTGAAATCTGTGAAGAGGCAAAACATAACGTTTACACCATATGATTTATAATAGTAAGGACCAGTAAAAATCAATAAGCAGATTATTAAATTAAACATGATAGCATAAGCAGGTTTTAGAAGTAGGCCAGTATCATTTGTTAAAATCTAGTATAATGACCAGCACCAGCTTCGAAAGTAGTACCTCGTGTGCTCTCTGCAAGCTTTCTACGGTTTTTCTGACTGTTCTCCTGATTTTCAGCAATTCTAAGACCTTGTTCATCCAGTGCAATCCTTTCTTTCTCTAAATTAAACTCTGAAAACAAACAAAAAACAAAACAAATGTCTCAATGTTATAAAACCGAACATTTACCCCTTTTTAATAGACCATATAAAGTGGTAAGAAAAAAAAATTCTTTTAGTCTAGAACTGTACAACCAACCGGAAATTGATTTTTAGTTATTATTTAATGATATGAATGAAATATTTCAGTTAAGAAACCTGCAAGCTAACCATAAATCTACAAAATTCAAATCATGCATAAATCCATCAATTGACTACTGGCATTTCGTTTTGATTATTTCTAGATCATATTGCCACTGAACTATAATATAATTCAAACTTCTATACTCGATTGAACACAAGGGCAACCTGCTTTTCCTATTACCATCTAACAAAAGCTTCAAAATACAGTTTAACCGAGAGATTAATATTAATTCAATGATAGTTTACTGCGAAAGTAGAAATAAATATGAAATTGCTAAGAAAATGTGGTAATGAGAAATCTGTACTGATGATGGAAGTAGAACGAAGTAGCTGTACCTTTCCAGAAGCTAGCTACGGCGGCGATTGGGGTAGTGGAGGTGGACATGGAGTTCAGCTTCTCCCTTTCCGATCCCCCTCCTTCGCCTCCTCCATGCGAGGTGTCCATTTCTGATCTGGCTTAGCTCAGTCCCTTCCCCCGAAATTATAAACACACACGTTCACTCCCTTTCTCCCTTTCCCTCCCTCAATGTATGTATATATATATATATATATATATATATATATATATATATATATGTTTGTATATGTGTAAGTACAGATTGGTAGTTGAGTACTCTGGATATGTTTGATGATGGATCAGGGAGATCTGTATGGGTTCTTCCTTCAAGACTAATTTTGTTGAATGCAAGCAGAAATAACCCGGATTGAGCAAAACCGGGTCGGGCCTCTAGTTAAACAAAATCCGGATCTTTGGTATAAAATATAATCTAGACTCTAACAACATAATAAGTGTGAATGAAAGTTATACCCCTGATTTATGTCCGTTTTTTACGTTAAGTTTTTTTGTACATTATGCTATAAAGGTTGTACATTAAAATATTTTGGACAAACATACCCCTATCGTTATAACTTCCGTTATCTTTTCCACTATTGTTACCATGCATATGCATCCACCATATATTTTCTTATCTTCTTCATTAATAATAATATATACACATTATATATTTGAGTTATATGTTAATTATAACATAAAATATAAATATCAAATTTATAAAAATGATTTACATTATTATTATTATTATTATTATTATTATTATTATTATTATTATTATTATTATTATTATTATTTAGAATAATTTAAATATCTAAAATCTAAATAAATTTAAAATTTTAATATAATGTATTAATATTGGGCACCTATTTTTTGCGCATCGCGCATAAAAAATACTAGTAAATATAATAAGTGTGAAGAGAAAAGGATCAAATAGGCCCCTAAACTTTACCTCAAAGGTTAATTAGCCCCCTAAACTTTACAAAAGTACAATTAAACCCTCAAACATGTCAAATTTGGTCAGTGAAGCCTAAAATTGATAAAAACTTTACCTCAAAGGTTAATTAGCCCCCTAAACTTTACAAAAGCACAATTAAACCCTCAAACATGTCAAATTTGGTCAATGAAGCTTAAAAATTGATAAATGACCTGTTATTACAAGTCATTTCAATTCCGGCGACAGATTCCGGCCACCAGCGAGGAATTCCAGGCACCAGTGAAAAAATCCGGTCACCGGTGACGAAATCCGACCGTCTGGTGACCGGACGGATCTGGCCGTTCTTCTCCATTGGAGAAGAACGACCAGATCTGGTCGTTCTTCTCCAATGGAGAAGAACGCCGTCCGGTCGTCTTCTCTAGTGGAAGACGACTGGACGGCCGGATTTTGTCGCCGGTCATCGGATTTTTTTCGCTGGTCGCCGGAATCTATTGCCAAAATTGAAATGACCTGTAATAACAGGTCATTTACCGGTTTTTAGGCTTCATTGACCTAATTTGACATGTTCGAGAGTTTAATTGCACTTTTGTAAAGTTTAGGGGGCTAATTTACCTTTGGGGTAAAATTTAGGGGTCTATTTGACCTTTTTATCTAAGTGTGAATGAATGTTATACATTTCATTTATGTCCATTTTTTTGGTCAAATTTTTTGTTACATCCTATCCTATCCTATATATAAAAAAGCCAGATCTTTTAGCTACAGATTTTGGCTCCAATTTCCGCCTACAACAAACGGTGACGTTTTGGTTTTTTTTTTTTTTTTTTTTTTTTTTTTTTTTTTTTTTGCGTTGCTGCTTGGCCAATCAAATTAATCTATACTCCTGCCCATCCGGACGTCAGAAACCTATGTTGTCAGGCCTCATTTGTAGGGGAGTGGCCTATTGCCTGTTTATAGAGTTGCCGTGTGATTTCAACCAAGCTGGGTATGGGAGTGGTGTACTCTTGGCAGAGTCCTCAATTCCACGCTTATATATATAGAAGATACAGAGACTTCAACCTCTATTCAGATACAAACTGAAAAAACATATTTCATATTTCTACGATCAAAGAAGAAGATTTACGGGCAGTTTATTGTTGGTGCCGCTTCATCCTCAACAAACCACAAAGGTGTGCTGAATTATGTTGTCACTGAAACCTGGAGAGGAAAACACATCAGTCAAGAGTGTGTGTTTGTAGTTTACTATTATCCATTTGTCATGGTAATGTAATCTTTCTTTTAATTTTAATTTCTTCTGTGATAATCATGATGTTGGTGTTTTTACATTGAAAAAACACAGATATATATAATGCCATAGACATATTCTGACTAAAGTATAGATTACATACTTGAAAATATTTGATTGTTACTTTGAAAATACAAATGCCATTAATGGAACCTTGAAAATATTTGATTGTTAGCTTTAAATTTTTGAATAACATACTAAAAACAAAAGCATCAGAGCACTTGAATCAGAAAGCAAAAAATACTTCAATCAGAAACAAACAAAAAAAAATGTTTAAAATTAATTAGAACACTTTAATCAGGAAAAAAAGGCATCAGACTCTTTTATCATTACTTGCATGTAATTTTAGATGTTACTATTTGGGTTTTGGAACTTATATAAGTCTTAGAGTATAGTATTTGTGTTATTGATGGTATGTATATATATGCATATAGATGATAATTTTTTTTTTTTATATTGTATCTGTTCTCTTGATATGGTTTCTGTGAACTCCTAATAATAAGCTTATAATACAACAGTTGTATAAGAAGACAATAACTAAACAGAAAAAGGCTTCAGACTCTTTTATCGGCATTTGCCTCTAATTGTAGATTGTTAGTAATTGAATTAAAAAATGTAATCATGAAACAAAAATGATGTATACTATGTGCTTGAGTAGACTAAAAGTTACACAATATAACCGATACACACAACATTTTTACTTTACCCCTAGATCTAACCCTACTAGCATGCAGTAACATTGAGTACCCTATTGTAATTCTTGATAGTGGCTTTTGAGTTCTATATATATGGCATTTAAGAGAGAAACATGTCTAATGTATATTCATTTTGAGGGAAAAACTTTTCAAAGTGAATAGTTAACAAATGCAGGCAAAATGAAAATGTTGAAGGGGTCAACAAGCACATGTGGAAAGAGAAAACACAATGATGAAGATAAAGGTACAATAGAAGTATACCTGTTGTTTTAAATTCAATCTCTATCAAATTTTCACTTCCTATTTGATTTGCACCATGTTAGTGTTTTGCTTTGGATATGTGTCTCAATTCTGCACCATCTACACCATATTTATAAAACAATTCTGTTAGTACTAGAAAGAAACATGCATGGTGATTAGAAGTTAATATAATGAATAAAGCTTAGTTATTGAATTTGATTTGCATAGTAAATAGTATACAAGTTTAGTTCTCTTCTTTCTATTTTTCTTAAATTCATATTTAGTGTCATTATTTACTGCTCATTACAATTATTTATCTTTAAACTATTTTTATCTTTCTTAGCATTCTAGCTTAAATTTTTTTTTCCTTCTTGTGTGATTTGATTTTTACTTGAAATTGGTTTTTTTTTTTATTTTTTTTATTATTTTTTTTAACTTACATACGGAGTATATAGTATTAAAAATTTATGAAGTTTTAGTCATTTAGATTTTTAAACTGTCAAAAGTTCTTTTGTTGAATTCATGCCTATGCTAAAATGTAATTATATATATATATATATATATATATATATATATATATATATATATTATATGTATGTGTGTGTACGTGCAAAAGAATAGCTAACAATTTTTTTAAAAAAGAAAAGATTTTCACCTGTTTTTTGTTTGTGTCTATTTTTGGTGGTTCTACCAATTACTGATTTTGTCCATCAATGTTTAATATTGTGATTTTTTAAGAAAACATGAATACAAATAGTGTAAATAATAGATTTTTCAGTCCAAATCATAAACTTTTTTTTTTTTTTGAAATATTAGATTTGACCGTTCAAATCATAAACCCCAACAAATTCGTTATTTTTTTTTAATATTTTCCCTTGCGTAGTAATAAATTAAATGAACAAATATAATAGATAAAATTCACACAAAAGGATTGCAAATAATAGCACGAACGACCAGATCGGAGTAATACTCAGCAGAAACGAACAGAAAATCGGAAGAACAAAAGAAAAGCAAGCGTGCGGAGACTCACGAGATGAACAGGAGCTCTGATGTGGTTAACGAGCGAGGAGCTACACTGGTTCTCTCCGACCTCATGTCTGTGGTGTCTCTGGGTGTACTCTTCCTCCACACTGGTCCTTCTATCGCCGCCGAGCATGTTGACCGTCATCTGGCGCCGGAAAATCTAGAACTGTTTGACGGTGGGAAGTGCAGTGAAAGATGGGACGAATCAGAAGTCAGAGGAGAAAAAGAGTCATCGCCATTTGATAAGGAAAAGGAAGCCCCATTGGCTGAACGGTCCAAAATGATTCGGTAGCTTTCTGTCTCATCCACATCCTCCTCTTGCTTTTTCTTTCCATTTACTAATACAGTGAGAGACAAAAAAAAATAGAAATTACTTAGTTTTCTCTCAGATCTATTGATGTGAGTGGTAAAACTGAAAAAATGGAGCCAAGGAGGCTGGGGGAAAAATAAATTGGTGCATGCAGATGAAGAATCTTCTGAAAACAAACCACTTCCACCTCGCCGGAGAAAAAAAATGAAACCATCGGTAGAAGGAAGCAAAAAGGTGTGTAGGGAGGGCTGTGATTGTTAAATTGGTAGAGTGGAGACGATGTAGCAGTTCTCGGACAGAAACAAAGTGAACAAAGACGCAGAGAAGATATTCAGACAGGGATGGTGATGCTGCTGCCTGTTGATAGATTTAGGGTTTGGTTTTTGTTTATAATATGTGGGCTGAAATGGGTTTGTGATGAGAATTGTTTTGGGCTTTTGATTTGGACCAAAGAAACAAAAAATTATATATTTAAATGTATGTATACTTTGGCCCAGATTTTTTTTTTAAAGTAAATAATTATATTTTAAATGTCATGACTTTTATCTTTCGTTTTTTTTTTTTTTTTTTTTTTTTTTTTTTTTTTTTTTTTTTTTTTTTTGGGTTAGAATGAAAATGTAAAGAAACTATATTTTTAATGCTATGATTTTTTATCAATTTTTTTTTTTTTTTGTTGGAATGAAAATGTTAAGTATGAATTTGTTTTGTAAGTGGTAAAATCACTATACTCGGATGACTACAAATAACTTCGAATGGTCATATATAATATTAACACTTTTTAGTAATTACCTAGGTTAAATATTAATTTTTATTTTAATTACACAATTTTATAAAAGAACAAATCTCATATTCGCTTTTTTATATATGAAATTTAATAACATTAATATTTTTAATAACATAACATGGTTTTAATATTTTTAATATTTAATCCATGCATCGCACGGGTGACATACTAGTTATGCTATAAAAGTTGTACTATATAATATTTTAGACAAACATACCCCTATCGTTATAACTTCCGCTATTTTTCACTATTGTTACTATGCACATGCATCCACCATATATTTTCTTATATTCTTCAATAATAATAATATATACACATTATATATTGGGGTTATAGGTTAGTTATTCCCTAAAATATAAATACAAATTTATAAAAATAGTTTACAATATTATTATTATTATTATTATTATTATTATTATTATTATTATTATTATTATTATTATTATTAAATTTAGTTTTAGTTTTAAAAAGATATTTTAAAATTTAGTAACCGATAGCATGTTACCAAGTCAACAGGTTATTTTAGGTTGAATTGTATTATTTTACCTTGTTCAGAGATCTAATTATAGATTTTTTAGTTTGATGGCCAAATTACAGTTTGGTGTGTAGTTGAATGACATATTTGACCCTTATTCTTAAAATTAATTGATAAACTATTTTTTTAATAAAAAAATCGAGTGAGGGGAAATTCAAATGGATAGCAAACTCAGTTACAATTCAAGACAATGCAACCAATCTAAGGAATACCAATCCTATTAAGTATTTTTTTGGTGCGTTTGAGCCCTCTAATAAGGGCGGTTACTGGACCCTAAGGTTCGGTGAGTTCTTCATATCAGCGTGAAGCAGACCTTGCAAACCGTTTGGCGCGTTGGCAAGAGTCGTCGTTCCCCAGTTCGTTGATTGTCCCATGTTGGCGAGCCAATCTGCACATTTGTTTCCCTCCCGGCTTATATGGGAAGCCCGAAAGTTCATGAACCTGCGTGCTAGGTCCATGCAATCCTTGATGAGAGCTCCAACCGGTTCTTCTAGTGTACTGTCCATGTTGAGAATGGAGACCACGGAAGCCGAGTCCATTTCAACCCAAACCTTGCTAATCCCTTCTCTCAAGCATAGCCGCAGACCCTCCCTTAGGCCCCACAGCTCCGTTGAGAAACTGTCCGTTGAGCCAATCTTGGTGACAAAGCCCTTGATCCATCTCCCAGCTTCATCTCTGATGAGCCCACCCGCGCTAGCCAAGCCACTGCTACCTTTCATAGCTCCATCAGTATTAAGTTTCCTCCAACCCAAATCTGGTGGTGTCCAAGATATCCACTTCCAGTGACCGTGGATCATACCTTTGTGCTTACTCAAGTAATCGAAAGCTTCCCGTGAACCTTGTTTGGCCATAACGCTGACTTGGTTTGGACTGGTTGTGTTAGCGTTGAAAACGAAATTGTTTCTCGCTTTCCAGATCTCCCAAAGGCAGTAGACAAAGAGGCAGCTCCACGACGTGCCATCCGCCAGTGTTCTTTTGTTGGTGCAGTTTTTGTGAAGCCAGACGTCGAACGCCATGAATTGATGCCCAGCGACTCCTCCATCCTGTGCGAACAACTCCCAGCACTCCTCGGCGAAGAAACAGTTTCAAAAGATATGGGACGCCGATTCAATCTCGTCTCTGCACCGAGCGCAAGTATTGTCATCCGTCAGTCCTCTTCTCCACCGTTCTTCATTCGTCATCAGCTTTCCATTATACAGTAACCAGATGAAGGTCTTGATTTTTTCGATACATTTGATTTTCCAAAGCCAATTCCAATTTGTAGTAGTCTCTTCATTACCTGCAACCAGAGAGAAAGCCGAGGAAACAGAAAACTTACCAGAGGAATTATGATGCCAGTAGAGGGCATCATGCGTCTCTTCATCCACAGGGATAGGTATAGCACGAATTTTGTTAACAATGGCTTCCGGGAGGATGTTTTGGAGCGTATCCAAGTCCCAGCTGTGATCTGATTTAATGAAGTTGCTGACTGTGGTGTTTTGCAGATCCTTCGGTATGTCGATGTCCAGCTCCAAGGCGAGTGGTTTGCTATTTACCCACCAATCTGCCCATAAGTCAAGAGATTTTCCGTTTCCTACTCGCCATCTCGCCCCAAGTTCCACGATGGGTCTTCCCTTAACAATGCTGCGCCACCCCCAAGATACCTGGTTCGGTATGGGCGATGTGAAGAAATTGTCATCCCGGATGTACTTTTGGCTTAAAACTTTGATCCATAATTTCTCCGGGCTGTTCAGCATTTGCCAGGCTAGCTTGGTTAAGAGAGCTAGGTTGAAGTCCTTGGCCATTCTTAGACCAAGGCCCCCAAGATCCTTAGGTTTGCAAACCATCTTCCAATTGGCAGAGTGAATTTTTCTTTTTGCCTCAATTGACCCCCAAAGGAAATCCCTGCAGATTTTGTCAATGTCATTACACGTACCTGAATGCAGAGCCAGGGTCTGCATGGTGTAGACGAGCACACTAGCGAGGGCCGATTGAACCAACACCTTTCTGCCGACCATGCTTAGCGTCTCCGTTTTCCAATTTGCAAGCTTAGTTCTCATCTTGTCCAAGATATAAATGAAGTTTTGTCTTGTCACACGTGTGTGGAGGATCGGAATGCCAAGGTACTTGCCTAGGTTTTCAGTAACCGGAATCTTTGCTATAGAGCCCACCAGACGTTTTAACCCGTTTGGCGTGTTAGTAGAGCAATAAATCAAGGATTTTGAAAAATTAATATTTAAACCTGATTGGGAGGAAAATCTATCCAAGCACCCCATCATGATATTGATCTGCGTTTCTGAGACTTCCCCAAAGAGTAAGAGATCATCTGCGAAGAACAGGTGGGAGATCCCAATTCCTCCTCGGGTAATATGAATGGGCTTCCATCTCTTGGTTACAACTTCAGTTTGGATCAAATAAGAGAGCTTTTCCATCGCAAGAATAAACAGATAGGGAGCTAGGGGGTCTCCCTGTCTCAAGCCCCTCCCAGGACTAAAAAAGGGTAGTTTGCCCCCGTTCCAGAGGATCCCGATTTTACTATCCCGGAGCGAGTTGAGAATAAGGCAGATCATCCTGTTCGGGAACCCAAAGTCCTCTAGGGTGTGTTTCAAGAACTCCCAGTCGATGTTGTCGTAGGCTTTATGGAGGTCCACCCTGATCACCAGAGAACCCTTTTTACCTTTTTTGTTTTTCATGGTGTGAATCACTTCCTGGGTAAGCACGATGTTGTCTAACGTGGATCTTCCCTGAAGAAAGCTATTTTGATGGGGGCCAATAAGCTTCATCATGAGGGGTCTCAACCTATTAACAATCACTTTCAAGACAATTTTGAAGATATCATTCAGAAGGGTGATGGACCTGAAGTCGACCCCACTTTCAGGGTTATCCTTTTTAGGAATAAGAGTAATGAAAGCCTCGAGCATATTAGACGGAATAATACCTGAAACCAGCGCTTCATTGACTAGGTTGGTGACAGGAATACCTACCTCATCCCAGAAATCTTAGTAAAAGGCCGCCTCAATTCCATCCGGTCCGGGGCTTCCTAGCCTTTTCATGCCGAAGACGGCCTTTCTAACTTCAACCAAATCTGCTCTTTTCCCCAAATGAGTGGCTTCTTCTAGGGTGATTTTCCTTCCATTCAGATGTTCCGTGGGAAAAGGGACCACGGTATCCGACCTGTCAAAAAGCTTAGCAAAAAATTCAGAGATATGGCCAGAAAGGATTTTTGGGTCCAAATTCCACTCACTATTGATTTTTAGAGCACGGATCCTTCCCCTATTTCTTCTGATGGTCGTGGATGTGTGGTAGAATTTAGTATTTCTGTCCCCATCCTGGATCCAAGCTTTTCTAGATTTTTGAAACCAAAGAATTTCCTCTTGTTTCAAGGTTAAGTTGAGGTCATTAAGCAGCTTCTTTTCGAGCACCTGTAGTCCCCGGGAAGTGTTATACCAAGGGGAAGATTAGAGACCGTGGATCATTGCTTGGAGTAGCCTTTTCCTTTTGAAAATATTACCAAACGTTTGATCGTTCCACTGCTTGCTGAGGTTAGTAACTTCCTCTATAGCACCATTGACATCATGTTCTCGATTCAACCAGGCCTTCTTCCAAATGTCCCTGTAACCATCGTGGGTCAGCCAGGCGGCTTCAAATCTAAACGGTCTATCGTTTCTGGGTGGAGTGGGACCCGCTGAGCTAATGAAGGAAATAGGATTGTGGTCCGAATGGGTTCTGGCCAGCACCCTAGATTTTGCTTCAGGAAAAAAATTATGTGCTTGTAAATTCCAAAAGACCCTGTCAAGCTTTCTTATGAAAACTGTGCGCCCTCCTACCTGCCTCGTCCACGTAAACTTGGGTCCAGAAGAATTTACTTCTAAGAGCCTGCAATTGTCAACAGCTTCACAGAATTTATTAATATTATATTCAAGTTAATAAAATCACTACCCACTGATCATTGGTAGAGGCCACGTCATTAAAGTCTCCTAGTAGAATCCACGGATCCGACATAGAGCTGCTAAAATCATTACAGTCACTCCAAAATATCTCCTTTGCCCTCACGTTAGGCCTGACATAGGCGAACGAGACAAAGGTACAGAAGATACCACCTACTGCGATCCTACAGTGAATCACTTGGGTGCTACTACAGATAACCTCCAGGTCAGTTAGGTTAGTATTCCAGACTAGGAGAAGACCACCTGCAAAGCCTATAGTGTTAACCGTAAAAGAATTATTAAAACCCAGCTTACTGAGCATTTTCAAGAGATTGTCGGCTTTATTTGTTTTGGTTTCCAGGAAGCAAATAGCCCCCACATCCTTCTTGGCTAGAAGGAGTTTGGTATGGCGTAACGTTTCCCGGCTGCCTACACCCCTACAATTCCAAGCTATGACATTCATTGAGAGCTCCTAGGAAGCGAAAGAGTTTGGTCACCGCCTCTTTCATGCGTTATCACGATGGTAGGAACCACATTACTGGTACTCGCCATCATTCTAGACGGACTGCCTCCTGGGATTGATCCAAAGACGAAAACATTCTCCATGCCACCTTGACCACGGCCATCTGGGAGAATCCTGTCAGCCCTTTTATTAGCCACTGGATTTCAGTTACTATTGGGTGCATGTTTGGGAATGGGGTTATTTTTCCCCCTTGTTTTTTCCTAACAGGTTTCTTAGGTCTTCTGGTAGCTCCTTCCACATGCACATGGGTCTCATGGAGATCCTCTAAATTCTGCAAAGAAGCAAAAAGATTATTATCAACAAAGGAGGGAGAGGGAATACCGACTTTAGCGCCGTTAGCCGCCGGTTTCCCATTCTGTGCCCATGCACCATCGGACGCCGACTTTTTCCCTTTCGCAGCTTTGGACGGCTCAGTTGACGCCTTGCCTTTCAGCTTGGCATCCTTTGTTTTGCCTTTCTCCTTAGCCTTTGTGTGCTTGTTGGTAACCATCATCCACGGTCCATGGATTTCCTTCACCTGTATGACCTTCGTTCCTGCTTCTTGTCCCTCGCCGTCAACATGCATCTCTGCCAAAGGGGGAGGTTCCGCATCATTGACATCCGGAGGTTGGTTCCTAGGGCAGTTAGCCGAGACATGTCCAACTGCGCCACATTCGAAGCAGATTGCATGGAGGCCTTCAAACGAGACTTTCTGGAGATGCTCGTCCACCGCCACCATAGCAACAAGAGGCTTACGGAGATCGATTTCAATCGCTGCCCTTGCAAACTTCACTCTTTCTGTTCCTGATGTAGTTTTATCAAGCTTCAGCAGTGTGCCTACGGGTTTCAGGATCTCTTTTAGAGCATCTTCGCGGAAGAGCTCTACTGGCAATCCCGGTAAGCGTATCCATGCTGCCATCTTCTCGACTTTGGCGTTTTGTGGATCAAAATTCGGCCGCCATCTTTGAGGGATGACATAGCAATCAAAGATCTTCCACGGGCCATCTAGAAGCACATGTTTGTAATCAACTGCGAGACCAAATCTCACAATATGGTGCCCCCATCCCAGGTCCAGGATTTCCACTTTACCGGCCAGATTCCAGGCGCGAAGCAAACGCTGCTGGAGGATATGGAAAGCAGGAGATTTACCTAGATACTTGAGGATCAGAGATTTGCGCCAAGGTTTTTCCAGATCAGCGCGGAGTTCTTTTGAGAGTCTGACTACCGGAACTCCTTCGTAGATCATGTTGTTTTCCTTCACGGGTTCCGCTGTCAAGTTTTCCTCTAACCAGTCATCGTCGGTTTGCTCAACCATGTTGTCGTCTCCCAGGGTGGGGGGCGCCGCCGCGGATTCGGCAAAGGTCCGTTTCAAGATTTTCACCCGCTTTCTCGCCGGTGAGGACCTTCCCGCTTCGCCCTCCACTGCCGGAGAGGAAGGCAACGGCGACGCGACGGCCGCAGTCTCCATGGAAGGCAATCTTCAACGGCAACTTACCAAGAAAAAACACGGCGAAGAAAGGAAATTTCTTTAGAGAGAGAATTTTTTGATCACGCAAATAACATGATATATAGATAAATCGCACCCACCAATCCTATTAAGTATTATCCTTGATAAATTGATGAAAGGGAACTAGGGGAGCATGATAGACTTAAATTAGGGCTGGGCATTTCGGGTTTCGGTTTAGTTTTTTTTGGTTTAGATTTTTCGATTTTAAAAAAATTAAACCATTCGGTTTAACAATAGAGTTCGGTTCGGTTTGGAAAAATTCGATTTCAATTCGGTTTTGGTGAAAGTTCAATATTTGAACGTTTGTTTTTTGTCTGATCGATTGTTAAGTTGGCTCACTTGGAGTGCCACTTGAAGTGTTTTGTTGATGACAAGATGAAGAATCATCTATCTACATAGTTAATATTTGAAAAATAAGAATTATTAATTCGCCAAATGTTGGGACTTACGACTTAGAGTTGAGGTATGAAGACTTGAGGAGTTGAGATTATTAATTATTATAATATTTATATATAATACTAGCATTTCGTACGTGCGATGCGTGAAAATTTATTCCTAACATTAAAAAATTGATAAATGCAAATAATTACAAGTTATAGTTCAAATTATATTTCAGAATTTCTTGAAGTAGTAAATTTTAATCATTGTATTTGAAAACTATAAAGATGAACAAAATTTATATGTTTTTATTAATAATGTAAACAATTTTGATATAATATATATATATATATATATATATATATATATATATATATATATATATATATATATATATATATATATATATATATATATTTTGTTTTTACAATAAATAAATAAAATATCTATAATACTAATCTAGTACCCGGTCACATATATTGGTGTGTGTGCGTGCTTATATATATACACACATATGATTTACCATTCATATAAATTTAATTAAAATATAATCAATAATTAAAGTAATTATATAATAATTTTATTAAAATGATAATTAAAGAATAGGAAAAAGATATGTGTATGATAATAATGATAGAGTTATGAAAGTTAGAATTAAATAGTAACAGTGTTATAACGGTGTAAGGGTACTTTTGTCTAACAAAAATGTAGTAGGGATAATTTTGTCCATTATAATTGGAGTGTACAACATTTAATGAAAAATGTATATCTTGATTAGCATACAAATGTAAATATTGATATAAATGTGGCTATAACTTAATGGGTAAAGCTCTTATTTTATAATTAAATGATTAAGGGTTCAATCCTCACCTTGGACCTTTAATACATTATATATCTATTATTATTAAAAAAAAAATTGATAGGATTTTCGATTCGGGTCGGGTAAAACCCGAACCGAATAACCGAACTGATCGGGTTCCTCAAACCCCGAATAACCGAACTGATCGGGTTCCTCAAACCGATCGGTACTTCCCTTTGAGACCGAACCGAACCGAAATGGTAAAGGGCTGTTAGTTGATTAGGTTAATTAAAGGGCATTAGATGTTAGTTGATAGTAGTTGTTTTGAACAGCTTTTTAAATTTTAGCATTTTGGAGTTACAAAAAGTTAATTAACCAAATACTGATATTGATTTTTTTAACCAAGTCAAACAATTAATAATGATCAAATAAATCAAAATTAATTGATAAGCTAACTATTTTACCAAATAGGGCATTGGTCATACTGAAGGGAGATGCTCACAATTGTAATTGAACCCAATAAACTAGTTTCCATATTCATTATGGATGAGACCCATGCATCTCGCCTCATTAGTATTATTCTTAGAACAATCATCCACGTTGAGTTCCAGTAGTTTTCTACCTGTTAGGACTATATTATTAGTATTAGACTGCGACTACTTTATTCGTGTTAGGCTAGGATTCTATTTAGTATCTATATATTCGCTCTCTGTACTCTCAGATTGATTATTCAATACAACACAATTATATTCTCATCTGGTATCAGTTATCCAGGTTTTCTCTCATGGAAACCCTCAGTGATGACGGCTCTGTTCTTGGATCTTCTGAACGGACCGTTACCGACGTTCCTCCGGTGTCCGCCAGTAATAGTCTTTCCTTGGCACATCACTTCGTCTCCCTGAAATTAACTTATGAAATTATTTATTCTGTAGAACTCAAATGTTACCGTTCCTCGAAGGCCAAGGGCTTCTTGGTTTTATTGATGGCACCGTGCCGTTTCCGGCAACTGTCTCGGCGACCACCTCGACTGTCGACAGCTCCGGCGCGGCAGCTACGAACCTCTCGACACGGCAGACTTCTTGGTGGCGACAGGACAAGGCCATCTTTTCAATGCTTATCTTGTCCTTGTCCGAGCTCCAGCTGCTTTTGTTGCCGCACGATCGTCTTTTGTTTGGCACATGCGTCTCGGGCACCCTCACTCCCGGGTTCTGCGCCAAATTTTAGGATCTTCGTCTCTTAGTACTTTTAATTCCAATGATCTTCCCAATATCTGTTCGTCTTGTCAATTGAGAAAATCATCTCGCTTTCCTTTATCTCGTGTTGTAACCACTAGTACGCAACCTTTAGAATTAATATATTCTGATATTTGAGGCCCTGCGCCATTAATCTCTGCGAATGGCTTTAAATATTTTGTTTTGTTTGTGGATGATTACACTAGATATATGTGGTATTATCTCATGCGTGCTAAATATGAGTTATATGCCATATTTGATAAGTTTCGGTCACTTGTTGAAAGATCTTTTTCCTGCAAAATTCTTTCTTTTCAATCTGATTTAGGGGGAGAGTATAAAAAACTTGGTTCCACTCTGGCATCTCTCGGTATTCATCACAGGCAATCCTGTGCGTATACTCATGAGCAAAATGGGAGGGTGGAGCGCAAGCATCGACATGTGGTTGAGACAGGTCTTGCCTTAATGGCTCAGGCATCTGTCCCGTCTCGTTTATGGGATTATGCATTTGAAACCGCTGTGTACCTGATTAATAAAATGCCCACTCGTGTCTTGTCTAATAAATCTCCACATTATCTATTATATCGTTCCCCGCCGTCCTATTCCTATCTCCGGGTATTTGGGTGTCTATGCTTCCCCAACTTGCGTCCATATAACCGCAACAAACTACAGTTTCGTTCTTCTCCCTGTGTCTTTCTTGGATATCCTCCGTCTTTTCGTGGCTATCATTGTTTGGACACTAACACTAACAAGGTTTATATCTGTCGCCATGTGCGATTCGATGAGAGTGTTTTTCCATTTGTTGCTCGTGTTGATTCGCAGGTTGTCACACCGATCCCGGAACCGTAGGCCGTTGCACCTATTTTTGCCAATGATGATGCGGTCCGGTCGCATGACCACATTGCCAAGTCGCTTGCTGAACCGCCAACTGCACCCGTTGCCGTGCCCAGCCAGCCGAGTCCGAGCGGACTGTCACGGAGCAGCCGACTGCTCGGCCGCGTGGCCGTTCGCGCGGTCGGTCTCGTCATCCCGTTTCACCAACTCCTGCTTGGTCTCACGGTATGGCTACACGGAGCACGGGGCCACATGATCATGTTGCACTGTCCGCTGATGTTACTACTGAGCCCACGTGCTACTCTCAAGCGGTCAAATATTCTGAGTGGCGGATGCAATGGACTTGGAATTTAATGCCCTGGTGCATAACAATAGATGGCAACTTGTTCCTTATAAATCAGGTATGAATGTGGTTGGTTGCAAGTGGGTGTTTAGAGACAAACGTTCTGAATGGGAAGAGGTTTGGTGAAACCATCTGCTACTTGGTTTGATGATGAGACTAACAGCAGCTTGATTAAGCCTTGGGAGACTTTTCCTCGAACGAGGTGACAATCTATCTCGATGTGCTTCGTTCTCTCGTGAAACACTTGGTTTTCAGCCATGGCTACAACAGATTTATTGTCACAAAAGACTACTGCAGGCTTCTGCATAGAGATCTGCATGTCTGTGAGTAAAAAAAACTAACCATTGTACTTCACAAACTGTTGAGGCAAGAGCCCGGTATTCGACTTCGGATGAAGATCTAGACACTGTTGGTTGCTTCTTAGACTTCCAAGAGATGAGGGAAGAGCCAAGGAAAATGCAAAAACCAGTTATGGATCTTCGCGTGTCAACACACGCAGCCCAGTCAGAATCTGAAAAAACATTAAGCTGCAATGCACAGCCTTTAGGATAGAACAAGCTTTGCCCTGGAGTCCCTTTTATATATCGAAGGACCCAGTGAGCAGCACTGAGGTGCTTGTTAGTAGGAGTGTCAATGAACTGACTTAGCTGCTGTACAGCGTAGGAGATATCCGGTCTTGTGGCCGTGAGATATAGGAGACGACCTGTTAGGAATAAAGTGTAATGGTTTTGATATGCCAAATATGTATTTGTAGATCCCCCAATTTTATTTTATAGGTCTAGTAGAGTCTTAGACCATGATCGGGAAATTATTTAATATGCAAAAGAGAAAAACAGAGGAAGATGCATGAAAATAGAAGAAGAAGATATCAAGCTGAAAATCAAGAATTTGTCTGGAGAAAATGACAAATTGAAGAAGAAGATGAATGATATGAAAATCACGTCAATGCTACTCAAGAAGATATCCCAGAAGAATTTTCATGAAAGAAAATTAAGTTTGGAAGATTGCATGAATTTGACTTGGAGATCAAGCATCTATGGAAAGAAAGGAGTACATCAAATATGATTGGAGATTTAACCAATAAGTTGTACAGACGAAGTGGAAGATGCCTGATATATTATGTGAAATGGCTCAAGTTCAAATCTCACCATTAATAACTTTACACGATAAAATTTGAGAAGTCAGAATTAATTAAGTCTGATGAAGTTGGGTGCCGATGAGCCGATTTCAGAGCAATTGAAATTGGGAAGTGGATTGGGAGCTAGTTTCAATTGCAATCGTTATACCCTACACCACGGCGTGCGTAGCACTGTGCGCCGCGCGCCTCTCAAAACAACGTCGTTTTGTGAGGCGCGGTAGGAAGTTGTTGTGATTATGTGTATTTGTTCATACAGTTATGTACATTTTTTATACAATTATGTACATTCTTTTTATACAATTATGTACATTCGAATCAGAAAATTTGTATGTATTATTTTAAGAGTTGATGTGTATTATATTAAAAGTTTATGTTTATTATGTATTATGTTAGATTATGTGTATTATCTTTTAAAAAGAGTATGTATATTTTGTTATATAATTATGTACATTCATGTATACAATTATGTGTATTCTAGTATAACATTATGTACATTTTTGAACAACGGGTTTTTTTTAAAGAAAAAATTACTACCATTCACTGGGGTGGGAAATTTAAAAAAAAAAAAATTTAAAACGACGTTGTTTTGCATCTGGGCGCACAGTGCAACGCGCGCCGTGGTGTAGGATATAAATTGCCTTTCAATTGAGATTGGGAGCTTGTTTCACAAGGGAATCAAAAGCGCCAATTACAAGTGGATTGGGAGCTAGTTTCAATTGAGATTGAAATCAAAAGCGCCAATTACAAGTGGATTGGGAGCTAGTTTCAATTGAGATTGTAGTATGGGATGCAATTTCAAATTGGGGACCGATTCAAAGAAGACATGGAGCTAGTTTCACAAGGTAATCAATTCAAGTTGGGAGCCAATGCATGAATTGAAATTGGGAGTCAATTGAGATTGTAGTATGGGATGCAATTTCAAATTGGGGACCGATTCAAAGAAGACATTGAGATCAAATCAATTGGGAGTCAATTGAGATTGTAGTATGGGATGCAATTTCAAATTAGGGACCGATTCAAAGAAGATATTGAGATCAAAATTGAATTGAGATGAAATTCAATACCAGGAGAAGTCTGGGAGCCAATTTCGAAGTCAAAGTCGAATAATTCAAATTGGGGAGCCAATTTCGAAGTCAAAGTCAAATAATTTAAATTGGGAATCAAATAATTCAAATTGGGGAGCCAATTTCGAAGTCAAAGTCAAATAATTCAAATTGGGAAGCAATTGAAGCACCAAGAGTAGATTGGGAGCCAATTACAAGTCAAAATCAATTGGGTTACAAGTCAAAATCAATTGGGTGCCAATTACAATGGAGAAATTCAAATTGGGTGCCAATTACAAGTCAATTCAAATTGGGTGCCAATTGAAGCACCAGGAGTAGATTGGAAGCCAATTACATGTCAAAATCAATTGGGTGCCAATTACAATGGAGAAATTCAAATTGGGTGCCAATTACAAGTCAATTGTAATTGGGTATCAATTACAAAGGAGAAATTCAAATTGGGAGGAAGTTCAAAGCTAGTTTGAAGTCTGAGAACACCCAGACGTGAGAATGAAGAAGATGAAGAAAAACTTACAGTAAAAATATTCTCACAAAGAAAAATACTAGTTTAACTAGTATGGGATTAAGTTGAAGAATATTTTGAAGTATTTAAATCCCAAAGAAACAAGAACCACTTCAGAGCTGATCAGAGAAGACATTTTACACAAAACTGAGACCCAGATATTCCCAAGAAACGTGAGAAAACCAAAGGAATATCAGATGAAGTTTGGATGCTCATTTGCATGAAGTTGAAGCTCTACCAACGGTTAGCTTATCTCTTTCTGACACTTTGCAGAAGATAAGATAAGATCTCTGACAAAAGATACAAGATTTCAAAAATGAGATCGTCTCTTTCCAACGGGCAGATTCTCATTACCAGCTATAAAATGATGAAGATATGAAGACTTGAAGATAGGGGGAACCAACAAGCTAAAAAAGAGCAATAGAGCAAAAATCTCATTTGGTACAAAGCATACCAAAAATCTTCAAGTGAGAAGTGAGAAAGAACTCTGAGAGCTTAACAGAGAAATATTCAGAGAGTTTAAAAAATAGAGCAAAACAGAGCATAAAAATCAAGTGCTTTACTTGATACACTCAAAGAGAGAAAACACTCAGATCATTCAAGAGAAATCATTCCAGAGTGTTTTATCTTCATCAAAGAGACCTGCGCATCATTGAAGATCAACTACAGAGTCTCGAAGTTGGAAGCAAGACAAAACTTGTTTTGGAGCAAAACAAGAGAAGGGAGGAAAGTAGCACGGAGCTGTGAAATCCTGGATTGTCACACGGAGCTGTGAGATCCGAAGCAGCAGTGTCGGAGGCACTGGGCGTGATTAGTACGGGCTTTGTGATCAAAGCACTAGATCACGGGATATGTTTCTACCGGAGTGTGGAAGACGGGGGAAAGTAACGCGGAGTCGTGAAATCCTGGGATAGTAGCGCGACGACGTGAAACCCGAAGCAGCAGTGTGGTGTCACTGGGCGTGATTAGTGCGGGCTTTGTGATCAAAGCACTAGATCACGGAAATTCATTGTATCTTGGAACCAAGAAGTGGTGGATATAATGAATTGCTCTTGGAGATAAGAGCAAGTGGAGTAGGAGGATTACACCACCTCGCGAGCCACTATAATTGTCTTGTGTTCTTTACTGCTTTCTTTACTTACTGCTATTTACTTGCTCTACATGAGATATACTGCTCACACAATCTCACACACACTTTATCTTTATTTAATTCCGCTGTGCACCATACTCTAACAATGTAGTTAAGAGTTTTGGTTTATCTCTGGCTTAGCAATTGTTGTGCTGTGCGAAAAAGTTTGAAAGTCTATTCACCCCCCCCCCCCTCTAGACTTTCACCTTACCTCTTTTGGGACCAACACGACCAACGAGTCTTCTATAGCCATTTACATCACTGAGTGGTTCACCATCAGTGTGGTTGAGATGGTAACCAGGCACCATTGGAGTGTTTACTGGTTTTGCCTCAAGAAAACCTGCTTCTGCTAATATGTCTAGAGAGTATTTCCTTTGACAGAGATTGAGGCCTGCATCATCTAGTTTCGCCTCAATCCCTAGAAAATACCCTAACTTCCCCAAGTCCTTAATCTTGAAAGCATTGTTGAGGACTGTTTTGAGATCACTGATTAGGTCCAAATCAGGACTTGTGACCAATATATCATCTACATACACGAGTACGGCTATGAAGGAGCCCTCATATCCTCTTGTGAACAAGGATGGATCAGCCTTGGACTGAGTGAATCCCATACTGGACAAAGCTGTACTTAACTTGGCATTCCACTGGCGGCTTGCTTGTTTAAGACCATAGAGAGATCGGAGCAGTCTACACACTTGGTTTGGTTTTTCAGATTGAAAACCGGGAGGCAGAGTCATATAAACTTCTTCCGTTAAATCACCATGTAGAAAGGCGTTATTTATGTCCAGTTGATGAATATTCCAAGCCTTCGAAGCTGCAATCGCCAGGAAGGTTCGAATGGTTGTGATTCTAGCAATCGGTGAAAACGTCTCAATGTAATCAACAACTAACTGTTGGGTATATCCCTTTGCCACTAGATGTGTTTTGTATCTTTCAACCGAACCATCAGCTTTTAACTTCACCTTGTAGACCCATTTACACCCTATAGGTATCTTTCCTGCAGGCAAGGTGGTTAACTCCCATGTATTATTATCTTGGAGGGCTTGAATTTCTATTTTCATAGCCTCTCTCCAATGTTGCTCCTTTATGGCTTGATTGTAAGACTTTGGTTCAGTAGCAGTAGTAACAGCCATAGAGAAGTACTTGTGTGATGGTTCTAGGACATCAAATGTTATAACCTTGGAAAGAGAGTGTGGAGATGAACCTTTACTAACCACAACTTCACAGAGATAGTCTTGAAGCCTATTTGAAAACTGCATTTGTCTACTCGATCTTCTTGGTTGGATATCACCATTGCTGGTTGACTCATGTGAAGTATGATCACATTACTGTATCTCATGTACACTCTCATCATTATTTCTGCACATACCATCAGAATTAGAGTGTTGTGACAAAGTTTCCTGATTTTCCACCCTTTGCTGCTCCATTTTCGGTTCAGCTTCATGGTCTATGGTGGGTGCACCATAAGCAAAGGATTGATGTGAACCAGCCCCACCTTCATCCTCATTGGCAGTGGATAGCTGCACTCTGGAATTATCAAAAGAAGGCTCATAATGAAGCTGAGTGTTAGTAGGAATAATGGGAAGAGATGGACCATTCAAC
This sequence comes from Ipomoea nil, assembly GCF_001879475.1. Taxonomy (NCBI): domain Eukaryota; kingdom Viridiplantae; phylum Streptophyta; class Magnoliopsida; order Solanales; family Convolvulaceae; genus Ipomoea; species Ipomoea nil. Next base: position 1,514,053 of record NW_017619261.1, on the reverse strand, counting down.
ATAGGATCATGACCCTCATCTGATGAAAATTCCTGTGAAGAAAAGGGAAACACAGATTCATAGAACTTCACATTTCGTGACACAATTATGTTCTTTTCTTCTAAGTCATACATCAGATAGCCTTTAGTGTAGGCAGGCATGCCCACAAAGATACACCTCTTACTTCTTTGGTCCATTTTGTGCTTGGAGGGTGAGAGATTTGCAGCGTAGCAGAGACAACCAAAAGTCTTGAGACACATGAGATCAGGATCCTTTCCATATAATCTGTGAAAGGGGTTAGATAATTCAATGACTGGTGAAGGCAGTCGATTAATAATATACACAGCATGCATTACACATTGCCCCCAAAACTAAAGAGGCAAGGAGGCTTGAAACCGGATAGATCTTGCTACATTAAGAACGTGTTGATGCTTCCATTCAACTATTGCGTTCTGCTGTGGTGTATAAACGCAGGACTTTTGGTGAATAATTCCTTTCTCTGCAAAAAACTCAGCCATATTGAACTCTGCTCCGTTGTCAGTTCGAAAGGCTTTAATGATCTTCCCAAATTGAGTAAGAACCCACGCATGAAACTTTATAATGAATTGTCTTACTTCAGCTTTGCTTCTCATAAGGTGTAACCAAGTGAACCGTGAGTAGTCGTCAACCAAAGTTAAGAAATAACGTTCTCCTTTCAACGAGCAAACTGGAAATGGTCCCCATATGTCGGTATGAACAAGATCAAAGGCAGCCTTCGAAATTGTAACACTGAGGGGAAATGGTGATCTTTTATGTTTAGCAAGATTGCAAACATCACATACAGAATTTTTGACAGAAATATTCTTGATCTCTTTCAAAGAATGGAGTTTATTAAACGGGAAGTGTCCTAGTCTTTGGTGCCAAATCTCACTACTATTACATTGTGATGCTACGATGTTATGAGTAACTTTCTTTGGTCTTGGTGGTTCCACCGGCAAGTACAAACCACTTACAAGCTTAGCCAAACCAAGTGTCATTCCAAGAGCATCCTGAACCAAGCACTGCCCAGATGTGAATACAACATTATAACAAGTGTCGTGTAGGAGTTTACTCACAGAGATCAGATTAAACTGGAAGGATGGAATGTGCAAGACACCCTTCAACCATAGCTGCTCATTCAATTTAATATCCCTTATATGTTTGACAGATATAGACTTCCCAGTAGGCAGACTTACTTCACTATTATGCATGACATGATAATCATCATAGTAATCAGCAGAACACACTATGTGATCAGATGCTCCTGAGTCTAATATCCAAGTAGAGAACGATAACGTAACAGAATTAACATGAGTATTAGAAGACTTGCCTTCATTTGTCGAGCTGTCCTCGTAGAACCGAGGAGTTAGAGACACAGTAGCTGTGGTTTTGGCACCTTGAGTTTGTCCAGTTTGAATCTGAAGGAGAGAGATTAGCTTCCCCAATTGATCAGATGTGGTTGAGCCAGTACAATTGTTTGAATCCAAGCCGGTTGAACTGGAATTTGCAGCAGCCACTTGCCTTCCCTTTGACTTGTATCCCGGGATCCATCCCAGAGGATAACCGTGTTTCTTGAAACACTTATCTACAATATGCCCACTCATTCCACAAAATGTGCATTTCGCTGCCTTGTTTCCAATCCCATTCCTCTTGAAATTGTTAGGATTATAGGAATTTATGGCTGCTACGGTTTCACCTGAGACTTCCTGGTCTTGCTGCACTGCGTTCGCCTGAGAGAATTCAATGCTGCCTAGACTCAAGTTTTCCAAGGCAATCTGTCTTTCCACCTTTTCGGCCATAACAAAGATCTTATACACTTCAGGTAAGAGATCAAGGACCAAAATATTGGACTTAAAGTTGTTGTAGTCCTCATTGAGCCCTTGCAAGAAACGGATGACTTGATCTACATCCCGTTCCTTTCTGATCTGAGTAACAAAGTCACATGAACACTTCGGTTCACATTTGCAACACGGCAGAGGCCTTATGGCATTCATCCTTTCCCATAATGTTCGGCATCGCGTGTAATAGTCATTAACAGAAAATTTTCCTTACTTCAAACTATATATCTCATCTTGCAAAGCAGCGATCCTTTGTGCATCACATTGAGAGAATCGGCGCTCCAAATCTTCCCAGATTTCCTTGGCCTTATCCAAATGCATAATACTCTGCGCAATAATAGGATGAACGGATTTAAAAAACCACGAACATACCATGAGATTGCACCGTCTCCAAGCAGCGAACTGGAAGTGGTCTCTGGCCGGCGCGGTGATGCTCCCATCGACGATAGACCACTTATTCTTCACTTCTAAAGCAATTTTCATTGAAATCCTCCAGGATCCATAGTTTGCGTTGCCTAGCAATGGCGGACTAACCAAAACATTGTTCGGATTGTCACTGCTGCTGAAGTGGAGCGGATTCTCGAGATCTTCCATGGTTTGAGCTCTCTGTTGTTGGAATAGGTTCCTCTACGGAGTTTGAATCCTCTGTGGAGTCGTGACGGATGTTGCAAGCACCGGTGAGTGTGCAATTGACGCCGATCCTAGAGGCGCCTCCTGTTCTGGTTCACTGGTGACGACGGCGGCATAGGAGCTGAACTTGTTCATTTCGTCGAAGCTCAGCCGTAGTGCTCTGATACCATGATACAAAGAGTAAAGTTGAGGAGAGAAGATGAAATCTAGTTTATTCAAAAAATGGTCAACAACAGAGAGAGGAGAAGCTTATATTTACAAGAGGTATTGGTGGTTGATGGCGGTTACAACGGTGTAACAAAATAAAGAAGCTAAAATGACTACTCTATCCTTCTAGTTCTCAAACAATTGTAGTCATGAACAACAAGCCAATTATATCCAAATAACTCCTCCTGTTGTTGTTGAATTTCTTTGGTAGAATGAACAAGCAAAGAATGACAACCGTGCAACTCAATTAATTGCAAACTGTATAGTTCAACAAAAGTGGAAGGGATCTTCTCCAAATGAATACAATGTTTAATGATGAGGCGCTCTAAGATAGGGAAAGCATCCTCAGTAGCTGTCCACTGCATCAACTCCATTTCTTGAATGAGCAGTACTTTTAATTTAGGAAACCAATCTCCAGTATGTTCCCAATGTTGTCCTTTACAAGCTCCAAACTTGAGTTTTAGAACCTCAAGATTTGGCAACATACCAATAACTTCCATAGCATCCCATGGCAGCAAAGTTCCCTTCAATGTCAACATTCTGAGTTGTACTGGAAAAGCACTTGCATGTGGAAGTATAATAGGATCATCATGATGGCTATTAATTTTTAGTTTCTCAAGCTTCTGTAAATTTATAAGATCATTCAACCAATTTTTAGTCCAAGAATCAAATTTCTCCACCCACCTCGGTATGAAAATTCCCATCACTTTCGCATTTGGAATTCTCAAAAATACTTGCTTTTTGCATTGGGAAGGGCGTAGCCAATAAATTGTCTGCAAGTACTCTTGAACAACACTCGGAATATCGAACATAAACACCCTGCTAAATTGTAGATGCCTCAACATTGGCATCCTCCAAATTTGATGTGCCTTTGTTGGATAATACTCCACAAATCTTTCTTCTTTTGTAAGAAGCACAAGAGTTTGTAGATTAAACTCTCTTTCGACTTCCACATTTCCAATTGGCTACAGAAGTCTATGTTCACAGTTAAGTATCTCAAAAGAATTAGATCATCAAAACCCATACTAGTAAACAACAAATGCCAATCAAAGCAGGGAGTACCACTTAGATCCAATACTCTCAACATCTTGAAATCTGAAATTTGGTCAATAAACCAATTTGAACAAAACAATAAAATGGATCGAGATCTATTATCGTCAAGTGAAACATTATTCCTTGTTTCAATACTTACCCAACGACGATAAATATGTAAGTTACCAAAATGTCCATCTACAACATGTAAGAGGTCCTCCTCCATTGCTTTCCTCTTACAGAAGTCATGTACTATGTCATGCACCTTACATGTCTTAATCTTGCCATCTAAGCTAGTTTTGTCAATCAAAACTAAACTCCTACATACAAGTTCTTTTAGAAAATCATCAGCAACTTCTTCTAAGCTCTTTTGACCTTCTACTTTCACAAACCCTTCTGCTATCCATAATTTAATAAGTTCTTTCACAGGAATTCGATCTCCTTGGAAACCCATAGTGACTCATTGATTGCTCGTGCAAGTCCAGCAACTATAACAATTGCAAAAGGCAATCCCTTGAAATAATTGAGAATGTGTATCCATATTGCCTCGACTTCTGAGCGCAATCTTACAGGGTGAATCTTTTGGAGAAATAAATCCCAACTTTCTTCTGAATTTAAAAAAGGCAAGTTTAGAGAACAATAAGTATACGATCTTGCCACTCCATCATGTCGACTGGTCAACAATATTCTACTCCCATTACAATCTTCTGGAAATGACCCTTGAATGTCCTCCCAATGGTTACTATTCCATATGGCATCTAGAACAATCAGATACCTCTGACCAAGTAACTGTTGGCGTACTAGGTTAGGTAGGTCGTCGTTGACTTGATGGATGAATTCTTTCTGTTTTGGCTCAATACACAACAAAAGCTCACGAAGCATTCTACGTCCGTCATATGTTGCAGATGTAGACATAGTTGCCCAGGCAAGAACATCAAAATGAGATATAACTAATGGATCTTGGTACAAGCTTGGAGCAAAAGTTGTCTTACCTATTCCCGCCATGCCAACGATTGGTATAACCAGTCTTTCTTGAGATTTGTCATCAAGGAGTAACCGTTTGATACGTTCCAACTCAGCAGTGCGCCCTACCATTGTGCTCTGAAGCTCTAAGGCTGTGTGAAGGGAGGAACTACTACTACTACTTTCAATCCTTTCCCTCGATGAAAGAATACCTCTCATTTGCGAATATTCTTCCCTCACGGAATTTGTCAACTCTTCAATTGCATTTCCCAAGATGTAATGAGAGCTTTTAGCAAGAGTACTCGTACTCTGCCTTTGGCTACAACTCTCAATTACTTTGGATTCAATTTCATCTTCTATTCTCAGGGCAACATCTTTAAGCCTTGCTTTCCAGTCTTGCATCGGCACGTCTTCATCAGCGTTGAATTGATTCTCAGATTTCTCAAGAAACTCAACCAACTCACGTAGCCTTCCATGGAGTGCTTCCGCTGCGTTTGTGTCGTCAAGAACGACATGTGGGTTGGGTGGTAAGAACTGAAGCTCTACCGTTCGCATCAGTGAAGTCACGGCGAACCAGGCCATATCTTATTTTCCTCCATCTGCTGTATCTTATTTCTTCTTTTAGTTTGTGATTATGTTTGTAAACTGACAGTGATCTGATCTGATATACACTATTTCTCTTTCTCCGCTGTTGACTTTTGAGGGTGTTGAACTGCTCAATGCGATTGATTCATAATCAAATAATTCAAGTGGAGATTTAAAAAAGGAAAATATAAGGGGTCGTTTACTTCATTTCTCTATTTTTCCATTTCCAGTTTTCCATTCTTCCATTTCTCCAGTTTTCCTTTTCCATTCTTCCAGTTTTCCATTTCTCCATTCCTCCAATTTTTTATTTTTCTAATTTTCTATTCTATTAAAAACAATCATCCCATACAGTATTTGTATATTTCTACAACAAAGATAATAATAATAACAACAATAATAATAATAATAATAATAATAATAATAATAATAATAATGATAATAATAATAATAATTTAATAATTTAATAATAATAATAATAGTAATAATGATAATAATAATTTAATAATAATAAGAATAGTAATAATTTAATAATAATAATAGTAATAATTAATAATAACAACAAAAAATTTGTGTATATAAGTAGGAGGAAAAAGAAAAAGAAAAGAGATAATAATAATAATAATAATAATAATAATAATAATAATAATAATAATAATAATAATAATAATAGTAATAATGATAATAATAATTTAATAATAATAATAATAATAGTAATAATTTAATAATAACAACAACAAATTTGTGTATATAAGTAGGAGGAAAATGAAAAAGAAAAGAGATAATAATAATAATAATAATAATAATAATAATAGGAAGATGTGAAGAAGAGGCACGCCATAGTAAAAATAAATAGCAGAGATAAAGCTGAGGCGCCAACAAGGTTCGAACCTTGGACTACTGAATATAAGTAGCACTATTCACCCGCGTCTTTCCATTTCTCCATTTGGAGAAACTTGTTTAGAACTTCTCCAAATATCTCCAAATTCCTTATGGAATGCGGAAAATGGAGATGGAAAATAGTTTTGGAGAAATAAATTTAGTAAACAACATCTCCAATTTTCATTTTTCCACTTCTCAATTTCTCCATTTTTCTGGAAAATTTTCCATTTTTCCAAGTTAGTAAACGACCCCTTATATGCTTAACTTCTACTCTCTCTTACAAATCATAGGCTCTTTTTCTTAGATCCACATAATGAAAATATCATATCCTATTCTTAATTGTCACATCATGTGGTAGAACTTTTTAAAAAAAGAGTAAATAGCCAAAATGGTCCCTCGACTATAGCTAAATTCACAAATTAGTCCTCGACTTTCAATTTCAACCAATTAAGTCCTTAACTTTGTAATTTTGACACGATTTGGTCCTCCATCTATTTGACTGTTTGTTGACCGTGATCAACGATCTTCAGAAGAACCTTCAGCTCTCTTCGGAGCACGTGGAGGCCTCCAGGATGACGTTGCACCGGTTCTGAAACACGTCATCTTCTTCGCTCTGGTACGAACTCAACTACATTGAATCCAAAGGGAGGATGAAGAAAGGCGACCGGATTTGGTAGATTGCTTTCGGCAGTGGATTCGAATGTAACAGTGCGGTCTGGAAATGCAACCGGAACCTTAAAAAACCGACGATGGACCATGAAATTACATATATATCCTCAAAAATCACAGTCAACAAACGGTCAAATAGACAGATGACCAAATTGTGTTAAAAATACAAAGTTAAGAACTTAATTGGTTGAAATTGAAAGTCGAGGACCAATTTGTGAATTTAGCTATAGTCGAGGGATCATTTTGGGTATTTACTCTTTAAAAAATGATCGGTTATGTACGGTGATGTATTATTTAAACTCGTTTTCCTAGTCAACACGTTTTCGATCAGTTCCTCGTAAGGTGTCTAAATAATCTTTGTTTTAAAGAATGAGAAAATATTCAAATACATCCCTAAACTTTATATGAAAAGTTAATTAGGACTGTGAATTTTTTAAAAATTTACAATTCAATCTTTGAACATGCTATTTTTGTGCACATTGAAGCATTAAAACGATTAATGACTTGCAATAACAAGTCATTAGGGTTCCGGTGGAACTCCAACGACACTCTAGCAATTAATTAAATCCAGCGATCGACATCGTCGCTGATTTCCTTTGAAGAAGGCGACCAGCATATCGCCTACTCCAATTAAAAAAAAAAAAAAGTCATTAGCTGGGTCGCTTTCTCCGACCATTGGCACTACTACAATAGGCAAATTTTTATTTGTCGAAGCAGTGTTATGCAATTTTTAAAAAGAGCAAATACCAATTTTGGTCCCACGAGTATTAGCAAAATGACAGTTTTGGTCAACATGTTTAATTTCTATCAATTTTCATCCATAAATATTGTTTTAGTGTCAAAATTCATCACGCCGGTCAATCATTCGTTTAAGCCATGCCGAAATCTAAAATTTTTAATGGTATTTTTGTCCTTTTCAACTTAAGATCCCAATTTGAACATGAATAATAAGATTTAAGCCCTAAGATCGATCCCAATTTGCAGTTCTCCTCCTCATCCTACCTTAATTTGAGTATGAGAACTGTAAATTGTGATCGATCTTAGGGCTTAAATCTCTTTATTCATGCTCAAATTGGGATCTTAATTTAAAAAAGATGAAAATATGCTTAATAATTGCATATTTCGGACACATATTAAACAGATGGGTGACCGGTGTGATGAATTTTGACACTAAAATAATAGTCGTGGATGAAAATTGGTATTAAAACAATAGTCGTGGATAAAAATTGGTAAAAATTAAATATGTAGACCAAAACTGTCATTTTACTAATACTCGTGGGACCAAAAATTGACATTTGCTCTTTTAAAAAATGTATAACACGATTTCAATAGAGACGCTTTTTCTTGTTTCATCTGCTTCGTAAATTTTTTTTTTTTTTTCCGTTGTGGTTATGATTCTGGAAGCCCTTCGTAGGGTCAAACCAAAGGTAGATCCTCTGTTTTATGTTTCCTCTGCCTCCGGTGAACGCATAGGCCTCTGACATTGTTCGATGATAAGTGATAACGGCCACAAAATCATTAATTATTATTGAACTAAGAGCATCCACATCAGTTGGAGAGATTTAGGAGTTATTTGTGGGCCCCAGCATCCACCTCATTCTCCACTATCTCACTCCATCACAAATAACTCTTCTCCACATCAGTTGGAGAGATTTAGGAGTTATTTATGGATCCCACTATTTAACTCACTATATTTTAATTATTTCTTTATCCATTTTATTTATAAATTTATATTTCAAGAAAATTTCAGAAAAAAAAAATTTCAAGAAAATTCATTAAATTTCAAGAAAATCCTTTTCTTTTACAAAGATCAGTGGATACAAAATATTCTCAGAAAAAAAATTATAAAATTGAAAAAAAAAATCCACCTCAAATTTACACTCCCTATATAAATACACACCGCCCAGAGGTCTCCACCTCCTTCTCGACACCGGCAAAACACTTCCCAATGGCGAGCCATTTCCACACTATCCACCTACTAGAATACCCATTTTCATTTTCCACTAAAGAATCTCTGCCGGCCTGGAATAACATCGTGTGTAGCAGGAAGAGCTCAAGAATCAGAGTCTCCGATGGAGGAGAGGACTTGTCGTATTTGGACATGTGGAAGACGACGATGGATCGCGAGAGGAAGTCTCTGGATTTCCAGAAGATCGTGGAGAACAGTAGAAAATCCAGCGACGATGAAGACGACGACGGCGCCGACGAGGAGGACAGCCCGGAAGCGATGGAGAGGAAGAGCAACGAGTTCCAGGAGATTCTCGAGTTCTCACTGCTTTATTTTTTTTATTTTTTATTTTTTTATTTTTCTGACAATATGCCTTCATTTGCAGGACAAATATTTTCCAATTATCTCCACTCCACATTAGCTATTATCTCTTGTAGGAAAGAATGCAAACTGAAATATCTCCTTATTATCCACTAGTGTGGATGCTCTAATTCGGGTGTTTTACATAGAATGTTGTGAATATTGTATCTGTAACATTATCCATCATTAGTATTACTATTATTACTATTATTACTATTATTATTACTATTATGCGGTGCAAACTATTTAGGTAGGTTGGTTAAGACTTAATATTTAATTAGTATGACGTAATTAGTCACCTATATTGATGGGATGTAGACATAAGAATTCCTAAGTCCTCAGAGTGCTCATTTAGTGATTCATATATCATTCAAAGTACTAAGAGTAGTGAAAAAAGAAAAAGAAAAAAAAAATGTGCTCTATATTTATGTTAAGGGAAAATTGTAATTAATTTATGCTCTTTCATAATTTGTCAATTATCAATATCACTCATGAATTATTAGTGGTGTAAATGTAACCTTTTAAAATTTTTTTTAAATGATACATATATTGTTCCCTATAGTATAAATGTTGTCCCTCAATTTTCAAAATGATATATATTGCCCCTCAAGTACCATACAGAAAAGACAATATATATACTATTTTAAAAATTAAAAGGTTACATTTACACCACTAATTATTCAGATATGACATTTATAATTGACATAGTATAGAAGAACATAAATTACAATTCTCCCTTTTATGTTAATTCTGCAGCAGCCTGAAGGGAGGACTAATAGTGATTCACTATCCACTGGTGGCTGGACAAGCATTCAAGCAACACCAAAAAAAAAAAAAAAAAAGTATGGTTGGAGGGTAGTAGGTTATTTATGTTATCACGCAAAATGTGTGTACGTGTATTAATGTGCTTGATATGTGAAATCGTTATGTCATGGAACTGTGTTCACCATCCATGGTGAACACGGTCCCAACGATGTTAGTACACCGTTATTTTTATTTTTATTTTTTTTCTTAATTAATCGCGTGATTTTTCTTTTTCATTTTCACATTTCGTGGTTTCACTTTAATTTGAGGTGAGCAGTGATTTCAGACATTCATAAATTATGAATCCATGCCTGCACATTCACTTTGGAACCATGCCTACACATTCCCGTCCGAAACCATGACTGCTCCTCTGTAGCGCAAGCTTCTTCAACATTCATAAATTATGAATTTTCTGTTATGAGATTATGAATTTTCTGTTATGAGATTATGAATTTACAGTAAATTCATAATCTCATAACAGAAAATTCATAATTTAATAAATATTTTTCTTTTATGCGATTATGAATTTTCTGTTATGAGATTATAAATTTTCTGTTATGAGATTATGAATTTACAGTAAATTCATAATCTCATAACAGAAAATTCATAATTTAATAAATGTTTTTCTTTTATGCGATTATGCATTTTCTGTTATGAGATTATGAATTTACAGTACATTCATAATCTCATAACAGAAAATTCATAATCTGACCAAACGCGCGCCGTTAACACTACATTCGCGATTTTTTTTTTTATGTAAAAACGGTGCCGTTTGGACCCGTGTTCCCAGGGCATAATTTGCCTTGATATGTGTGCCCAGCTGTAATAATTGCTTTTAATTCTTCAACATTACATATCATTGCATATATACTATATATATATATACTTCCGTATAATTGAAATGCGTGCAATATGTTTATTTTTGAATGAATTATATGCAATTTGCTTGGGCTGCTGAATCTTTTTCCGCATTAAGAATTCTTATTTTATTTAATTTCTTTTGGAAATCATTTTTCTCAAACCTACTGCCTATTCTTTCAATCATTATTGTGTGAACCATAATAAAAAGTACATTTTTAATATGCTAATGGTATATTATTTTATATAATGTACCTTCAGTATAAAAATAATCTATCTTCAATACAAAAATAATGTATTTTTAAGTTTTAATATATTAAAAATATACCTGATATTTATGGTTCATACAATTGTGTGGACCATAATTTGCCCTATTCTTTTTCATCGTCGATGTTTGATTTCTCCGTCTATCAGCTGCGCCAGCAATCGCTGAACAAGTTTCGATCTTACGTCGTTTTCATCTCCAGTTTCTAGCACCCGATGATCGTAGTGCAATATAGTAGATTGTGGAACAAACAAAAATAAATTTATTTAGGGTCATCCTCAGGGGTTGGATTTAGGCATAACCGATGAAATAACTAGCACAAAGGCGAAGCATTCTTTGGAAGCTAAGCAGACAGATAAACAAAGGAAGAATAATGGTGAAAATTGTTATAAATATTATTATTATTATGGCCATTATCACAAGACCTTTCATTTGCCTTATATTTATTCCATTATTTATGTTATAGAAAATGAAGGGTTATATGGATGTATATATATACATGTTCAAGGCATAATGAAAGAGTGAACTTGTGTTCTTGAGTTTTATATTCTTGTGTTATATTTTTCTCTCTACTCTTCCATTCCATATTGCAATATTCTTCATACATACAATCGATGCGTTACCGTACAACTATCACGCGAGAACTAACAAGTTGATAGGCCGAAATTACAACACGTTATCAGCACGAATTGCCAACATATTCCTCGGTGAACGGTATGTTCGGACATGTTATAATACATGTTTTTATACTAGGCAAGCATGTTCATAGGATTCATATAATACATGTTTTATATGGCACATGTTGATTCTACACCTCTTGATATGATTATGAAATGCATGATTGATATGATACATATTGATTCTAAAATTTGAAATATGAATTGCTCATACTGGTTCATATATATATGATTGTGTAAATTCTTGAATATATATTTCCAATTTTATTTTTGATTCTTAAAATTGAAAGAAAAGCATGTGATATATATGTTTGTGTAAATAGATGGGGCTTTTCGTACGAAGATGCAATGTATGTATACATATTATTTTCATTTCGCATACTTTGTATGTTATATACCCTATGATGTAGTGCATTATTATGTTTTTATGATATGTCGTTTGTATGTGATTAGCAATTAGTTTTTGTGCCTGATTAGGCAATGAATGAATGATTTTTAATTAAGATTGTTAAAGTTTATTTCGTGGAAGCTTAAGAGTGAGTAAGACTTTAAAGCTTAATTGATGACTTGGGAGCATCAATTCGGTGTATTGGAGAATGAAACACCACTCGTTGCCTGTAGCGCGAGTTGATGCTATAAACACGAGTTGATGCTTGCTGCATCAATTCGGTGTTTTCGCACCGATTCGTGCCTTGTTGCTTGTAGCACGAGTTGATGGTATAAACACGAGTCGATGCTTGTTGCATCAATTTGGTGTTTGCCTCACCAATTCGTGTTGCACCATTTCGATTTTTGTGTATATTCGAAAGATCAATTTGTTTTCTGATTTTATCTTTTGACTTCATCTCAGAAAGTTCATTTTGCATCTAGAAGATGTTAGATTCCTTATTTTGCTATAAACATGTGATATTATGAACGTATATGAGAATATATGATATATGTTTTGTAGATTACGTCTTCCATTGTCAAATGTGAATTTATTGAACTCGCTTATGAAGGAAGCAATTGTTGGGTTCTAGATATTGAAATTTATTTGGCATCCAGAGAATTGAGCCAAGCTTTTTTTGCTAAGTCACAGAGCGTCGATGTCCAGAAGGCACAAGCTCTCATTTTCATATGTCACCACTTGAACCACCATCTTAAAAATGAGTATCTGATTGAAAAAGAACCCCTTGAATTAATGGAAGTCCCTGAAGGACTATTCCGACCAAAAGTCATCAAATGTTCTTCCCCAAGACACATTTTGACTAGTTTAATCTCATGTTTAATTTTAAGATTATAAGTCAGTGATTAACTATAATTCAGCTATGCACAAAATAGTCTCAGAAGTGAAACTCTAAACAAGAAGTTTTAGAGAAATATTTAATTGAAAAGACATTGCCAACTTTTCATGTGAGTAATTTGTACTCCAGCAGTAGTACAACACAAAATTATGAGAAGTATCCTAAGCTGATTTGAGCACTCCTTGTGGCTAAGAAACATAACTAGTTGTTGATGAAGAATCAAAATGCATGTCTGGTTGATTTTGCACAGGTGCCTGAAGCACATAATGTTACCTAGTTGAGTAACTTCATAAGGGGTTGTGGTCGAGATTATAACCAGTGTGGTATGAGTTTCAAGCTCAGAATAAGAAATAAAGTGATCAAGATATTCAAGGACGACCAAACTTATCGAGGCAAAATCTTAGCCAGAAGCAGATTTGCTAACAATGTGGGTCTGAAGGGCATTGATCCCTACGTGCCGCACACCAAAGCATTTGGTCATCGGAGAATGAACATCATCTTGATGATTCTAGCTAATTTGCCTGAAGCAAATATTGCGATAAATTGTGATAATGAAATGATAAGTTATTGATGAAGAAATGATTAGTGTCATGATAATGTTTGAGTAATTCATGAAAATATATTCATGGACAAAAAGGTTAGCTCATGCCTGAAGCATGACGTATCCGAGAAGTAAACTCATGCTTGAAGCATCCGAGAAGTTAGTTTATGCCTGAAGCACTCGAAAAGTTAATTCATGGCCGCAATAACTTATTGCGTAACCGAGGAGTATATACACTCCAAATGTGTTTTTGAGTGCAAAGTTATTTTTGGAGGCAAATTATTATGAGTGCAAAGTGACCTTACTTTGCTGATTTTTCTTGCTAATTTTACTACTCGAATTGACTATTCAAAAAGTTTACCTCTCTAAGCTTACATCTCTAAGCTTACCTCTGTAATCTTGCTTCTCGATTTACTTCTTGAAATTTTACTTTCTGGAACTTTATTTTCCAGAGGAAGTTTACTTCTCAGATTTAATTCTCTTAGTTTGCCTGCTTATTTATATATGGAAATTTTTCTCATGCATGCAACATAACTCTCGTATGCAATTGACTGGCTGCTAATTCAAAATTGAATTATTATTTGTTCCATAAATCTTATATCAATCCCGGAAGGATTGCTATTATCAACAAATTATGATAATCATCTTTTGACTAAATTTAAGATGTCAACATGACAAATCCCTTTCCGACTATGGCTTAGTGCAATTCTGTGTTGTTTAAGGAGTGGTATACTCCTTTATAAGAATGATCTTTGACTTATGCCATACATGATATGATTGATTTAGATGTTATTGGTTTGGAAGATAGAATGGATCATATCATATCAATTTGCCTGAAGCAAACGAAGGACTAAATTATTTCATATTAGTTTGCCCGAAGCAAATGAGGGAATGAATTATATCATGTGAATTTGCACGAAGCAATTCCCAAACCAGTGAGTGAACTAATGTAAAGTTGAGGATAAGGATTTTTGGGAGATCTTGAAGATATAGTTTATTTGACAAGCTTCACAGCTTCCCTATGATTGTTGTGTACCCTTGTAATATCAATTGATATGTATGCTTTCATATCTGATTATATATTTTATTCTTGTTGGGGACATCAGTTTTATATGCTATTGTGGTTATCACAATCTAACCTACTGCATATCATAATTATTTCCCCTAGAACCTAGTACGTGGTATAAAACAAAACATTTCCCATCTGCGTTTTATTCACAGTGTGCAGTCTTTTTCCTATATCACCACCATAGCGTACCTTTGTGGGCATGTATATGTTGATTATAAACCTCCGTCTGTTATTTAAATTCTTAGAGCCCATGATAAGGGATCAATATATAATTAGGTACGCTGACTGCACACTTTATGAAGATCATTTCACGGCATTAGGGGGAGATAAGATCTCAAATTTTATAGAATGCCGAGAAATTCTATGAATGATTGATCTTCAATATTTAAACCCACGTGCTAGGTAGACTGAACTAGAAGTTCAGAAGAAGTAAACTGAACTAGAAGTTCAGTAGATAATTAATCTGCCAATATATATACTCATGAGTGACTAGGTCCTATATATTTTCCCCAACGTGGACCATATATATCTACCAATGCTCCTTGATGCTAGAAGCGTGGAGACATGTTGGTATAATCCGCGGAAAGCTAAATCTAGTAGAAAATGGTGTCATTCTTGAAATCGCTTAAAGAAGTATGTCCTACAGATATTCGTCCAGAAGACATTCGTTTGGAAGGCGAAAAACCCAGTAAAATTATAGGTGCACCCAAAATCATAATATTGGGATGCGGAACGACCAGATAAAAATACCTTTGGGAAATGGCTAGAGTCTGGTTGAATTAGAAATTGCCATTATTTTATATATATGGGAGAAATTTATGAAAAATGTTATAGTTGTCGACAACACAATTGCCTTATAAATTGCTCTTAGTATATGAGAATCTGGATCCAGAGCTAGGCACCAGTAGTGCCTTGATTTTTTTTACGTATAAAAGAGCAATTAAGGCATGTACAGCTCAGCTCGCTAAAACTGTATTCTCTTTATAACACGTACACCATTTAATGTTAACCCTGTAGGTTACAAATGGGTGTTTGTACGAAAGAGAAATACAA
Organism: Ipomoea nil; assembly: GCF_001879475.1. Taxonomy (NCBI): domain Eukaryota; kingdom Viridiplantae; phylum Streptophyta; class Magnoliopsida; order Solanales; family Convolvulaceae; genus Ipomoea; species Ipomoea nil. Next base: position 1,498,395 of record NW_017619261.1, on the reverse strand, counting down.
ACAATATGGTGGTATGATATAAAGAGAGACTGGTAGCTTAAGGGTTTACGCAGAGACCCTGAATTGATTTTGATCAAATATTCTCTCCCACAACATATGGCATTACGTTCCGCAAATTAACATTATTGGCAGTGAATTATGAATTTAGATATGCAGTTGATGAACGTCATGACCGTAATTTACTGGTCATTAGACGCTAATATTTATTTGTAAATCCCCGATGGATTCAACACTTTTGGAATGTGGAAAGTGAAAATCTCAACGTGTATCATTAAAATACTAAAGTCTTTGTATGACTTGAATATTATTGACTGAGTTTTTTCCTCCCGAAGAAGGAATGTATAAATAATATGTACCATTATGTGTTCGTTAAAGAATTGCTAATGGAGTTATTTATTTATCATCTCAGTCGATATTGACGGTTTAAATATCATCGAAACACATAGAGAGCTTGGTGATATTAGCTCATGCCGAAAGATGGAGTTTTAAAATAAAAGACTTGGAAATCCAAGTATTGTCCGACCTGAAGATCGAGCTTCTCCTTGAAGAAGTTTTATACACCAGTTAGCCTATTTAAAAAAATATCTTGAAGATGTTTTATATAGACAAGTATTATTTACTTATCACACAAACGGTTGTCCAATAATCTCTTGAAGTAGATAAATGACCATTTAGACTCGAAGGTTATAATGAGGATATTTAGGGACCGGAAGTCCATTACTTCATTGCTATTGGAGCACTATTATTGAACTAGAAGTTCCATAATCGCATCAGGCCTGATATTGAATTTGCGATGAAATTGCTAGCAAGATTTAGTGCTTCTCCCTACAATGAAAATTGGAATGGTATTTAACATATCCTCCAACACCTTCGAGGTACAAAGATTTTGACGTTTATGTGAGAAACCAATATGTGGTTTTGATGGACAACTTGGGCATTAGCTCTTTTATTTTATCCCTATGATGCCAAGTTCAGAACTGGTTATGTTATATTTTTACCCCCAATGTCCCATATGAGGACAAATAAGATTGTGTTGCACAAGCAAGTAATAGTTTTGTTAAGGGGAACCTTACAAAACATGTTGCACCTAAATCCTTCTACACACATGAACTCTAGAAGAGTTGTAAAATTCTTATTGAGAATGTTTTCCCCACTGAACAATCTTGCAGATATGTTCACTAAGTCTCTGCCTACATCCACTTTTGAGTAATATGTTCATAAAATTGGGATGCGTGGGCTTAGAAGATTGTTATCTTCAGGGGGAGCGACAACGCCTAGCTGTGCTAGAATGGACAATCTAGAGGACTTTTGATATCCTGAATATTATGCTACGAAAGCATATGGTTGTACTCTTTTTCCCTTAGCTAAGTTTTTCCCACAGGGTTTTCTTAAGCTAAGGTTTTTAATGAGGCAACCGATGTTGGTGCACTTGAGTGGATAGTCCTGAAGAGTCTTGAAATCTTGAAGATTATGCCCAGAAGGCTTATGTTTGTACTCTTTTCCTTGGCTAAGTTTTTTTCCCACTGGGTTTTCTTAGGCTAAGGTTTTTAATGAGGCAACCGGTGCAACACATGGATCAACATACTTCGTGTACTCTTTTCCTCGTCTAGGTTTTTCCCACTGGGTTTTTCTAGCGAGGTTTTTAACGAGGCATGAGTATAGTTTGATAATGGCCAAGGGGGAGTGTTATAAATATTATTATTATTATGGCCATTATCACAAGACCTTTCATTTGCCTTATATTTATTCCATTATTTATGTTATAGAAAATGAAGGGTTATATGGATGTATATATATACATGTTCAAGGCATAATGAAAGAGTGAACTTGTGTTCTTGAGTTCTACATTCTTGTGTTATATTTTTCTCTCTACTCTTCCATTCCATATTGCAATATTCTTCATACATACAATCGATGCGTTACCGTACAACTATCACGCGAGAACTAACAAGTTGATAGGCCGAAATTACAACAAAAATCAATGAAATAATAAAACAGGGATCGGAATGAACATAAATTGATTTTATGCCAAGACTAAGGATTAAATGATATAAAACTTAACCTCAAGTTCAAAAATTGTCAACAGCAATTCAATGAACTAATTAACACGCTATTCTCGTGATCCAATGTTAGGCCGGATCGAAATATGTTGATTGTCCAACGTGACGCTACCAATCCCCTCATTAGGCTCAAACAATCTTGACCTTTAATATTTCTTACTCTCGTAAGTGAACTAGGTTGTGATTTTGCATTTTCCATTAAAATATTATTCCAATTATTGCTGCCATTTACAGACATCTCGAAATATGCAACACTATTGTTACCGCTCTGACCATTTGAATGTGCAACACGAACAACATTCATTGTTCCACCTTTCGTGAAATTCATCGACTTATTCATTAAAAAAATCGATTTTAAGATTATAGGACAAATAAGCTGATTTTACAAAAATAATACATACATACATACATACATACATACATACATATATATATATATATATATATATATATATATATATATATATATATATATATATATATATATATATATATATTACCAAATATTTTGAAAATATATATTCTAAAATATATAATTCGAAAACTATATATACACACACATCCTTTATATAATAAAGCTATATGGTTTGGGAAATAATTAATTTTACAATTAATGCCACAACATCTTTTATTATTAAAAAAAACACATTAAATAGCTATATATTATATAATCATATAAAAAATATACTTTTGAAAAATAAAATAGCTATATATTATATAATCATATAAATATGTGTTCAATTAGAGTTTAAATTTACACATACAAAATTTGAAATTTGCTTTCCAAATGTAATTATCTTTTTTTTTTTTTTTTTTTTTTTTTTTTTTTTGTAACCAAATGTAATTATCTTAGTTATTATTCGTATTGTGAAAATTATAATATAGATGAAATACAATTAAGAATAAATCAATATAATTATGTAAATTCTCTCTATAAGTTTATTTGAATATGCACATAATTAGAGATTATATTTATCATACAAAATTATAATTTTAATTTTAATTGTAATTTTGTATTTTATAAAAATAATAAATACTTGACCAATGAAAGCTTAAAAATATTATTATATTAAATAATTTAAAATATTTTAATTTTTCTATTTTTTATTTATATTTATAATAACATAATTTTTTTCCGTGCATCGTGCGGGTGAATTACTAGTAATATACATATAACACAAATAGGGATTTATAATCTTGAAGATTATAATCCCAACCAACATATATATATATATATATATATATATATATATATATATATATATATATATATATATATATATATATATATATATATATATATATATATATATATATATATATATATATATATATATACTAGTTTTTTACGCGCATTGCGCGATTGGGATAATGCCCAATGCTTTTTTGTTAAATAAGTACTTTAAAGTATATTAAGGCAGGATTATATTGAAATTGTTCATGCATAGATAATTGAATGTTGAATTTGCGTATTTAAATAGGTAATTCTTCTCCCAAAGGTTGAGTCCCCAACCCAAAGGGCCCCCCGCACTCCGACCCGACAGAGCATTGTGGGAAGTTGTAAATCACAGTGACTCAATGGTTCAGCAAACAGGGCCAAATGCTGATACGCACAAGGAATCTGCCCACTTTGGACATAATTCCCGCACTGCTGCCGCCGAGGTTCAAACCTTGGTCTCTTCTCCCAAATACTACCCACTAAACCATTGAGCTAAGCCCGTGCGAGTTAAATAGGTAATTCTAAGTTTACAAATGCAAGATAATATAGTCAATATTGATTATAATTGTCAATAAAATAATTGTATAGGTATGGTTGAAACCAAATACGGGACATAAGGGAGAACAAATAAAAATTAGGGCATAAAATATGAAATATATACTAATATTGTTTGAGGAGATTCCGACATTAGGATTTGTGGTTAAGTTCTATTAAGACTTTAATATTAGAATTAGATTAATGGTGTAATTATAATTCTATATATTAGACTTTAATATTAGAATTAGACTAACGGTGAATTAACGGAAAAGTTAAATGGATAATCATATAATTAAGGATGAATTAGAAAATCTTAAAAGAAAAAAATTAAAACCTGAACAATATGAACCATTCATTTGATTTAATAATTTGACGGTCATTTTTTCTACCCAATGTTAATAATTAAATAAATTCGCTGGTAGCGAATATAATCAATTAGAGTATTAATTATGCCAACTTTGATTGGGATGAGGTTCGAACCTAAGACCTTTTTTTTTTTTAATTGAAATCAATGAGTAAGTTAACGGTGAACTAACGGCAATTCTTAAAATTTTAACGGAATTAGTAACGGTGTGTGGGTATTTTAGGAAATTTTAGTGTAAAATTTAAATCTGATCAATCTTTTAATCAATCTGAGCCATTCATTTGATTAAAATCTGTGACCGCCATTTTTTCTACCCATTATAGGCCTAACTCTCTTGGGCTCTTATTAGTATATATATATATATATATATATATATATATATATATATATATATATATATATATATATATATATATATATATATATATATATATATAGGGTCAGGTTCCTGTGAGGTCAGGTCTTCCCGTGCGGTCAGTGCGGCATACACCATTAGGTATGTAAAAATGCACTACACAGTGTTCGTAAATGCACCATTATGTGGTGTATTTTTTTTTTTTTTGTGTGGTGGATTTTTTGACATTTCATTCTGGTGTATTTTCGAACACTGTATGGTGCATTTATACATACCTAATGGTGTATGCCGCACTGACCGCACGAGAAGACATGACCTCACAGGAACCAAAATCTAGATTTAGGATCAAATGAGGACATGTTCCCACATGAAGATTGTGGACAGATCTTGGCCTTTGATTTTCGCTTGATCTATGGCTCTAATTTTCTGGTTTATTTATGTACTGATTTTTTTTCTATTATTGCCGTCACATTGATTAAGGGGCATTTGAGTCTTTGTTTTTTTTTTTACCTTTCTTTGTTTATTTATTTTTGAGTGGTTTGCATGTTTTTAGTTGCATTAATTATGGTAATTAAGGATACTTTCGATTTACATGGTGATTCATAATTGATCTTTTATATTCTGTGCCTTTTTCATTGAGTTCAGTGCTATTGTTTTGTGGTTTGACGTCGATTATTGCCTCTTCATATTTTTGACTTCGTTTTCGGTGCGCTTGGTGCTATGAATTCTCCAGGTATATGTGTTTTCGTTTGTATTCAATATATATTTAGTGTGCATCATTATTAACTGTTTTTGTGCATTTATTGTGTATTCCTGTTAAAATTAAGCATTGTAGTTGTGGTGGGTGCAATGACTTTTGGAGTTCTTGGCTCTTTACGTTCATTGTGTTTTTATAAACTGGCATTGTCTAGTTTTCTCTTTCTTTTTTTTTTCTTTATTAATATCTATTCATTGTAATGAGTTCGTAATGTTTATGTATCAGTGTGCACTCTCACTTTTTATGTTTGTGTAGCGACGCTGTTAGATTGTATGTTGCCAGGTCCAGCTTTTTTTTTTTTTTTTTTTTTTTTCTAGAAAAAAATGTTTTTAAAATAGTTGTATTGTGTGTGTTAATTTTTTAGTTAAAAAAAAATTTCTATTGGTTGGTGTGTGGCGTGTGTGTTGTTGTTTGTTTTTTTTGTTCTCATTTTAGTTGTGTGCAATATCTATTACTTGATTGTTGTATAGAAGAATTCCCATTGTTAAACATATTCATTGGCAGTTTTTTTTTTTTTTTTTTTCCGGTTTATCATTTCCTTTTTTTGTTCGTATTTCGTATACTGTGTGTGGTAATTTTTTTATTAAAAAAATTCTGTTTCGTGGTGTGTGACGTGTGTGTTGTTGTTGTGTGTTTTTTTTTTCTTTTTTTTTCTTGACATTCTAATTGCACAAACCATGCAAGTGAGTTATTCAACAACTTTGAAGGAGTTATTGATGCCCAAAGTCAGCCGCAGGCCAAACTAAATGCAGATTCTGAGGGCCATTTACCTTTGTGCAAGACACCATTATTGATTGAGAGGCACGCGGCTGCAATCTATACTATAAATATTTTTTACGATGTTCAAGCCAAGGTTGTTGCAGGATGTTTTTCGTGTAGTTCTGTGAGTTCAAAGAAAAATGTAAACCTCATGTAGCAACAAATTTATAATCTTATTTTGATTTTAGCACTTTTATTTTTTGTTTTTTTTTTTTATTAATTTCGCAATGCACTTTTAGTGTTCTGCTATTTGGTTTGTTATTAAAACAATGTGTTTGAATTTTTGTTTTTAACTTTTCTGTCTCTTAATGTCGCACTGGCACAATGATAAACCACAACGTTGCACAAACCAGTCCTAGAAACTTGTCCATGCTTGCACATTGTACTACTACACCGATGCACTACTTCTGAAGCGTGATTAACCATTTAGCAAAACTTTAACGTTAATTAACGAGTGTTCGGTATCGCTAAAAATTAACGCATTCCCTTAAATTCGTACTTCCAATATGCAATTCTCTCGAATGCATAGTCCGTCACATGTGTAATATGAAAACTAATAACTTTAATACATTCCTAGCTTTTGCAATATTTTTTTTGCACTCATAGTGAAACTCGCGGATGCACAACTGTTGATTTGCATTCGGGAACGTACTTCCCGTATTTTCACAATTCTTGCACTTACAAATGAATAAACCCATTTAATATTCAAATTGAGATTACAACTTAAAGTAAATTTATCTTTTCAAACATAGCAAATTTAAATTGTCTTAGACCTCAAAAATTAATTAATCGCATGGTAGTGTACGTAGTTTATGGCATTTAAAAACATTAACACTAATGATAAAAGTTTTAAACTACTAAAGTCACTTGAATCTGTTCAATTTCTGAATTACCCTTTTACCCCCAATCTTAATGACTTCTACCATTACTGACTTATTTACTGGGTTTTTAATTTCCTTTTTCTGTGCAATCTGTTCCATTCGATTGTCCCATCCGACGGATCTCATTAATCCACAATCCTCACCTAAGACCTTATCCTCACTTGAACCTCACCCTATATATATATATATATATATATATATATATATATATATATATATATATAAACAAAAAGATTTAAAATTTATAAATATAATCCCACATACCGAAGAAAAGGAGAAGAAACGAAGGATCCAAGTCGTGTGATACACACACTGTCCTTAAAACCAATTCGTTACCTCACAGGGGTGCTAGGAGCGTTGTAGCGTTAGTTTCCTGGGATAAAATGGATCAACGATATTTATTATAGTTTGAGCACTTAAACTATAAACCTTCGGCGAACTAGAACAACAAGCTTGAACACAAGCAATTTTCAAGAATGAATGAGCAAAGTTTTGAGAAGAAGACAACATAGGAACCTGACCTCGTATGAGAGCGGAAGCAGCCATGTAGATCTCCAGCCATAGTTGATGTTCCTGTTGTGACCGTTAGCCATGTTTTGCCTCTGACCTGACTCAGAACCCTAGATGGTGTATTGGTATCTGCTGAGCATTCTGAATACCGTAACTGAATGTGCTAACATTAAATCATCATGTATCCCATCAGTCCAGGATTATATTAGGCACAGAGTGAATAATATAAAATTATATTCTACCCAAACATACCGACAATTAATAACTTGTTTCAAAAATTTGAGTGACTGAGAAGTTCGTACGTTCAAAAGGTAAATTATTGGTTATTTTCGGATCAGATTTGAAGCACCGGGAAGTCACTGATAATAATGATATCTTTGTCCTTGAGGCTTGAGCACCTAATTCTTAAAGAATGTTATAAATTGGAATTAGTCTTTTTTTTTTTTAATACTATTGACTTTATTACAATATATATATATATATATATATAATACAGTGAACCATAAATCACGGACCCGTTACCAAAGGCCAAAACAAACAGCCAAACAACTCAAATAATTGCAAAATGAATACAATAATGTTTAATGATAAGTCACTCTGATCTAGGATAGGGAAAACATTATATATATTATTGTCAGTAGCTGTCCGCTGCTTCAACCCCATTCCTTGAATGAGCATGAGCAGTACGTGATTTTAAAGGAAGGAGCTGAGGACATCCACAGACTCAAAATATATAATTATATATGCAGCTAAATTAAAGAATTTTTTTTTTTAAAGATAAATGATAGAAAAAATATATAATAAACCATAGGATTTTTATTTGGGATGGGCGATGGGCATTAATTAAGCAATAGATCAGAGAAGATTGTTTCAATTGATCTGATCTGATGTAAATTAATTAATTATTTTGGTACTAAAAGTTTATCTTTTGGTGCATCAAACAAAATAAACTTGAGATCCAAATCTGCTGCAAACCACCCTTCGAAGCTTCAATTTAAACAATTATGTAATCTGCACAGCTATTACAACTTATTGCAATTCTACCTGCAAGCCAACCTAAACATGCATGCATGTGTAGAAATTTCCCAACCATTATATTACACTTATTCTCTACAAATTTCTTTCCAACTCTGCAAGAATTCAAGAGGTAGAAGCCAACATAAACTTAGGACTGTGATGAATCCACAGTTTTGAGATCATTATTCCTCAAAATCCCCTTCACTTCCTTCTAGTTACTCTGATCTTTAAGTTCATCTTCAAGTTTAATTTCTCTTCAGCAATTCTCTGAAATTTAGTTAGATACAAGAATATATTAATTAAAGATGGGAATGAAATAAGAATTAAAATAGCAAACAAAAGTAAGGTTGAGTGAGTTGTATATATATATATATATATATATATATATATATATATATATATATATATAGATATCCAAATATTATAGGCACCAACAACAAGTTCATAATTTCCATAATCTCTTTGCTCTTCTTGTATTTGTTTGGCAGAGTTGACAAGTCGAGAATAACAATGACAACTCAATCAACTGTAGGGTGAATATTTCTCCAAAACTAGAAAGGATTTTTTCCAATTAATTAATAACATTCTTTAAGAATTAGGCGCTCAAAGACAGGGAAATCAATAAATCATTATCACCAGTGGCTTTCCAATACTTCAAATCTGATCTGTAAATAAGCAATGATTTTAACCGAGGAAAACTACCTTGAGTTAGTTCCCAATGTTCTCCTCGCCAAGCTCCATTTTTAAGTTTAAGCAGCTGGAGGTTGCCAGCTGGAGGTTAGGCAACATAACCAATAACTTTCATAGTGTTCCAGGGCAGCAAAGTTCCCTTTGTTAGACTAAAATATCACATGCATCATTATAATATGTGATAATAGGATCGACTAACCTCCCGCCATAGCTCTTGGACTGCTGCAGAGATAACGAGTATTTTGTCTCTCACTTTACTCAGCTCTCTCTAGATGGTGTATGAGGTATGTAATGTGAGCAGTGAGAGGACTAGTGACCTTATATAACCACTGGCCATCATTGTGGTTGATTGTCTTTAGGTCTCCTAAACCCTAACTAGACTCCTAATCATAATGGTAGTCTAGCTATTAGGTTATTAGTGTTACACCACATATCAAATACTGAATATTATCATAACTTATCCTAATGTTATAATAATAGTAACGGATAAACGTTACACCCTTCAGTTTCAACTTTTTGAGCTGTACTGGAAAAGGATCCACAACTGGAAGTAAAACAGGATAAAAGTCTCTGCTTCCAATTTTTAGTTCCTCAAGTTGATTTAAACACCACAAATTAACCAAACAACTGGTCCCTCTAAATTCCACACTGCTATCTCTCACTTGCTTCTCCAGCAAAGGAGAAGGCCACCTCCTTCGTTGGAGACAGGGACGGAGCCAGAGGGGGGCAGGGGGCAGCTGCCCCCCTCACCCCACCCTTACCCCATATATAGTCTTTGTATGTATATATGTATATATAGTAAATGTTTTAGTATTAGTATAAAAAAACTATAAAATGTAGAAGTGAGTTAGCTTAGGTTGTTGAGCACATATTTGGCAATAGTGAGGTCAAGTGTTCAATTTTTGGCATGAACATAATTTTACAATTCTTTTTACTCATTCTCCTATGACTCCTTTTTTAATATTTAACACACACACACACACACACACACACACACACACACACACACACACACACACACACACACACACACACACACACACACACACACACACACACACACACACAGATATATATATATATATATATATATATATATATATATATATATATAACATTCTTTTATATTAATAATAAGATGTGTAATTTATAATGTGTTTGCTATTCAAATTATTTTATCAAATTAATTATGTTTCATATTTTGTTATAAATATTTTTTATAAAGTTTGGATGTGTTTTATTTTTCATCCATATCCAACAATATTTACAATTATATTTCTTAGGTAATTTATTTATTTATTTTTAAATTATCTCTTTTGTTTTAATGTTTAGCCTCGAAAAAATTTATGAATCCGTCTATACCGTTTCGCCCCCCCTCAACCGAATTTCTGGCTCCGTCCCCTGATTGGAGATGTATTTGTGTTTGACCAATTCTGAGATCAAACGATCTCCCAAACGTCCTTTTCATATTTTTGTCCACAAAAAAAGAGAGACACATTTTGAGAAATGAATGCATCTCCCTTCACATTTCACTCTTTTTTCCTCCAAACACTAGGTAGATATTTTCGTGTGTTGAAGTAACAGGAGCTCAACACATGATGGCTGCAAAGTAAACTGATTGAGAGAAAAGAAGTTCAAGACATGCATAAGTTTCTGATTGTTCACATTACAGAGTGAAAAGACCAGGGCATTTGTATATGGAAGAAAAACGGTTATAACTGAAGACTAATGTGGAAAGTACAAGAATGCCCTTGGCATTATTTCAACCTTCATCATCGTGATTAACGACTTAGTATTCTCGCCCTTTTAGTCCACACCCCTGAGACAATATTTGGTGTGAATATATCCTATCACACACACTAATCACTCCACTAAAACCGTGTTGACTAGGGAGGGAGGAATCGCATTTTGTATAATACAGGTTGCCATTGGTGGAGACAAGTTAGGAATAGCGGTGTGCCGTGTCAATGGACACCACTCAATAGTTGAATGACCAATAATTATTGCACACAAAACACACTCATAAACACACACACACAGAGAAAGGAACAAGTTTTGGTATTGGCTATGGCTTGGTTTGCTGTAACTTCACTGATGCGAACAATAGAGCTCGAGTTCCTGCAACCTTATCCACGTCTTGTTCTTGACTACACAGAGGCAGAAGCAGTGGAAGCTCTCCATCGAAGGCTTGCTCAGTTGCTAGCGTTTCTTGATAATCATTCTGAGAATCAATTAAATGATGATGACGACACGACCAAAGAGTGGAAAGGGAGAATTAAAGAGGTTGCACTAAGAATAGAAGAAGAAATTGAATCACAAATAATAATTGATGTTTGTGGCAGAGAGGACCCGAGAAGGCGATTCCTTGGAAGAGTTGACGACTACATACAACCTCAAAGATTCCTTCCAACCTTGCAAAATGGCACCCGAGAGTTTATGGAGTTGGTGAAGAACAAACAGCCGATGAAAGATTTGCAAATAAAAGATGATGAGATTCCTTCTTCCTCCAGTGAAAAGATTGAGCATTATCATCATTCTGCTGGTTCAAAGCTGCTTCGGAGCACAACAATGGTAGGACATGATGACGAAGTGAATCTGATAAAGGAGCTACTTCTTCAAGATTCACCCAAGAAAGAAAGGCGGGTTGTGCCCATTGTTGGCATGGGAGGTATAGGCAAGACAAAGCTTGTTCAAACATTGTATGAAGATCTAACAGTTACATCTCATTTTGACGTTGTTGCGTGGACAACTGTGTCTGCACAATCTGACATGCGACAGATGCTTCTTCAGCTCTTGTCTATAATCACCCAGGAAGTGAATGTCATCTATAAAAGCAACGAAGAACTAGCAGACCTATTACGTAGACGCTTAATGGGTCGGAGGTATCTCATTGTTGTAGATGATTTGTGGAGCACAGGCTTCTGGGATGAAATCCAAAGGTGCTTCCCAGAAAATAGTAATGGAAGTCGAATATTGGTGACCACTCGACTTCAACAAGTGGCCATTTCTACAGGAGGATCACATAATTATTGGCTAAACTTGCCTTTCCTAAATCCAGATGAAAGTTGGGAATTATTTAATCAGAGGATTCTCAATTATGGAAGCTTAAGCTTGCCTATGAAACTTGAAGGGATATGGAGATACATTGTAGAGTATTGTAAAGGATTGCCGCTTGCAATTGTGATAGTTGCAGGACTTGTACAAGCCACCAATGAGTCACTATGGGAATCTGAATCAGAGGAGATTGAGAAAATATTATGTGCCACTGTGACCAACGGCCTTCTTGATAGTTTTTCAGAGATTCTCAGGTTGAGTTACAACCACTTACCTAATGTCTTGAAAGTTTGTTTCTTATATCTGGGAGTTTTTCGGGAAGATAGTGCAATCCCTATGAAAAAACTTATTAGATTATGGATAGCAGAAGGGTTTGTGAAGGTCGAAGATGAAAGGAGCTTAGAAGAAGTTGGTGAGGATTACTTAAAGGATCTTGTATCTAGGAGTTTAGTTTTGATTGACAGTTTGAGCTTAGATGGCAAGATTAAGTCATGTAAGGTGCACGACATTGTACATGACTTTTGTAGGAATGAAGCAACGAAGGAGGGCCTCCTACATGTTGCAAGTAGATATTCATCTGTAACTGTAAGGACGACTGAACGTTGGTTAAGTTTAGAATCAATGTATCCTAAACTTGATGTGCACACTGGCTTCAACAGGTATGGTTCCCTCTTTTGCTTTCATGATGATGATGATCATACGACTCCTCAAGTTTATCAACTTCCTGAAACCCCTTATTTCAAGAGATTGAGAGTACTAGATTTAGGTTCTCTCCACTTCATTAATGGTATACCTTCATGTGTTGCGGATCTAATTCTTTTGAGATACCTAGCTCTGTGCCCATCCAAGTCTCTTAACAGTTTACCTGTGTTAAAGGATTGGAATTTACAAACTCTTGTGCTTTTAGGAAATAGGGGTGGCAGTACAAGTACAGACCCCAACCCATTGATACCTGCTCAAATTTGGGAGTTGAGAAAGTTGAGACATCTCCAAGTTTGCACAACATTTGTGTTTGGTACTCCAACTGAGGTTCATCAATACATACAGACAGTTCAATGGTTGCGCCCATTCCAATGTACAGAGCAAGTGTTTTTGAGGATTCCGAATGCAAAAGTGATGGGGATTTTGATTGACATCCGTGTGGAATTTGGAGAGCCGAATTGTTTGGATAATTTGAGGTGTTTACATCAACTTGAGGAACTAAAAATTAAAACCAGACACTTTTATCCTGTTTTACTTCCAGATGTGGATGCTTTTCCAGTACAGCTCAAAAAGTTGAAACTGAGGGGAACTTCGCTGCCATGGGACTCTATGAAAGTTATTGGTATGTTGCCTAACCTCCAGGTGCTTAAACTTAAAAATAGAGCTTGCCGAGGAAAATATTGGGATTGGAAACCAACTGGAGATAGTTTTCCTCGGTTAAAATCGTTGCTTATTTATACATCATATTTGACGTACTGGTATGCCACTGGTAATGGTTTCCCTGTCCTTGAGCGTCTAATTATCAAACAATGTTATGGATTGGAAGCAATCCCTTCTAGTTTTGAAGATATCGACACTCTACAGTTGATTGAGTTGTCTCATTGTTATTTACCGCTTGTCAACTCTGCCAAACAAATACAAGAAGTTCAGAGAGATTATGGAAATGAACAACTTGTTGTCCGTGCCTACAATATTTGGGTATCTTCTATATATACAACTCACTCAACCTTATTTTAATTTTTGTTTCATTCCCATCGTTAATATATTCTTGTATCTATCAAAATTTCAGAGACGCTGAAAAGGAATTACAAAAAGATACAGAAGAATATTTTGAAGATGACTTCGACGACAATGACATCAATTGGAAAAACTCTTTTCTATTTCTTAGCTCCCCTACTGCCCATCCGGCCATCCCAAATAAAAATCCCAAGGTTTATTATTTTTGTTATTGTTTATCTTCAAAAAGATCTTACTAAATTTTTGAATCGAGATTTCAAACTGTAAATCTTATAAGATCTTACTAATTTTTTTTTATAATTAGAATTTTTATTGGTAAAATCATGAATTTTCTAAGATATTATTAAGGATCTCATCGAAAACTTACAGCAGCCTGCCAAACAAAAGCTAAGAGAAAAAAGAGCACAGGTATGACTGGCATAAAATCTACGATTGAATTCAAAAAAGCATAGGCTTCGGGCAATTTGCCGAAGAAAAAACTACTCGAATAAAGGGCAGAATTAAGACAGATCAAACTAAAGATCTTAAGCATAACAGACATTTTTTGTTCTTGGAGAGAATTGCCTTTTGATTGAGTTATTGATATAAGGAAAGGGGGAGTAAGTACGGTAGGCAAAAACTACTTCTTCCTCTTTTTGCTCTTTTTGTTTGAACCCCCATAATCAAAAATTCTCAAGGAGAATCGCAAAAATCATACTTTCATACAATATCTTAATTGAATTCTATGTAATGATCAATATGCAATGATCAATCTTAAAAGACTTCATTAGCTGCGTATATTGTTTGAAATTTATATAGTAATAGAGATTAATGTTTCAGATGAACTACCATGAAAGCTTAAATAATATTTGGAGTTGTGGAGTTTTAAATATTATTTTAGTTTGGTAGAAAGTTAATTAAAATACTGGGAGAAATTTATATGGCTATATGTTTGAGATATATAGCTATATGCTTGTGATATATAGTTATATGCTTGGAATATATAGCTATATGCTTGAGTTTTATATATGTATATGCTTGAGATATATAGCTATATGTTTGTGATATATAACTATATGCTTGAGATACATAGCTATATGCTTGAGAGTATTAATGCATGTTTGGATATTTTCATGCGTAAGGTTTTGGGGCATTTTGAAGCTATATGCTTCAAAACTACACTTAACATGCTTGAAATATGCTCTTCTATTTTTTGAAGCTATATGCTTCAAAGTTACTCTTAACATGCTTGGTATATGTAGCTGTATGCTTGAGATTATTAAACTACATATATGTATATTATTTATATTTATCCTTTCCATGTTTCCATGTGTAAGGAATATATATATATATATATATATATATATATATATATATATATATATATATATATATATATATATATATATATATATATATATATATATATATATATATATAATTTTGCATACAGTTACTGACTCAATATATATTTAATAATTTCTCCAGTGATAGATATATCGATCAGGATATATCTTATCTTATGGAAGTTGAGTTTTAAATTACAGCAACTTTCATGTAACTTCTCCAAACAGATATATTTTGCATCTATATATACTTGGATAAATGTCTGAAAAAGATACATGCAATAAACTTGCATAAGACTGAGATATTTCACAGTAACTGCATTTCTACAGGAAATTATTAAACAAAGCAACTTAAGAATTTCATCATCTTCTTGTATCCCATAAGATTAAATCTTGAACCTTGTTGCTTTATACGAGGGAGATTTAAAGCTTATAGGAAAGTGATTACACGCCTGAAGATCTCGTTTTTTCACTTCCCTATCATCAAACACTCCTTTTTTCATAACAATCTATAAGCTTTAAATATCTGTTTCTGAGGAAGGATGAGTTCTGGACTTCTGGACTTTGCAACCAACTTCCCTAAGTTGGAGCAGTTTGAAGGCGTGGGCTTCCCTAGGTGGCAGAAGAAGATGAAGTTCCTCCTTGCGGCTCTGAACGTGGCATACGTACTAAGCACCCCAAAGCCGGAGGAATGGGAGGATGAGACTCTCGAGGCTACTCGCCAGAGACTCAAATGGGAGAATGATGACATTGCTTGTCGTGGCCATATTCTAAACGGTATGTCTGACACCCTCTTTGATATTTATCAATATGAAGAATCATCAAAGGATCTCTGGGATGTACTTGAGGCAAAGTACATATCTGAGGATGCCTCCAGTAAGAAATTCATGGTAAGTGAGTTCAATGATTATAAAATGGTGGACAATCGTCTGTTCATGGAACAATTCCATGAGATTGTCAGGATACTTGGGCAAATGAGGCAACATGATATGAGTATGGATGATTCCATTGCCATTGCCAGTATCATTGATAAGTTGCCCCCTTCCTGGAAAAAGGTACAACGTACCTTAAAGCATAAAAATGGAGCTCTTACCATGGAACAGTTGGGGGTTGACCTTCGGGTTGAGGAGGGAATCAGACTGCAGGAAAGTAAGAATGCAGGTAGTGCAAAAGTCACTGGGGCTTCAGGTTCTGTCATCAACTTTGTTGATGAAGGCAAATCAAGTGGGAACCGTAAAGGGAAAGGGAAGCCAGGAAAGGCCACAAATTCGTCAAAGTTTAAGAAGAAAGGAAAATGAAAGACATCTGTATCATGCTGGGTGTGCAACGGTCCACACTTTAAAAAAGACTGTGAAATCTGGAAGAAAAGAAAGGCACAAATGGAAGGTAAAAATTCTGGTGATCATGGCCAGGGAAGTGGCCAATGGAAACAAGGTAAAACAATTAATCTTGTTTCTGATAGTACTGAACATTTCATTGCTATGATATCTGAAATTTGTGTCATGCAGACTGATGACTCGTGGTGGGTTGACACTGGGGCAACCAGACATGTCTGCAAGGATATAAATCTATATAAGATTTATAAAGGTCTGAATAATGGTCCGAGCTTGTACATGGGAAATGATTCCATGGTAAAAGTCAAAGGCATTGGACAAGTTGAGTTATTACTTACTTCAGGAAAGAAGTTAACGCTCACAGATGTGTATCATGCCCCAGATGTTAGAAAAAATTTAGTTTCTGGCATTGTATTGAACAAGTGTGGTTTTAAGCTTGTGTTTGAAGCAGATAGATTTATTTTATCTAAGGCCGGTACCTTTGTAGGCCAAGGCTTCCTATGTAACAATATGTTTAAGTTGAATATCAATAATATTGTTGGTTCTGTGTACTCAGTTTGTACATCTTCATTATGGCATTTTCGTTTATGTCATGTAAACTATAAACGCTTATGTGAGATGGCTAAAGATGGATTAATTCCATCCTTTGATTTGAACATGGAACAATACAGTGCATGCATGTTAAATAAAATAACCAGGAATCATTTCCCTAGTATAAAAAGGAATTCAATTTTACTTGAATTAATTCATAGTGACTTGTGTGATTTTCATAGCACCCCATCTTTGGGAAATAAAAAATATATAGTCACATTCATTGATGACTATTCAAGACTCTGCTATGTGTACCTCCTGCATTCTAAAGATGAAGCGTTAGAAAAATTTAAAATATTTAAATTGGAGGTAGAATTGCAAACTAGTCAGTTAGTAAAAATATTACGTACTGACAGGGGTGGTGAATATTATGACCCATTATTTTTCCAATCTGTTGGTATTATTCATGAGACCACAGCTCCTTATACACCACAACAAAATGGTGTAGCAGAAAGGAAAAATAGAGCACTCAAAGAAATGGTAAACTGCATGTTATCAGTTTTCGGTCTGAGTGAAGGTTTCTGGGGAGAAGCCATGCTAACTGCATGTTATATTCTCAACAGAGTTCCTAACAAAAGAAATAGGGTAACTCCCTATGAACTTTGACACAAAAGAAAACCAAACTTGAATTATTTGAAAGTTTGGGGATGCAGGGCCGTGGTACGGTTGCCGGAACCTAAACGGAAGGCTCTGGGAGAAAAAGGCATAGACTGTATTTTTATAGGATATTCAGAACACAGCAAAGCATACCGGTTCTATGTTATAGAACCAAATGACTTTATTTCGGTTCATACCGTAATAGAGTCCCGGGATGCTATCTTTGATGAAAATCATTTTTCATCAATAAATAAAACTAAGGATTTAATTCCTAGTTCTAGTGAGTCCAAAGTTGATGATCAAATTTATGATAATGCAGTTTTGCAGGAACCTGAGCTTAGAAAGAGTAAAAGAACAAGAAAAGGAAAAACATTTGGACCAGATTCTAACTGTACTTGATAGAAGGATCAAGGGAGTCTACATAGACTAAAAATCTATATTATTTTAATATAGAGGATGATCCTAATACTTTTGAGGAAGCCATGAATTCTCAAGATGTTGCTTTCTGGAAAGAAGCAATAAATGATGAGATGGATTCTATAATGGGGAATAATACGTGGATTTTAACTAATCCACCGAATGGTAAACCAATAGGCTGCAAGTGGATTTTCAAAAATAAAATGAAAGTTGATGGTACCATTGATAAATTTAAAGCTAGACTTGTCGCACAGGGCTTTAAGCAGAAAGAAGGAGTTGACTTCTTTGACACTTATGCTCCAGTAGCAAGAATTGCTACTATTAGATTGTTAATTGCCATTTCAGCTATACACAATCTAGTGGTTCACCAAATGAATGTTAAGACTGCATTTTTAAATGGTGAATTGGAGGAGGAGGTTTATATGAAGCAACCAGAAGGATTCATGGTTGCAGGCCAGGAAAATAAAGTTTGCAAATTGATTAAGTCACTTTATGGCTTAAAACAAGCCCCTAAGCAATAGCATGATCGGTTTGATCAAGTGGTGCTAGCTAATGGGTACAAAATAAATCAGTTAGATAAATGCATCTACAGCAAATTTATTAACCAGGGACAAGGGGTTATTATTTGCTTATATGTAGATGACATGTTGATTTTTGGTACTGATTTGGAAAAAGTTAAGGAAACTAAGGATTTTCTTTGTTCCAGTTTCTCCATGAAAGATTTGGGAGAAGCAGAAGTTATTCTTGGAATAAGAATAATTAAACTTCAGGATGGTGTTAGTTTAACACAATCTCATTACATTGAGAAAGTGTTAAAAAGATTTAATCACTTTAGTGGTTCCCCAGTTTCTACTCCAATGGATCCTTCATTGAAGTTAATACCAAATGAAGGTGATCCGGTCCTACAACTGGAGTATTCTAAAGTGATAGGATGCCTTATGTATGCAATGACAAGTACTCGGCCTGATATTGCTTTTGCAGTAAGGAAACTAAGTAGATACACTAGTAATCCTAGTGCAGTACATTGGATGGCATTAAAAAGAATTTTAAAATATCTGAATATTATTTATGGTTTAAAATATTCAAAAGATATTTCCATCCTTGAAGGATATTCTGATGCCAGTTGGATATCAAATCAGGAAGATTATTCCTCAACTAGTGGGTGTATTTCTGCTTGGAGGAGGTTCTATCTCCTGGGCTTCTAAAAAGCAAAGTTGTATTTCAGACTCAACTATGGCATCTGAATTTATTGCATTGGCAGCAGCATGCAAAGAAGCTGATTGGCTAAGGAATTTAATTCTTGAAATTCCAGTTTGGCCAAAACTGACGTCACCTATTTTAGTACATTGTGACAGCGCTACTACACTGGCCAAAGCATATAACAGTGTTTATAATGGCAAGTCAAGACAGATAGGCTTGCGACATAGCTATGTGAAAGAGCTCTTAAGTAATGGTGTTGTAGCACTAGACTTTGTACGGTCCCGGTTCAATCTAGCGGATCCGTTTACAAAAGCCTTGGCAAGGGACATGGTTTTAAAGACATCGGAAGGGATAGGTTTGAAACCCGTTGATAGTCATGAGATGAAGGAAAGCTCAACTCACGCCTAAGTTATCACGTTAGGCCTTGAGTTCAATGTAGATGATTACTTCATTTATTGGCGGCAAGTACTATTTTAAAAAGTATCCCTGAAGTAAGTACATGGTCTGCATTGTAGTAGGGATGAGTTTTACTCTTAACTGATCTTTTGAAAAAATGCTTGGTGCAGGGCATGAAATAAAAGATCAGCCTATGTGAGCATGAAGTGTGGCCGCTTCAACAAGTTTGTGTTTAGCTTGGAAATGCTTATGAATGGATACGGACACATGGCCTTTAATAGTGTCAAGTTATTTTGAGTTGTAGTTACTGTAAAGCTTGTGTGTATTATATCTACGTTTATTCAAAGAAACTGCGTGATTCAAGGTTCGTCCATCACTGCAATCCGAATTTATGTACCGAATATAATACCATGTGAAAGTTCAATCTCTAAGACACTTTCATTTATACATGAGTTTTGGATTTATCTTGGTACAATATTAATTTTACTATATAAATGGAGGAGGAATGTTGGAAATTTATATAGTAATGGAGATTAATGTTTCAGATGAACTACCATGAAAGCTTAAATAATATTTGGAGTTGTGGAGTTGTAAATATTATTTTAGTTTGGTAGAAAGTTAATTAAAATACTGAGAGAAATTTATATGGCTATATGCTTGAGATATATAGCTATATGCTTGTGATATATAGCTATATGCTTGGAATATATAGCTATATGCTTGAGTTTTATATATCTATATGCTTGAGATATATAGCTATATGCTTGTGATATATAGCTATATGCTTGAGATATATAGCTATATGCTTGAGAGTATTAATGCATGTTTGGATATTTTCATGTATAAGGTTTTGGGGCATTTTGAAGCTATATGCTTCAAAACTACACTTAACATGCTTGAAATATGCTTTTCTATTTTTTGAAGCTATATGCTTCAAAGTTACTCTTAACATGCTTGATATATGTAGCTGTATGCTTGAGATTATTGAACTACATATATGTATATTATTATATTTATCCTTTGCATGTTTCCATGCGTAAGGAATATATAAATATATATATATATATATGTATATAATTTTGCATACAGTTACTGACTCAATATATATTTAATAATTTCTCCAGTGATAGATATATCAATCAGGATATATCTTATCTTATGGAAGTTGAGTTTTAAATTACAGCAACTTTCATGTAACTTCTCCAAACAGATATATTTTGCATCTATATATACTTGGAGAAATGTCTGAAAAAGATACATGCAATAAACTTGCATAAGATTGAGATATTTCACAGTACTGCATTTCTACAGAAAATTCTTAAATAAAGCAACTTAAGAATTTCATCATCTTCTTGTATCCCATAAGATTAAATCTTGAACTTATTGCTTTATACGAGGGAGATTTAAAGCTTATAGGAAAATGATTACACGCCGGAAGATCTCATTTCCTCACTTCGTTATCATCAAACACTCCTTTTTTCCTAACATATATTTGGATCTGTGGATGTCCTTCTTCTTTTTTATTTGAGTATAGCGCTTTGAATTTGGTCTGAGAAATTGTTTCATTGAGAAGTGGAATTGCTTTGTAATATGTGTAGGGATGATGACCTAAGCATGATTTTGCAACAGTTATAGTTATAGTAGGTAAATTATCTATGTAAATTGTGAAACATTTAATAAGTAAATTATGTATTTTTAGATTCGGATCCACAAAATAATTTGCCATGATTTTGATAATGGTTTCTTTTGTGTGGGCTTGTATAAATTATATTTGATAAACTTCTACATGTTTATTTATTACGTATTTCAGACTTGTTTTTAATTAATACCATGTGAATTGAAGGCTATATAGATTTCAATTTTTAGAACTTCATAGTTTGCGAAAGGAGGAAAATTATAAAATCAAGTATTTTATATTTGTTTTTTTTTGTTTGAAAATTACATACTATACGGATAGTTATGCCATGGACCCGGGTCCACCTTGTAAGGTGAATTCAGGTCCAAAATGACACAGTTTATGCCTGTGAAAATAACGGTACCGTTAGTGGCACCATTTTCATAGCTAATGATTTTTTTTTTAAAAATAAATTATTGAAAACAAGTCAAGCGTTAATATTCAGTTATATAATTGTGGATATAGAGTTATGAAATTGTGAGTATAGATTTCTGTAATTCTGAAAATAGAGTTTAAAAATTTTGAATATTGAGTTCTGCAATTTTGTATATTGAGATCTAAAATTGTGAATATTTAGTTCTAAAATTGTGAATACAGAGTACTAAAATTGTGAATACAGAGTACTAAAATTGTGAATATTGAGTTCTGTAATTTTGTATATTGAGATCTAAAATTGTGAATATAGAGTTAAAAAATTGTGAATATAACCGTGATCTACCTTTTAAGGTGGACCCGGATCCACAGCATAATTTGCAATTACATATATACTTGGTAATGTTATCATCTAGCAAATATGGGCTTCCTTGATACAGTGACTTTCTTTAGCCGATCCCTGTGGCTCAAGCCTGGTATATTATCCATCGCAAATTATGCCTTGGAAACGTGTTCACCATGAATGGTGAACACGGGTCCAAACGGCGCCGTTTTTACGTTAAAAAAAAAAAATCCGCTAATGTGGTGTTAACGACGCGCGTTTGGTCAGATTATGAATTTTCTGTTATGAGATTATGAATGTACTCTAAATTCATAATCTCATAACAGAAAATTCATAATCGCATAAAAGAAAAACATTTATTAAATTATGAATTTTCTGTTATGAGATTATGAATTTACTGTAAATTCATAATCTCATAACAGAAAATTCATAATCTCATAACAGAAAATTCATAATTTCATAATAGAAAATTCATAATTTATGAATGTTGAAAAAGCTTGCGCTACAGAGGAGCAGCGATGGTTTCGGACGGAAATGTGTTTGGCATGGTTCCAAAGCGAATGTGCAGGCATGGATTCATAATTTATGAATGTCCGAAATCATTGCTCACCTCAAATTAAAGTGAATCTGCGAAATGTGAAAATGAAGAATAAAAGTCACGCGATTAATTAAGGAAAAAAAAAAAAAATAACGGTGCACTAACACCGTTGGGACCATGTTCACCATTGATGGTGAACACGGTTCCATGACATAACGATTGATTATCCATCAAGTTTCATCTCATTTTGACGTTGGTGCTTGGACAACTGTGTCTGCAAAACCTGACATGCGACAAATTAATGCTTCTTCAACTCTTGTCTACTATGCAAATCACCCAGGAAAAGGAAACCATCCATAAAAGCAACGAAGAACTCGCAGTACTACTACGTAAATGCTTACTGGATCGGAGTATCTCATTGTTGTAGATGATGTGTGGAGCACAAGCTCCTGGAATGAAATCCAAAGATGCATTCTAGATTTCTAGATAATAGTAAGAACTTCCACTATAGAGAAGATTTGAGAGTTAATGTTAAAATTAATTCTCTCAAATGGAGAGCAAAGCTGATGTGAGAATGAGATAACTCAAAAAGAATCTTCCTTCAAATGTCAAAATAATGTCAGAAATTTAATTAAAAAAAAAGGAGAAAAGGAAAGGTTGTGCGCGTTTGTTATTTTTATTTTTATTTTTTTTAAATTCAATTTTTTTTTTCTTTTTTTTTCCTCCCATTTTCTCTTTCCTAATCACTCTTACATTCTCCCCTCTAATATTCCAACTGATAATAATGCTCTAATGGAAGTCGAATATTAGTCACCACACAACTTCAAGAAGTTGCCATTTCTATGGGAGGGTCGCATAATTATTGGCTAAACTTGCCTTTCCTAATTCCAGATAAAAGTTGGGAATTATTTAATCAGAGGATTAATCTCAATTATGGAAGCTTAATTATTTAATTAGGTACTTTTGATTTGTCTAAACTTGACTGTATGTCGCGTCTGGTTACTGATAGTGAGAATGCTATGCTTATTGCTATCCCTGAGGAAGATGAGATTAAAAAGGTTGTGTTTGACATGAATTCTGTTAGTGCCGCAGGCCCAGACGGGTTTTCAGGGGCATTCTATAAATCTTGTTGGGATATCGTTAAGGGGGATGTGGTCAATATGGTCAGGAGTTACTTCCTTGGTAGAGAGTTCACCAGGTCTATTACTCACACCTCCATAGTGTTATTGCCTAAAAAAGCCAGCCCGGAGACATTTGTTGATTATAGGCCCATTAGCTTGTGCAACTTTAGTTGTAAAATTGTCACAAACACTACTACAGAATTCACATACAACGTCGGGTCTTTAACGTCGGCTATATAAATAGCTGACGTTAAAAACATTTAATAGTTTATAACGTCGGCTATTTAGTAATAGCCGACGTTATAAAGTAAACATAAAAATATAAAAGAAATACGTAAGCTACGACATCGGCTATACTAATAGCCGACGTTGTAGGTCGTTTATTAATTTTTTTTTCTAAATTATTTATATATAACGTCGGCTAAATCCCTTTAGTCGACGTTATAAAAAAAATAATAAAAAAATAAATAAATCTAATACAACGTCGGCTGTCTATCTAGCCGATGTTGTATACTTTTAATTATTTTATTTTTTATTTTTTTTCTTTATAACGTCGGCTACCGACGTTATAAACTTTATAAAATAAATTAAATCTCCTCATCTCAGACGACGCACGCGGTACTCCATCTCCTCCAATCTCTTCGATCTGCTCCCCTCTCCTCCATCTCCTCCATCTCTTCTTCCCCGATCTGAGACCACCACTGCCGACGCCGCTGCAACCCGCCGCCGTCGTCCCCAACGCACAGTCCATCCCCGCCGACGTCGTCTCCGCGCCGCCGCTGCAGCTTCATTCCTCTGCCGCCGCCGCAACTGCAACCCCCCGCCGCCGCCGCAACTGCAACCCCCCGCCGCTGCCGCTTCAACCTCTCCTCCCCACGGCCGCAGACCGACATTCTCCCTCCGCCGCTACACCATCGTCGACGGACTGCGGTAAGTTTTATATATATATATTTTTTAATTTTTAATTATTATTAATTAATTAATTAATTAATTAATTTCAAATTTTATTAAATTGATTTGCAATTTAGGGTTTGTTTGTATATATTTGTAAGTTTTATTGATTAATTTCGAATTTTAGTCAATTTATTTGCATTTTAGGGTTTATTTATATATATTTGTAATTTTTATTGATTAATTTTGAATTTTAGTCAATTTATTTGCATTTTAGAGTTTATTTGTATATATTTGTAATTATTATTTCTTAATTTCGATTTTTAGTCCATTTATTTGCATTTTAGGGTTTATTTGTATATATTTATAAATACTAATTGCATAATTTTTTATAATGTTGGTATATATGAAACTTGTAACTCAAATATTGTGATGGTTAAAACCAAATTTAATATTTACTCTTTTATTTCTTTGAGTGTCAATAAAATTAAATAATTTATTATTCAACAAAATATATAATTTATATATTTGATAGAGTAAATTGTTGAAGGTTGAATATGATTAATAAGGATTTCAATTACTTAAGATATTATACAATGACTAAGAGTAAATTTTTAGTTAAGTCACACTAATGACATATGACTAGAAGACTTCTCACTTTTGTCGAGTGTATACTTGAATTTTAGTCAATTTATTTGCATTTTAGAGTTTATTTGTATATATTTGTAATTACTAGTCTATTTTCACCACAACAATTATTTTTGATAGAGTTGAATCAATGTTAACAAAAGTTTAATTGAAATTAATATTATCCTAGATTGACTTGTGATGGATAAAAGTTGGATGAAAGCTTCTCGGTTGAGTACGGAATATGATGCCGGAGTTAGAGAATTTATAGAGTTTGCAAAATGTCATCTTCCAAATAATGATGGAACATTTTGGTGTCCTTGTAAGAAGTGTTGTAATCTAAAACTATTAAGTGGCAATGACATATATGATCATCTAATTTGCGATGGAATTAATCAAAATTATACAAAATGGATATGGCACGGTGAAGGAGGAAGAGAGACTAGTACATCTAACATGTATGTTGACAACGAAGCAAATGAAGATGATGAGTCTGAAGATAGGTTGGACGAAATGTTCCGTGATGTTGGAGAAGAGTTCACAAATCGATCAAATGAGTTGGATGAATTATTAAATGATTCAAAACAGCCTTTATGGCCCGGGTGTAGTAAATATACTCGCTTATCTGCTGTTTTGAAATTATTCAACTTAAAAGCTGGGAATGGATGGAGCGACAAGAGCTTTACTGCTTTACTTGATTTAATAAACGATATGCTTCCAGAAGATAATGGACTCCCGAAGAGTACATATGATGCAAAGAAGATTATGTGTCCCATGGGTATGGAGTATGAAAAGATACATGCTTGTCCTAACGATTGCATATTGTTTAGGAATGATTACAAAGAATTGAATGCATGTCCGATCTGTGGGGCATCTCAGTACAAAATAAGAGAGCATGTTGTTGGTAAGGCAAGTTCGAAAGGGCCACCAGCTAAAGTTATGTAGTATCTCCCAATTCTTCCAAGATTTAAGTGTATGTTTGCAAATCCAAGCGACGCGAAAAACTTAACATGGCATGCAGATCAAAAAATTTCTGATGGCAAGCTTCGACACCCAGCTGATTCTACTCAATAGAAAACCTTTGATAATGTTTTTCCTGAATTTGGCAATGAGTCCAGAAATCTTAGACTTGGCCTTTGTACAGATGGTATAAACCCTCACGGGAACCTAAGTAGCAAGCATAGCTCGTGGCCAGTTATGTTAGTGATTTATAATCTACCTCCTTGGTTGTGTATGAAACGCAAATATATATTACTGTCCTTGATGATTTCTGGCCCAAAACAACCCGGTAATGATATAGATGTCTTTTTGGCACCTTTGATTGATGACTTGAAAAAATTGTGGGATGAAGGTGTGTTAGTGTTTAATGCCTACCGGAAAGAGAATTTTAAGTTGCATGCTATGCTTTTTTGCACAATCAATGACTTTCCAGCTTATGGAAACCTGGCTGGGTATAGTGTCAAAGGACATAAGGCATGCCCTATATGTGAAGATAATACATGTTATACACAACTTGTCCATGGCAGAAAGACAGTCTACTTGGGTCACCGGAGGTTTCTTGATAGAGCTCACCCTTACAGGAGATTAAAAAAGGCTTTCAATGGGCAACAAGACTATACAGATGCTCCACAACCAATGACTGGGATTGAAGTTTATGAACGTGTGAAAGGTATAAATGTTACTTTTGGTAAAACTCAAAAGCTTAAATCTCAAAGAGGTAAGAGGTCAAGAGCTAATGTTGAGGTACCTCCAAATGAAAAGAGTCCATGGAAAAAGAAATCCATATTTTTTTTATCTTCCATATTGGAAGACATTAGATGTGAGACATAGTATTGATGTGATGCATGTGGAGAAAAATGTGTGTGATAGTCTTGTTGGAACTCTTTTAGATATAAAAGGTAAGACTAAAGATGGACTCAATGCTAGATTAGACTTGATTGAAATGAACATAAGAGCAACATTAGCTCCACGCCAAGGGGATAAGAAGACATATTTGCCTCCAGCTGCTCATACTTTATCAATAAAGGAGAAAATAAGTTTTTGTGAGTGTTTACGTGGAGTCAAGGTACCACAATGGTACTCATCAAATATTAGAACACTTGTGAATATGCAAGATTTAAAATTGGTGGGATTGAAATCTCATGATTGCCATGCCTTAATGCAGCAGCTATTGCCAGTGGCTGTTAGAGGTATATTGCCCAAAAAGTTGAGATATACTATTATAAGGTTTTGTTTCTTTTTCAATGCTATCTGTGGACAAGTGATTGATCCAGACAAACTAGATGAATTGCAAAATGGCATTATTGTTACATTGTGTCAGTTGGAGATGTATTTTCCACCGTCATTTTTTGATGTCATGGTTCATTTGGTTGTACATCTGGTGCGAGAGATCAAACAGTGCGGTCCTGCTTATTTGAGGTGGATGTACCCATTTGAACGGTACATGAAAGTCTTAAAAGGTTATGTGAGGAACCAATATCGACCAGAAGCATCTATTGTTGAAAGCTATATTGCTGAGGAGGTAACTGAATTTTGTACTGAATATTTGGCGGGGGTAGAAGCTATTGGTCTTTCTAAGTATCGACATGAAGGAAGAAGTGCTGGGAAAGGTACTCGAGGACGCAAAGTAGCCGGTATGCCTCATGAAGATATTGAGGAAGCACATTTGTACATCTTGCATAATACAAGTGAAGTCGAGCCATATTTAGATGAGTACAAGCCACTGTTTAAAGAGCAAAATCCACGAAAGACAGACATGTGGATTGTGAGCGAACATAATCGTACTTTTATTAGTTGGTTCAAGAATAAAGTTCTGAATGCTACTAACTATTCTGAAACAGTACGATGGTTAGGTCATGGTCCTTGTATGCAAGTCATATGTTATACTGGATATGATATAAATGGATTTTCTTTTTATACAAAAAAACAAGATGAAAAGAGCACTATGCAAAACAGTGGAGTTTCTTTGGTTGCAAATTCAGTGCACTTCAGTAGTTCGAAAGATAAAAATCCGGTCATTGCAGAGTTGTCATATTATGGTGTGATTGAAGAAATATGGGAGGTTGATTATGTTCAGTTCAAAGTGCCGATGTTCCGATGTAAATGGGTAGATAGTAAACACGATGTTAAAGCTGATGAGTTAGGGTTTACACTTGTCGATTTGAACAGGGAAGGTCACAAAAATGAGCAATTCATAATGGCATCCCAAGCAAAACAAGTATTTTTTGTTACTGATCCTAGTGATAAAAAATGGTCTGTTGTTCTTCATGGAAAGAGACAAATTACTGGTGAAGGGAATGAAGATGTTAGTTATGAGATTGAGGAAATACCACCCTTTTCTTCAAGTTTATTACCAGTTATTATAGATAACGAGATAGATGGAGTGCATGCATCACGTGATGATCATCATGAAGGGCTATGGGAGAATTGATTATTATTTGTAATGCTTTAACTTATTCTTGTGTTTACTATATCTAAATATTTACAGTTATATTTATGTATATTATTCTTTTGTCAATTCACTAATAATTTCTTTGCTAAACAGGCATATGGATTCATCAAATGACCCCCCTGTTGATAGTACAATCCAAGCTAAAGGTACTAATACCAAAGCTAAGAAGAGGCGGGGTGCCACCGTTATGACAAAATTAATTTCTGGGCGTGGTGACACAAAATTGGTGGTTCAATTTAATAGGAAACACGAAGCTGTTGGGCCAGGGAGCACCCAATTCAAAAGTTACTTTGCGTTGATTGCACGGAGCAAAGTTCCAATCACATATAAAGATAGGAAAGAGGTCCCAGAAGAGAGTAAAGCGTTGGTGTGGGATGATATCACGGTATGCAACTTATTTATAAAACTATTGAATAATTGTATTTAATTTGTTTCTAATAAGTAATCATGTCTTGCAGAGCGTTTATGATATTCCCACTGATGATGTGGATCTGAAGGATTCTTTGATGTCATATGCAGGTGAACGGTGGAGAGATTTTAAAGCTAGATTGAACAGAGACTACATATTCCATAATGAAGACCCAATAAAGAATACTCCATGTCAAAAATACACATTTGTTGATCCAAATACATGGAAAACGTACGTGGAGCAGCGTAAAACTGTAGAGTTTGAGGTATATATTGTAATTTTTCTATCAATTATTTATTAACTCAAATATATTAAAGATATATATTTTTACTTAATGTTTTCTTTTTGTGTAGGAATCAAGAAAGAAACATCAAGAAATACGGAGTAAGAATGTTCACCCACATCATTTAGCCCGAGGAGGCTATAAGAGATTGGAGAAGATTATGATGGATGAGAAGATGAAAGAACAAGAAGAAGCTGCAAGATCAGATCCATCGTCAGTAGTTGTTCCTCCATCTCCGCCAGCTAGACATGAAAAGTGGAAGAGGGCAAGAATGGACAAATCAGGAAATATCAACAACGAAGCGACTAGAATGGTCATGGAAAAGATTGTAAGTAAAATGTTAAAATTTTCTACATTATTAAGATAGCTAGTAATCATTATTAAATATTGTTTTTATATGTTAGGATTTGCTATCATTGCAAGCTTCTCAAGGAGAGTTTGTTGAGTCCGGTACACAAGATATATTGTCTAGTGCCATAGGTACAGATGAGCATTGGGAACGTGTTAGAGCCATGGGTAGAGAACATGTCTTAAAAAGCTACTTTGGTCATGCAAAACTTCGTCAAAGCCAGTCTACACCACAAGTGAAAGATATGATTCAGACAGCAGTTGCTGAGGCGTTAGCGGTTGCCCGAGAGGAATATAAAACATCCTTGCAAGCAGCCATTCGAGAGATGAGGGATGAAATTAGTAGTATGAGGACTCCAGCGGTTCAACCTGTACCATCAAGGCAGGAGGAAGACATGCGTGTAGCTGTCCAACCACATGGTCAAAGTGAAAAAGCAAGCTCTCCAGACCCTTTTGCTGATTTGCCGGCCGTAAGTAATCATTTATAACTAATCTTATTATTTATTAAAAACATTTTACCTATTTCTTAATATGAATTCATGCAGTTAGGAGCCGGATGTGAATTGTTTTTGGAAGATCCCATTAGACGTAAAGTTGCACGTGGGATAGTTTACAAGGCCGAAAGGGTTCACGGGATACAAATACATGCGGATCAAGTGAAGGTCACCGTGACTGAAATTCTCGTGTCAAGTGCAAGGGTACCCTTCCCTACCGATGAGGTTCAACTGTCAAGGGATGCATTGCACAACTTTATTATTTGGCCAAAGAAGTTGGTTGAGTTGTATACCGAAGGTGATGAGGTATGTATTTTAAAAAATTTTGGATTTTAAAATAGTGTTTAATTTACTTTTTAAAAATAGTAATTGTTAGTTATATTGAACAGGCACAAATGACTTATGATTCCGGTGTGCAACGACCTTTTGCTGATCTGAATATAGCTGATCCGACTTCTTTGAGTCCTTGATGTCTAAAGGTATATAGAATTATTCGCAAGCTTGATGAAAATGTTGTGATAAAGATGGAGCGTGGTATTGTGGGCGATGTTGACTATCCCTTACAACTTGACCCGTTGGAGATTATGCGTTTCTTAAAGATGGAGACGTTAGATGTTTCCATATTGCAGTTCTTTATAAGGTAATAGTTAAGTTCTTTACTTATATTTGTTTATATAATATTTTTCATTCATTTATTATATTACTGATATATATGATTGATTGTATTTTTGAATAGGGGTCTTTATGACAAATTTGAATTGACATCAAAGACCACATATGGCTTCTTAGATCCGCATTTCATTCAACCAGTTTCAAATACTATAGATGAACGGACAGGGTATATCAACGTCACCATGCAATATGGCAAAAAACAATGCTATCTAGCGCCATATATTTTAAAGTAAGTTTTAATTGTTTAAAATAAAATAACTTATATATAATACACTTTTATTATATATTATATTTACTTACAACTAATACATTATTGATTTGTAGTGATCATTGGATGTTGATGGCAATTTGTCCTCAACTTAATGAAATCTATTGGTTTGATTCAATTGGAGGCCAGCCACGTGATGACATCAAAGATATTGTTGAAAAGTATGTGAACTTATAAGTATTAATATGTATAATTAATAAAGTATAAAGTATAAAGTATTTATGTAAACTAATCTCTTATAATTTTAGGTGTGTCAATTCAGCAAAGTTGTTGAGAAGCAATGTATCAACTCGTTCACCAAAATGGACTAAGGTTTTGGTAAGTATTTTATACATTTGTAAAACTACATATATTTTTTTTTTATTAAATAAAATTTCAAATGTAGTGTGCTCAACAAGTTGGAAGTACGGCATGTGGATATTATGTGATGAAATACATGCTTGAAATTCTTTCCAAAGAAGCATGTGCGGGAATGGATAAGGCATGTAATTTAATATAATACCTTTCTTTTTTTAATTTTAAAAATTCTAGCTTACTAATTATTTAATAATTATCAACTTTGTAGATTGTTGAGAGAGTTGGTAGATCGAGCTACACTCAACAAGAAATTGATCAAGTAAGAGATGTATGGGCCGACTTCTTTGTTGATGTATGGTTAAGTATGTAAATTAAACAAATTGATATTAGCTTTTGATAATGTTAACTTGTATTATTAATTAGTATCAAATTGTGAGATTTATTACTTTTATTACTTGTTTCATTATAAATATTAGATTCTACATATTTTGCTGTGGTTGTGGTGCAATAATTGAGCAGGTTTTGGTTGTGGTTGTGAGAAATTGAGCAGGTTTAGGTTGTGGTTGTGGTTGTGAGAAATTGAGCAGGTTTAGGTTGTGGTTGTGGTTGTGGTTGTGAGTAGATTTGAGCAGGTTTTTGGGTATAAATGGACAAATAAAAAAACATACAACGTCGGCTATTAAGTAATAGCCGACGTTGAATATATTTAAAAAAAAAATAAATAAAGTTTACAACGTCGGCTAATAGCGTTTAGCCAACGTTGTATCGTATTTTAAAAATAATTAAAATACTTACAACGTCGGCTAATTGCTAATAGCCGACGTTGTAGGTATTTTAATTATTTTTAAAATACCTACAACGTGCTATTAGCCGACGTTGTAAGTATTTTAATTATTTTTTAAAATACCATACAACGTTGGCTAAATTCTATTAGCCGACGTTGTAAACTTTATTTATTTATTTTTTAAAATAATATATAACGTCGGCTATATAAATAGCCGACGTTATAGATAATATTTACAACGTCGCCCGCAACAACTACGGAACATAGCCGACATTAAAAGCTCTATTTAGCCGACGTTAAAAGCCTGTTGTGTAGTAGTGAAAGTTAATGGTAGTCAGGTTGGCTTCTGTCCTACCGAGGCTGTTGTCTCCTCATCAAAGTGGTTTCGTCTCGGGACGGCCTATTACTGATAATATTTTGCTTGCCTCTGAGATGTGCCATGGTATTACGCTAGGAAATCAGGATATAGTGCTGAAGCTGGACATGGCTAAGGCCTATGATCGGGTTTCCTGGTTTTTTCTTGTCTCTGTGATGCGTAAGATGGATTTTTCTGAAGTCTGGATTGACTTGGTCTATCGTGCTATTTCCAAAGTATTGTACTCTGTCATTGTCAATGGGGTCAAAGAGGGTTTCTTTACCTCATCCCGTGGATTGAGGCAAGGAGACCCACTCTCCCCTAGTCTTTTAATCATCGCTGCAGAAGTCCTCTCTACGTTCCTCGCTCGAGTCCATCAAGACGAGGCTGTCCCTAGATTCTCCCAGCCTCCTGGTACTCCTCATATTCATCACTTAGCCTACGCTGACGATGTTATTATTTTTAGTACTGGGAGACAGGGGGCAATATGCAAAGTCATCCGTGCTTTGAAAGATTATGAGGGGATTTCAGGCCAAATGGTCAGTTTTCCTAAGAGTGCTTTTTATATGCATCCTGACACATCGGGTCGAGTAATCCGTAGGATTGGGGACATCACTAGATGCATTCATAGATCCTTCCCTTTCACCTATCTTGGGTGCCCTATTTACGTGGGGAGGAAGAAGTGTGTTTATTTTTCATCTGTGGTGGACAAGGTAAAGGCCAAATGCCTTGGGTGGCAGCGTCGGATGCTATCTAAGGGGAGAAAGCAATCTTAATTACTTCTGTTTTGCAGGCTATTCTTTTACATCTTTTTGCAGCTTGTGCCCCTCCTAAGCAGGTTATTCGGGACCTGGAGCGGTGTTTTGCCGCCTTTTTCTGGAGGCAGTCGGGAGGTGCACGCTACAATTGGGCTTCATGGAAAACGCTCTCCCTACCTAAAAAAGAGGGTGGAGTGGGATTCCTTGACCTTGACTTGATGGTGCGGGCATCTAGTGCGAAGCTTTGGTGGAATTTCCGCAAGGTGTATTCCCTGTGGGGAAGTTTCAAGACTGCTAAGTATTACAGTCGAGTTCACCTGGTGGCGAAACGACCGCGAACCTCCGATTCACACACTTGGAAGCGAATGCTCAGCGCCAGGAATGAGGTAGAGGCAGTCTTAGGATGACGCCTGACTCACGGGGATGTTAATCTTTGGTGGAATAATTGGTCCGGCATCGGCAAACTAGGGCGCCTTTACCTCTTCCCGGGGGTTGAGTACTCTGGTGATCTTTTGTCTGACTTCATTCAGGACGGAGAGTTAGACCTATCGGTGTATGATGACCTTCTGCCGCCTGGGTTGGAGGCTGACATGTCCCGTCTGGGTCAAAGAGTAGCTGACATCCCTATTTGGCGGGTGGCTACGGACGGTTTGTTTTCTTTTTCCTCTGCAAAATATTTATTCAGACCTAAACCGGTGCAGTCAGATCCCCTTTTGAGTGCATGTTGGCATAAGCATTTCCCTTTAAGGTGTCATTTCTTGCTTGGCGTGTGTTAAGGGGTCGCTTGCCCACTGATGATGCCATGGCTAGATTTGGGCGCCTTATTGTTTCCAGATGCTGGTGCTGCAATAACCTTGTTAGGGAAACTATTGATCACATCTTTTATGCAGGGAACACTGCTAGGGCTGTATGGGGATTTTTTATGGGATCACTCGGCTTGCGATTCAGTCATCGAGTCTACGGACGCTCTTGACTGGGTGGAAGCGGGTGGTTTCACATAACCGTCTTGTTGCTTTTGTTATTTGCAGGTTGCCTTATCTTATCCTTTGGGAGTTATGGAAGCACAGGAACACATGCTTACATGGCAGAGGGCCGCCGAGTGTACCTCGAGTGGTGTATGGGGTTGCCAAAGGGGTGGCAGAATGTCTCTTTAGGCGATGACCGCAGGAACACATCTTGCCACCTAATTGGCCGGTCATTCTGTCCTACATAGATTCCACTGTACCGCGGCGCGTGGTTTGCGCTGTTAGATGGGATCCCCCTTCGGATGGTTCTATAAAGCTCAATTTTTCATATTCCGAGTCGTTGGGTGGGACTGCTGCCTTGGTACATAATCGGGGGGGGGGGGGGGGGTGGTTTCTGCTACGGCCTAGCCATTTCGGCAGTCGACGGGTTTCGGGATTTTTTCCATGGTATGCACCGCTCTCTTGAATGGTGTTTAGCCGAGGGTTTTAGGTCCATAGTCTTAGAGTCTGTATTGCCTGAGCTTAAGGGTTATGTAGACCCCACCGCACCTAGTCCATGGGTCTTTGACTCTGAAGTGCCACGACTCCGGTTTCTTTGCTCCTGTGCATCTGTTTCTGTTCTTCAGTGTTTGCCGCAGGGTAACCTCCCGGTGGCTGCATTGGCAGATTGGGTTGGGGATAAGGATGTGGAGTTTATTTTCCGTAATTTGTCAGACTTACCGCCGAGGGTGTGTGCGTTGCTTGTTCATGATGATATCCCATCGGTGATTTTTGATGATTATGACCCGCCTTGAACTATGTTTTGCTTTTGATGAATTGTATCACATTTTTTTTTTTAAAAAAAGAGAGACGAAAAGAGAAAAGGAAATTATAAAGAAAATTTGAAATGAAGGGAAAGTACTACTTAGAGGAAATGATGGTTTGGTTTTGTGTCAGGCCTAGCCTCAACAACGTAGGTGTCAGCGGTACAAGAGGCACCCTAGTCCGGGCAGGATCTATCAAATCCGTTGACCTAGTCAGGCTTGCTGCTGGCCCATAGTAGCTAATGCCGTTAGGGTTCTGGTTATTGTTCGTTGCTGGTGCCGTTGATAGGAGATTGGCTGGCCTGTTGGACTGCGAGCCGCGTCTTTATTTTCCTTATTTATCTTTCATTTATTTCTTTAGCGGAGATATTTCCGGACTTGTACTATCACTTCATGTTTTATTGGTTTCTGCTGGGCTAGTTGAGTAGTTGGCCTTGCTGGCATAGGGCGTAGGGGGCTTTCCAATACTGGGGGTTTTCTCTTTCTGCTCTGTGCTCTCTGTGCCTGTCCTGCTTCTATCTGTGGCTGTGTGTTTCGCGGGATTTGATTCCTGTGTTTCATGCATAGCATACACTCTGAGGTGGGAGTGCTCTCTTAGTCTGCTTTAAATATCTTGCTTGAGTTGGCGATTGGAAGAAAAGGCTGGTTGTTATATAAAGGGTTGGGTGGGTGTGAGGTGGGCTTCTGGTGCTTAGCATATATACTATTGCTTCTGTGGATGGCCGTATAGGTTCCCCGGGCTAAAATACAGTACGCTGTACCGAGGGAGCTGGTCTAACGCTTAAGGGTGGTATATATGTTGGCATCAGTGGTTAGGGAGCCATCACTTGGGACCTTGGGCCGTTGAAGCCCTCTGCGATAAAATCCAGAGCTCTGTACGTACGAGGGTGGCCTGGGTTCCAAGGGTGGGTGGAGGTGAGAACCATTGCTCATGTGGCGGACTATTCACGGTCCCCCCGGATAAAAATGCAGAGATCTGTATCGGAGGGGATCTGTCCAACGCATGAGGGTGGTAGGGTTTCGCGAGGCTGGTTTCATTGCTTCTATGGATGGTCACATAGGTCCCCTCGGATAAAAATGCAGAGCTCTGTACCGTGGGGGATCGACCTGACGCTTGAGGGTGAAACTAGTCCTTCTTTGGCTTTGAAGCACCGTTCCCACCCTTTGTGTAGGGCATGACGCCCAGGAATTGTTCAACTTTGCATGTGATACAGGTGGTTTGTAGAATGGGTGTTGGGCCCACTTGGTGGTTTAGAGTTTATTTTCTTTATTAGTTAGCCTTAGGCCTCTTAGCTTTATTCTTTTATATCTTTGTAGCCTTGGTCACTTTTGGGCCTTGACAAGACGTTGTTTTGGTTTTTAATAAGAGTTCCTTCTTTAAAAAAAAAAAAAAAAAAAAAGCTTAAGCTTAATTGCCTATGAAACTTGAAGGGATATGGAGACACATTGTTGAGTATTGTAAAGGGTTTCTGCTTGCAATTGTCATAGTTGCAGGATTAAATGGACCGAACGATGCTCACTCCTATCTATGGCAGAGCATTTGGTTGAAGGGAATTTAAATTCCCTTCCCACCTAATTTCAAATGCCACAAAATTTCCTTATTTAGTTTAAAGGAATTGCAATTCTACTCGAATTGCAATTTCCCCATTTCATGGAATTAAAATCTCATGTCTCCCCTGAGATTTTAATTCCTGGGATATTAGGAAGAAAAAAAGATAGTGATGAGTCAAAATTACCCATTCATTTTTTAACCTAAAATTAATGCCTAACAACAACTGAACATTTAATTTTTTACTTTATACTATTTATTCCCTTTTAATTCCCATGTATACCAATCATTGGAATTGAAATTCCCAGTAATTCTATTCCTGTAAACCAAACACCGGAATTTAAATTCCTACTTTATTCCCAGTAATTCATCTCCCATGAAATTGCAAATTCTTTCCCACGTAATTCCCCCTCTCCAACCAAACGCCCTGTGAGGATACGTTGGAATTCAATTTTTTTTTTATGCATACAAAGAATCTATGGGGTAAAGATCTATCGATATATAATTTTGTTGTTTCTAAATTTTCAAAATTACATCAAAATTTTGGGTTCTAAAGTGCTTAACTTATACATTGTTAGCATCATCTAAATCTAATAAACAGCATTTCTAACAGAGGGGTTTGTACGTATTAAAAAAAAAAAAAAAAAAAAAACCAGAGGGGTTTGTAATTTTGGGAGGAGAAAATTATATTGTGAAGGAAAAACTAATACTTAATAAAATATATAATATTTTTTAGTTGCTAGATGATAACATTACCAAGTATATATTGTAATTCCAAATAAAAAACAAATATAAAGTACTTGACTTTATAATTTTCTTCCTTTCACAAAATATAAAAGTTTGAAAATTGAAATGTATATAACCTTTAATTCACATGGTATTAATTAACAAGAAGTCTGAAATATGTAGTGAATAAACATATAGAAATTATCAAATATAATTCATACGAGCCCACACAAAAGAAACAATAATCAAAATCAAACTTAGCTCATCCCTACACTACTTATTGCAAAGCAATTCCACTCCTCAATGAAACAATTTCTCAGACCAAATTCAAAGCGCTAAACTCAAGTAAAAAGGAAGGGGGACATCCATAGGTCCAAAATATGCAACTAAAGAAGTCTTTTAAGATAAATTATAGCAAAAATAATAAAGCTTAAGATTTTTATCAGGGATGGGCAGTAGACCGGGAGCTAAGAAATAAAGATTGTTTCAATTGATGTCATTGTTGTCGAAGTCATCTTCAAAGCAAATGAAGAAGTCAACATTGGTGAGCTTCGAATCTTCCTCCTCTTGAACTTGACTTGCAAAGTAGCTGGATTATTCAGGATCACTTGCCTTGTACTTCAGCTACTCAAAACTTATGAGGATTAGTTATTTTAAAGTTTTTCATATGAAAAACTAATAAATATTAAGCATTCAAATAATCTGACAAAAAGTTACAGATTATATATAACCAAAACAAATTATGCCAAAAATAATCTGACAAAAAGTTAAAAATAAAATAAAATTTGTTGATCAAATTAAATAGAAACCTGCAGATTATCAATCCAAAATTTGTTACAAATCATAGTGGTCAACATAAAGCTATAGAAAACATGAGTAATATATAGGTTTTAGACTATTGTTTTTTTCCTTTTTTTTTTTTTTTTTTTTTTTTTTTTTTTGCACTTTTATACCACAAGTATAGAGTATTTCAAATTGTTGAATGTCGAACATAATTCATATATACATATATATTATATTACTCCATCACTACTGGAAATTCTGAAATTTCTGACCACATCAAAGTGATCTTAAATCAAGTTGAAAGTCTTGTTCCGACCACTTTTGGTATCCGGAAAAACCTTTGTTGCTATTTCCGACCACTTTTTGGACTTTTTGGTATCAACTTAATTTAAGATCATTTTCAGGTGGTCGGAAATTTCAGAATTTCCAGTAGTGCATATAATTTTTAAATAATTAAAATCCTATTACTTCATATATGGTAATATGCTCATCAAGAAGCCATAACAAATCTTTTAGCAATGAGTGTGTATGTATATATTCTGTTTTTTTTTTTTTTTTTTTTAAATGGCCCCAATTGTAGTTGGAATTAAGAAGAGCACTAGACAAACAAAACAAGTGTATATAAGCACTTGTGTAGAGTAACTAGAGTTAATGCAATGTAAATTATTGTTAGAGTACAATTGACAAATTAAATCTAAGTCTCACATCAATACTTCATTGGAATGTAACTTTTTCGGTTACTCAGTAAACATTATCATATCAAAATAAAGTTTAATTAATTTTGAGTTGGAGTAGAAGTAGCAAATATGTCAAGAAGTTTCCTAAATCAACAAGTCCAAGGACATGCATGGCTTCAAAGTTAAAGGTATGTTGCAACAATGCAAGGACTAAAATAACTACTAGAAAGGAAATAATTAAATAACTAAATGCATTTTTCCCAATAATTAAACATTGGGATAAAACAAATAATGAAAATAAAATACAACAAATCTATAAATGTTACTACTTTCAAGATTTTGTTTAATGCAAACCTTTTTACGTTCTTGTTCTTCAAAATTTCCACTTTTCAGTTGTTATTTTTCTTCAATACTTGCTGCCTGAAATTAAATAATTAATGACCATGACGAAACCATTAAAAAAAATTAAATAAATGAAAATTTGAGTGAGTTATAGTTGGAAATTAAAACCTTATGAGTATTGTAGTCATGAACACCAAACAAATTATCCCCAATTGACTCCTGTTGCAGTTGCTGAATTTCTTTTGCAGAATGAACAAGCAAAGAATCACAACTGTACA
Organism: Ipomoea nil; assembly: GCF_001879475.1. Classification (NCBI taxonomy): domain Eukaryota; kingdom Viridiplantae; phylum Streptophyta; class Magnoliopsida; order Solanales; family Convolvulaceae; genus Ipomoea; species Ipomoea nil. The sequence goes on along the minus strand of NW_017619261.1, from coordinate 1,458,804 downwards.
ACTCAATTAATCGCAAAGTGTATAGCTCAGCAAAAGTAGAAGGGATCTTCTTCAAATTATAACAATATGTAATATTGATGAGGCGCTCTAGGACAGGGAAAGCATTGTCAGTAGTTGTCCAGTACTGCTTCAACCCCATTCCTTGAATGAGCAGTGATTTTAATTTAGGAAATCCACCTCCACTAAGTTTCCAATATGATCCTTCACAAGCCCGATCTTTAAGTTTAAGCACCTGGAGATTTGGCAACATTCCAATAACTTCTTCCATAGCATCCCATGGCAGCAAAGTTCCTTTCAATGTCAATATTCTGAGTTGTCCTGGAAAAACACTTGCATGTGGAAGTATAATATGACTCTCATCATGGCTATTAATTTTTAGTTTCTCAAGCTTCTGTAAATTGATAAGATCATCCAACCAATTTTCATTTAACCGCCAACATTTCTCATCCGACCGAGCAGGATTATATACAAATTCATCCCCCAACCACGGTATGAAAATTCCCATCACTTTTGTATTTATTTGGTATTCTAAAAAATACTTGCTTTGTGCATTGGGAAGGGCGTAACCAATAAATTGTCTGCAAGTACTCTAAAACAACACTCGGATTATCGAACATATACACTGGGCTCAATTGTAGATGCCTCAACATTGGCATCCTCCAAGTTTGATATACCTTTGTTGTATAACAACTCACCCTTCTTTCTTTGTCTGTCAGAAGCAAAAGAGTTTGTAGATTAACACTCTCTTTCGACTTCCACATTCCCAATTGTTGACCAGGGGAGTATATAATGCTCAGAGCTAGGTATCTCAAAAGAACTAGATCAACACAAACACCAGTAAACAACAAATTCCATTCAGTACAGGGAGTACTACTTAGATCCAATACTCTCAACATCTTGAAATTTGTAATTTTTCTAATAAACCAATTAACTTCATCGTGACAAAAGGATAAAATGGATCGAGATCTATTTGAGATAACGTCAAGTGAAACATCCATTTTTTCAATACTTACCCAACGACAAGTATCTAAGTGACCAAAATGTCCATCTACAACATGTAAGAGGTCCTCCTCCATTGCTTTCCTCTTACAAAAGTCATGTACTATGTCATGCACCTTACATGTTTTAATCTTGCCATCTAAACTAATTTTGTCAATCAAAACTAAACACCTAGATGACCTTCTACCTTCACAAACCCTTCTGCTATCCATAATTTAATAAGTTTTTTTCACTGGAATAGTGCTACCTTCCGGAAAAATCCCCAAATATAAAAAATAAATCTTCAAAAAGTTAGGCAAGTTGTTATAACTCAAAATAAGTATCTTTGAAATACCTTCAACAAATTCATAACACATCCTTTCATAAAATATTCTCTCGATTTCCTTGGAAATCCATACTGACTCATTGATTATTATTGTTTGTGTTGGTCCCAAAAGAGGTAAGGTGAAAGTCTAGAGAGGGGGTGGGGGTCTGAATAGACTTTCAAACTTTTTAGCACAGTACCACAATTGCTAAGCCAGAGATAAACCAAAACTCTTAACTAGATTGTTAGAGTATGGTGCACAACGGAAATTAATAAACGATACGGTGTGTGTGTAGATTGTGTCAAGATTATTCTTGTGAGAAGCAAGCAAGAGCAGTAAGTAAAGAAAGCAGTAAAGAACACAAGGCAATTTATAGTGGTTCGCGAGGTGGTGTAATCCTCCTACTCCACTTGCTCTTATCTCCAAGAGCAATTCACTATATCCACCAGTTCCTGGTTCCAAGATACAATGAATTTCCCTGATCTAGTGCTTTGATCACCAAGCCCACACTAATCACGCCCAGTGCCTCCAACACTGCTGCTTCGGGTTTCACGTCGCCGCGTTACTTTCCTAGGATTTCACAACTCCGCGTTACTTTCCCCCCGTCTTCTACGATCCGGTAGAAACGTATCTTCCGTGATCTAGTGCTTTGATCACAAAGCCCGCACTAATCACTCCCAATGTCTTCCGACACTGCTGCTTCGGTTCTCACAACTCCGTGTGACAATCCAGGATTTCACAACTCCGTGTTACTTTCCTCATTTCCCTTGTTTTGCTCCAAAACAAGTTTTGCCTTGATTCCAACTTTGAGACTCTGTAGATGATCTTCGATGGTGCGCTGAGTCTCTTGTAGTTGATGAAGATTTTAACACTCTTGGATATTTCTTTTGTAAGCTCTGTATCACTCTGAGTGTTTATCTCACAAAGAATATATCAATTTAAGCTCTTGAGATGGAAAGCTTTCTTTGAATTTTGTATGCTCTGTTTAGCTCTGTTCTTTTCGCTTCTTGCTTATTTGCTTCTATGCTTCTGATTTCCTCAGCTTCAATCTTCATCTATTTATAGCTGGTAATGAGAATATTTCCGTTGGAGAGAAACGTTCTGATTTTTGAATTTCATCTAGCTGTATAGCCTTTTCAGAGGATAAGATAACGTTGCAGATATGTCAGAGATTCTCTGCAAGTTGAGGTAGAAGTTCTCGCAAAAATGGCGTCCCAAAAATCTCCATCTGGTGTCGATCACGCCTCTTGGGATTTTTATCTTCAAAATATAATCTCCAATATAATCCTTACTAGTTAGACTAGTATTTTTGCTTCTGCAACTTCTTCTTATATTTTTCCTCTGTACTTCACGTTGGGGCGTCCCAAAAATCTCCATCTGGTGTCGATCACGCCTCTTGGGATTTTTATCTTCAAAATATAATCTCCAATATAATCCCCCCCCCCCCCCCCCCCCCCCTTACTAGTTAGACTAGTATTTTTGCTTCTGCAACTTCTTCTTATATTGCAACTTCTTCAAAATATAATCTCCAATATAATCCCCCCCCCCCCCCCCCCCCTTACTAGTTAGACTAGTATTTTTGCTTCTGCAACTTCTTCTTATATTGCAACTTCTTCTTATATTTTTACCCTTGCTAAATTTGTCAAATTTTGAGATATCAATTTTGAACTTCAACTCTTCACTTGTAAATCTCATCCCTTAGTCAATTTAGAAATCTCATCCTCATACTTTATCTGATGGAATTTAAACTTGGCTTCTTTAAAATATGTGGGATGTGAGATTCGAACCCATAACCTTGCATATAATAATTCAAGCTTCTACCAACCCATCCATACAACTTTTTGGTTATCTTCTTGTTTCACTTGGTGTACTCCTTTCTTTCCATAGATGCTTGATCTTCAAGATAGCTTCATGCAAACTTTAAGTCACGTTCTTTCTTCTTCGTGATTTCTTCTTGAATATCATACGCATACATCTTCCTCTTTTGTTTGCCATTTTCTCTAGGCAAATTCTTGATTTTAGGCTTTATATCTTCTTCATCCATTTCCTCAACTAATGAATTTATTTTGCCCTTTCTTGGTCTATGACTCGACTAGTCTAACCAAAATAAAATTGAGGATCTACGATTTACAATATGGCATATCAAAATCTATTACAATTTATTCCTAACAATTTCCCCCCTTTTGATAATGCCATAACTTATACTCAAATATTGGCTTTAAGTCTTTGAAAAATATTTTTGCTCAATTTTATTTTGACAAAGCCAAGATGAGTTTGACAAAAATAATTCTAGGGAAAACAAAAACTTGTGAATTAATTTAGACAAGTCCTATACGCATCCTTGATTAATTTTTTTAATCAATTTTTATCTTTTCAAATTTTTGCATGCGTTTAACAATTCTTGTCTTTTTAATTCACGAACTAATACATGTAGCCAAAATAAATCAAAACAGACTTAGACCAGACCATCGGAAATATTTATTCATATTAGTCGATTAGAGGAAATATTATTATAGCCAAAATCATTCCAAAATATAGATATTCAAAACATCATATTTTTGAGGAGTTCATATCTGATTACCTTCTGGGTTTCTTGACTCCCATGTCAGCTTTCAATATATCCTTGATATGTTCTCTCATCTTGCAGATATCATTTTTGAACTTTTCACATTCAAACTTCTTAGTCACATTTCCAGCCATGTAGTGTCCAAAGGCCTCTTTAATATTGGTGCCCGGAAGAGCTCCGGCTTCCCACCAAATTATGCATTCTTCAAAGCTTCTTTGGAATCCCAAACTTTCACCATTATTGTTGGTATAATCTCTAAGCTCATACCACATCTCGGTTTGCTTCCTTTTTGCTTCTTCTTCCTTATTCTTCTCAGATATCCATTGAGCTTGATCAGCTTTGGGCCATCTTTTCACCATACTTGGCACATTCTCGGATGTCCAAATTTTCTGCGGTGTTAAGGTTCCTTTTGAGCATTCGAACCAATTTCGAGTTTCAGCAACTTTAGATGAGCTTGATCCAAGACTCGGATTTGAAAATTGAGCGAAACCAACTTGGGATTGTTGACCACGTCCTCGGCCTTGGCCTTTTGTTGGTGCGGCGGTCAAAACTGGCTGTTGCGGTTGACTTCCAATGATGAATTCATGTTGTTGTAAAGACAGATGATTGAGAATTTCTTCCCCCCTTATGACATTATCAATCAAAAAGCCAATGGATTTGGAATCTTGTTCTTGATTGGCTTTAACAAGCTTAACACCATCATGTGTTTTGAGAGAAACATCCTGCAAATCAGATATTTTGTTAGCCATAGAGGATAATTCTACCTCAAGGTGATTTATCCTTGTCTCCTGGTCTTGTATGGCTTTTATTTGTCTCATCTGTCTTTCATTGTTGATCTTCTCGGTAGCTTCTCGTTCCTTCTTCATCAGTTGGATTATCTCCAATAATCATTCGGTGAGATCTCCTTTTAGATGTCTTTCGGCTCTGTCTATCTTTGTTTGCAGAGCGTTTTGATGTTCCAATAGCTCCTTCAAATTTGTTCGTGTGTCCTCAAAGTGTTGTAACGAGAGATGTCCTTGCTCGGTAAGAGTTGTTCCAATCTTTTGACACACAACATCACTTGATTCTGTAACTTTTGCAAACAGTGAAGTTAACAAATCATCTTCATCTTCTTCTCGGGTTCGGCTTCTACTCATGTTCAGAGAGTGTAGACTTTTGAACAAATTCCTTCGTGGATCACCAAGAACTAGATTTTCAATGAGTTGCAAATTTTCTTCTAGCGATTCGGCTTTTTCAAGATGATTTTCAATTTCTTCTTCAATCACCTCTGTTCGTGAGATAATCTCTGTATTTAAATTGACTTCTTCCAGAGAGTTATTTTGAGGAGACATCACAGAGGTGTTATTGTGCACTGACGCTTCATATAAGTATTCCCCCCCCCCCCCAATTGAGGGTCTAATTTCACCATCAATTTGATCCCTTACTTCATCCCTTGTAGGGTCCAATGCATTTATATCAATATTAGTGGGGTCACATTTGATATCAAAAGTTCACCACAGTGAACTCTGACAGGAATAGACTCATGATTTTCAGAGGCTGAAATTGGTACCTCTACAAGTGTACTTCCTTCATTCGCCCTTTCTCCAAAATTTTCAAGAAAATCATTGGCTATATTAATTGAAGTATCACCTGGATGTCAATGAGTGTCAGTCAACGATATGTGTAGAGCAATATGTAGCCTCATTTCATTCTCTTTTTCAATATCATTTGGAGAGACTTGATTGGCATCTTCTTGAGTTGCTGTGGCCACTCGTTTTCCCTTACTGTTCTTTTCTTGAAGCTTCAGCCTATAAACTTGATTTGCATCCATGTTTAGTGCTTCAAGCATTGAGTTAGTTCCTAGCCATTCAAAGGCTAATTCTTCACTTTGTATCAACTCTGAATCAACTTTGGAGATAAAAGAGTGATATCTTTCAAGTCTCCATTCCTTCCATGCTTGAACTCGGTTTAATTCCTTCATCAGTTCTGGATCATCTCGAGTTTGTGTTTTGTCGAACACAATGGGTTCAACACTAGCTTCAACTGCAGATTGATTCGCGATTCTCCTTTGCAAGTCATTGGAAACTTGCACTTCAACTCCTGCAAACTCCATTCGAGTGGTATCTTCTTCCATTGGCATCTCGGGTATCTCTACTTCATGAGCTTCAGACTCTGCCACTTCCTGAAATGGAATAAGTGCTATAGCCGAGCTTACGACTTCTTGATCTCTGTTGCTTGGGTTGCTAGAACCCATGTGTGCACTTGCTGCAGATGGAGTTTTACTGTTCCTTCTTCTAGAACTTTGTGGTGTGCTTGTGGAACCACCTCCTTCTGATCCTTTTCTTCGATTTGTTTTCTTGCCATAGTCGAGTCCAAATTTTCTGAAAAGTGTTCTGTAGATTCCAACACTTTTATTTCTTCTAAGAGGCACATTCTTCTTTCTTAGAATTTCTCCAATAATAAGTCCGTACCCAACTTTATGGAGAAAATGATTTCCTTCAAGTGGTCTTCCATGAGGTTTTGCATTGTTTACAAAGAATAATAGGCGATTGAAGATGTATTTTGCCCAGTTGAATTTTATTCCTTGCATGATTCCGTTCATCAGACTCACGGATGTTCTAGATAGATCGTCCACACTTCCAAGCTTGTTGTCAAGAATCTTGTACATCATCTCTATAAGCATATCATATTCTGGTTTCAGCACGTTCTTTGGCTTGGTTGAGTCATGAATTACAGGTGCTTTTGGACCACGAATTTCATTCCAGAAAGATTGAGCGTCATAATGGTGAGCTTCTGGCATTAGCTCCGAATCAGGAAATTTGAAGCACTCCTTGATATCTTTTTCACAAATTTGAACATCTGTTCTTCCAACTTTAGAGTGAATCACGTGGTTCTTCACAGTGGCATGCAAATAGAACTCGGTCACATCTGTTTCAAAAATTCCAACGTATTTGTAGGTGAAGAAATCATATAGTCCACAATCCTTCAAAGCATTGAGAATCTTCTTTGCTATTTCCTTGTCGGCTGCTCCAATCATAAAGAACTCCGGATTGAGTGTCATCCCATCGATCAATTGTTGTTGTAGAGTAAGCAGATTTTTGGGTTGCATGGCTTTGGTTCCAGACATGGTGTTCGCCGGTGAGATTGAGAGCTTGAGAGAGAGAGATTTCTGATCTTGATAGAACTGGAAAATTTCGTCTGAGAGGAATACGAAGGGTTTCGTATGGTTTAAGAAGGATTTACGAGGATGTATAATTCTCAGAGAGAAATCTCAATTTAGACCCTTATAATAGGTGTGGTGACAAGGCACTTTTAGGGGTGGAGGTGTCTTTTGGTTGAGGTGTTACTAGGAAAGAGAAGAAAGTTATCATTAGCAGACAAGAGCATTAAATGCTTCTCAGTCTTTTAGGTACCCTATATATGTAAGGTGTATAGAGTAAGGAGATTATGAATGGACACCTCTGATTATTCTTGAAGATTTAAGAGAGAGTATGGATTTGGGAGGAGATTTTACGGGAGAGGGGATCTGATTTTGTGAGAGAGGGTGAGATTTTTGTGGGATTTAATTTATGGGTAGAAGTTTAAGAGGTATAGGTTTGAAAGGTGAAGAGTTTTAATGGGATTGAGTTTTATGGGGTAGAGGTTTAGAAAATGGAGGTTTCAACTCAATCTGATCTCTTCCTTTTTATTCTAAAAAACATGTACACGTTAGATATAACATATAAAATCACATAATTATAATCACACATATATCCGTAAATCTCACATATAATTTTCGAAACATATATGGACATTTAAAATATAGCAATTAAATTTCATCCATACATAAATATGCACATACACGGTAATCTCCTAATTAAAATAAACACAGATTTAGAAAATTAGACAAATTTCAATTAATCACCAAAAATAAACATACATATATACGGTAGATTCTAAAACACACATCTAATCAAATAATCAAATATTTAGAAACTAGCCAATTAATTAAAATAACTAATTTAAAACACTTAGCATGGCAATTTTCACATAAGCAATTATACATAACACACGTATTATGCCATAGCTAAAAACATTTAGTCACGCAATTAAATCAAATAAACACAGATTTTTGAAAATGAATTGCATGGCACATATTTTCACGTTAAATTTCACATACAATTTTACAAATAGATACTAAACACATTGAACTAATTTATTCATGCAATTTTCGAACAAATATATGAACGTACATATCAAATAAAATATATGAGCATAAGTATCAAATTTAAATCATGAGATTAAGTCCAGTGATACTTAGCTCATTTCAAGCATTCCCAATTCATGCCTTAAAGTAGAAAATTTCGTTTCGCATAAAGGCTTCGTGAGAATATCTGCAACTTGATTCTCCGTAGGGATATACTCGATTTTTAGATCTTTCTTTTCAACATGATCCCTTATGAAATGATGTCGTATGTCGATATGTTTGGTTCTTAAGTGAAGCACCGGATTGTGAGTGATAGCGATCGCACTTGTATTGTCACAAAATATGCTAATATCGTCGCAATTCACTCCGTAATCCTTCAATTGTTGCTCCACAAAATTTGAGCACAACAACTTCCTGCAGCAATATATTTGGCCTTGGCGGTACTAGTTGCGATGGAATTTTGCTTTTTGCTAAACCAAGAAACAAGCCTTCCTCCCAAGAATTGACAAGTTCCGGAGGTGCTTTTTCTGTCTATTTCGCAACCTGCAAAATCCGCATCTGAAAAACTAGTTAGCGTAAAATCTGTACCTTTAGGATACCACAATCCAACATTGATTGTGCTCTTCAAGTATCTTATGATTTTCTTTGTTGCGGTGAGGTGGTTTTCCTTTGGATTTGCTTGGAATCTTGCACACACTCCCACAGCATAAGAAATGTCCAGCCTGCTTGCAGTGAGGTATAGTAGTGAACCAATCATTCCTCTATATTTCGTTTGTTCGACATCTTTTCCATCTTCGTCTTTGTCTAGCCTTATTGATGTACTCATTAGAATTTTGATCGATGATTTTCCATCAAGGCCAAACTTCTTTATCAAGTCGTGGGTGTACTTTGCTTGATTGATGAATATTCCTTCCTTCAATTGTTTGACTTATAAGCCCAAGAAATAATTCAATTCACCCATCATGCTCATTTCGAATTTATTCTGCATAAGCTTCGAAAATTTCTCACACAAAGAATTGTTAGTGCTTCCAAAAATAATATCATCAACATATATTTGCACTAATAAAATATGATCACCATCTTGAATTCTAAAGAGAGTTTTGTCAACAAGGCCTTTGGTGAATTCACAGCTTATCAAGAACATTGACAAGGTGTCATACCAAGCTCTAGGTGTTTGTTTCAACCCATATAATGCCTTTTTAAGTTTGTAGACTTTATCACCTTCGCCTTTTACCTCAAAACCTGGGGGTTGTTCGACATAAACTTCTTCTTCGAGTAATCCATTCAAGAATGCGCTTTTCACGTCCATTTGATAAACAGTGAAATCTTTGTGTGCGGCGTAGGCTAGGAAAATCCTTATAGCTTCGAGTCTGGCTACCGGTGCAAAGGTTTCATCAAAATCTATTCCTTCTTCTTGAGAGTATCCTTTTGCAACGAGCTTTGCTTTATTCCTAACAATCACGCCTTCTTCGTTTGCTTTGTTCCGGAAGACCCATTTAGTTCCTACAACATTGTGGTTCATTAGTCTTGGAACAAGTTCCCAAACGTCATTTCTTTTGAATTGATCGAGTTCCTCTTGCATGGCGTCAATCCAACTTGGATCATTTAGAGCTTCGTCCACTTCTTTTGGTTCAATCTGAGATAGATAACATGTGAACAATGCTTCCATGGTAGATGATCTTGTTTTCACGCCATCTCGAACATTTCCGATCACTAATTCTTGTGGGTGATTTTTGAGCCATCTTAAGTCTGGTTCAAAAGGGTGCATGGTGCTGGGTGGATTCACTGGTTGAGAAGAGGTAGCACTGGTTCAAATTTCTGCTTCATTTTCTAGATATCCAACTTCTCCAGTAATTGCATCCAGGGGGTGATTTGCAATTTCCACTTCAACTGTATCCCTGGGTTGATTTGCAATTTCAATACCAATTGCATCCCACACTCCACTTCTTACTGGATGAGAGATGGGATTTTCTAGAGAATTAATTTCCAACTCATCCATTCCCTGCAAAATATTTTCTTCACACGTATCATCAGTATCACAAAAATCAATATGACACTTGTTACCATTTTGTTCAATATTTTCGCCATTTTCGTCCAGAGCATCAATATTGACGTGTGATTTTTCATCAAATACCACGTGTATGGATTCTTCAACCACCATTGTTCTTTTGTTCAACACTCTGAATGCTTTGCTGGTAGTCGAATATCCTAGAAAAATTCCTTCATCTGCACGCTCATCAAAAGTTTTTAGATGCAATTTATCATTAATATGAATAAAGCACTTGCATCCAAAAATATGAAAATAACCAATATTTGGTTTTCTCCCTTTATATAGCTCATATGGCGTTTTGCTATACTGCTTGTGGATCATGCTTCGATTTTGCGTATAGCAAGCTGTGTTGATAGCTTCCGCCCAATATCATTTCGAGAGACCGGCTGCACTAATCATCACTCGTGCGGCTTCTTTAAGCGTCCGGTTTCTTCTTTCGGCAACACCGTTTTGTTGTGGTGTTCTAGCGGCAGATAATTGATGAGAAATTCCATGTGAATTGCAAAAAGCTTGTATAACGCTGTTCACGAACTCGGTTCCACGATCGGTTTGGATTTTTGATATTTGCAATTCTTTCTCATTTTGTAGTTGCTTCAACAGCTTCGGCAACACTTGTTCAACTTCATTTTTCTTCTTGAGAAACACGGTCCAAGTGTACATGGAAAAATCATCAACAACAACAAGAGTATATTTCTTACCACTTACACTTATTGGATCAACCGGTCCAAATAAGTCCATGTGTAACAAGCTTAGCGGTCTTGATGTTGATTCGTGCGTCTTAGACTTGAATGATGATTTGATTTGCTTCCCGCGTTGGCATGCATCACACACTTGGTCCTTTTTGAAGATAATACTTGGTAGTCCTTCAACTAGATTTTTCTTTACAAGCTTATTGATAGTCTTGAAGTTTAAATGGTTGAGCTTTCTGTGCCATTCCCAATTTGCTTCATTCGAATTTCTGGCCATTAAGCATACTGAATCTTTGCTTGTGCTCCAATCAACAATATAGATGTTCTTTCGCCTTTTTCCAGTGAGCACAACTTCGTTTGAGAGCTCATTTTTTATTAGGCAATTATCTTTGGAAAATTCCACAAGATAGCCTTTATCACAAAATTGACTAGTGCTCAACAAATTGAATTTTAGGCCTTCAACAAATGAAACATCTTCGATCTTTAAACCATTTCTTTCAATTGTACCAACTCCTTTTGTAGTTCCATAATTTTGATTTCCTCCAAATATAACTTTTGGTCCATCGGTTTTCTTGAAATTCACTAGACAAGATTTATTTCTAGTCATGTGGCATGAGCAACCACTGTCGATGTACCAAACATCCTACAAAAAAGATTAGTTGGTTTTAGGTACCCACACTTGCTTGGGTCCTTTGCTGTTAGTGATTTTTGGTAACCAAACCCACCTAGATCCTATTGAATTAAGATAAGGTGGTTTGTAACCATTTGAAACACGATAATCATAATTAACTCTTGAAAACATTTTTAGCGCCGGATTTTGAAAAACATTTTTAAATCTAGGCACCTGGGAAGAGGATTGTTGCTTTGGTCTATAAGAAGCATTAAAACAAGATTTACACAGCCAATCCTTTTGAGTGGAATAAAATCTTCCATCTCTATTTCTAGAAAAGCTTCCCTCTTTTCTAAAAATTCTTTTTGCACTTGACTCTTTGGCATATCTTTGCTTGAAGAATTTTTGTTGTTTTGCCGTATTATTGAACTGTTTCGGCCTTTCAACATTCAACTTTGCTTTCTCATGATAGCCAAGTCCTTGTCTCATTGTGTTATACTGACTTTTAACAAATTTTACCACTTGCACTTTATTAGTTAAAGGAGTAGTAAGATTAGTCAGTTTCGGAGGGGTTTGAGAACATGTGGAGTCATAACCGATTCCGGTTCTATCTCCTGATGGCTTTTGCATGTTTACCATTTTATCCATAATTTTGGACGAATTAGTAAACGTAGCAATGGTAGCCCGAAGGTTATGTTCTCTAACCTCTCTTGCTTTGCACTCTTCTTGAAGTTGAATATTTTCACTCTTCAAGTTACTCACTTCAAGTAAAGCATCTTGCAATTTTTTATTCATCTCTTCTTTTTCAAGAATTAGAATATTATTGCGCTCCTTGAGTTGAGGATGGGTGAGCATAATCTCTTGACAATCTCGCATTAGACTGCCAATAGATTCACGAGAAAAAGAGGAAATAACAGAATTGAAAGAATTAGATGTTACCTCTTCTTCCTCTGCTCCAAGAGCCATAAAGCATTCTTCACTTGAACTCAACTCAATTGATTTGCATACTAGAGCCGTGTCATCTTCCGAACTTGAGCTTTCATCACTTGATGACAATCCATTCGACTCATCATTTTCATTTGGTTCATTGCTAATGAGAGCTTTTCTTTTGTCACGCTTGAACCTTCGATCTTTGCTTTCGGATTTATTCGGTGTAGATTCAACATTTATGCCTTGATACTTGCTAACGATCGGATACGGACAATTTATTTTGAAATGTCCGGGTTTGCGGCAATTGTAGCATAAATTATTGTTTTCTTCGACTTTCTCTTCTTGTGTCGTGCGAGAGACAAATTTTCCACGAGCAGAATTTTTGTTGTCTCCTTTTCGCATGAACCTTTTGAATTTTCTAACAAAAAGAGCAAATTGTTCGTCAGTTATAAAATCAATATTATCTACTGACCTGGAGGATGATGGTTGTTCGGCCATTAGAGCTGGATTTCGAATTTCATGAACTTCATCATCTTTGGCCTTCATCTCGAACTCATATGCTTTAAGATCACTAAATAATTTGTCGGTTGACAATATTCTTAGATCTCGGTGATCTCGCATAGCCATAACCTTCATGTCCCATGTAGATGGTAAGCCTCGTAGAACTTTGAGATTAATTTCCTTTTGGCTAATATTTTTGCCAAGGTCATTAATTTCTCCAAGGATTTTGATCATTCGAGCTTCCATATCAACAATGGATTCATTTGAGAGCATTTTGAAGTCCTCGAACTTCTTCATAGCAATAGTGAGCTTGTTATCTTTTTCTTGTTCATCTCCTTCTCCGATCTTGATGAGAGTATCCCAAATTTCTTTTGCACTTGTACATTTTCGAACCTTTGGGAATATTGTATCATCAATGGCTTTGAACAGAATATCTTTGGCAATGTTGTCAAGATTGTTCCTCTTTCTATCATCCGATGTCCATTCCGGTTTTGGCTTTGGTACGAATTGTTGAGCATCCGGAGATAGAAGAAAAGCCTATTTACTTTCAATATTTCGATCAGGCCAGTGGAAATAACTTCCCACATTTCATCGTGTAAAGCTGATAGATGAACCTGCATACGAACTTTCCAATCATCAAATTTATCAAGCGAGAATAATAGATTTTGAGCTAAATCTTTATTCATCTTCTCGGTTGATACGAGAGACAAATAATCCAATTTACACACACTGGGTAAGATGGATCTGCCTAGCAGTCAGAAACAAGTTGACCCAAAGAGACAACTTGCTTTGAAACAAATTTGACTCAAATAGGCTACAGGCTCTGATACCAATTGTTGGTATCAGTTAAAGACAAAATCTGACTCGGATAGGCACCTGCTCTGATACCAATTGTTGGTCCCAAAAGAGGTAAGGTGAAAGTCTAGAGAGGGGGGGGGGGGGGGTGAATAGACTTTCAAACTTTTTAGCACAATACCACAATTGCTAAGCCAGAAATAAACCAAAACTCTTAACTAGATTGTTAGAGTATAGTGCACAGCGGAAATTAATAAACGATACGGTGTGCGTGTAGATTGTGTCAAGATTATTCTCGTGAGAAGCAAGCAAAAGTAGTAAGTAAAGAAAGCAGTAAAGAACACAAGGCAATTTATAGTGGTTCGCGAGGTGGTGTAATCCTCCTACTCCACTTGCTCTTATCTCCAAGAGCAATTCACTATATCCACCACTTCTTGGTTCCAAGATACAATGAATTTCCGTGATCTAGTGCTTTGATCACCAAGCCCACACTAATCACGCCCAGTGCCTCCAACACTGCTGCTTCGGGTTTCACGTCGCCGCGTTACTTTCCCAGGATTTCACGACTCCGCGTTACTTTCCCCCCGTCTTCTACGATCCGGTAGAAACGTATCTTCCGTGATCTAGTGCTTTGATCACAAAGCCCGCACTAATCACTCCCAATGTCTTCCGACACTGCTGCTTCGGATCTCACAACTCCGTGTGACAATCCAGGATTTCACAACTCCGTGTTACTTTCCTCCTTTCCCTTGTTTTGCTCCAAAACAAGTTTTGCCTTGATTCCAACTTTGAGACTCTGTAGATGATCTTCGATGGTGTGCTGAGTCTCTTGTAGTTGATGAAGATTTTAACACTCTTGGATATTTCTTTTGTAAGCTCTGTATCACTCTGAGTGTTTATCTCACAAAGAATATATCAATTTAAGCTCTTGAGATGGAAAGCTTTCTTTTAATTTTGTATGCTTTGTTTAGCTCTATTCTTTTCGCTTCTTGCTTATTTGCTTCTATGCTTCTGCTTTCCTCAGCTTCAATCTTCATCTATTTATAGCTGGTAATGAGAATATTTCCGTTGGAGAGAAACATTCTCATTTTTGAATTTCATCTAGCTGTATAGCCTTTTCAGAGGATAAGATAACATTGCAGATATGTCAGAGATTCTCTGCAAGTTGAGGTAGAAGTTCTCGCAAAAATGGCGTCCCAAAAATCTCCATTTGGTGTCGATCACGCCTCTTGGGATTTTTATCTTCAAAATATAATCTCCAATATAATCCCTTACTAGTTAGACTAGTATTTTTGCTTCTGCAACTTCTTCTTATATTTTTCCTCTGTACTTCACGTCTGGGTCTGTATACTGCTTCCAGACTTCATCTCTTCAATTGACTTGGGAAATCTCTTCCCTTGTGAAACTTCATCCCTTGCTATTTTGGGAAATGAAATCTCTATCCCTTGCTAGATTTGTCAATTGAAATCTCATCCCTTACTTGATTTGGACTTGCAATCTCATCCCTTGCTATTTATATCTCCAATTTGAATTGAGACCCTTATAAATCTCATCCCTTCAATTTGAAATTGCTTTCCCTGTATCAATTTTGAGATATCAATTTTGAACTTCAACTTTCAGATGAAATTGCATCCCTATATCAATTTCGGGATATCAATTTTGAGAAACTTCATCCCTTCTGTTGGTCCCAAAAGAGGTAAGGTGAAAGTCTAGAGGGGGGGGGGGGGGGGGGGGAGTGAATAGACTTTCAAACTTTTTCGCACAGCACAACAATTGCTAAGCCAGAGATAAACCAAAACTCTTAACTAGATTGTTAGAGTATGGTGCACAGCGGAAATAAATAAACATAAAGTGTGTGTGAGATTGTGTGAGCAGTATATCTCGTGTAGAGCGAATATGTAGCGGCAAAGAACACAAGACAATTATAGTGGTTCGCGAGGTGGTGTAATCCTCCTACTCCACTTGCTCTTTTCTCCAAGAGCCAATTCACTATATCTACCACTCCTTGGTTCCAAGATACAATGAATTTCCGTGATCTAGTGCTTTGATCACAAAGCCCGCACTAATCACGCCCAGTGACACCACACTGCTGCTTTGGGTATCACGTCGCCGCGCTACTATCCCAGGATTTCACGACTCCGCGTTACTTTCCCCCCGTCTTCCACACTCCGGTAGAAACGTATCTCGTGATCTGGTGCTTTGATCACCAAGCCCACACCAATCACGCCCAGTGCCTCCGACACTGCTGCTTCGGATCTCACAGCTCCGTGTGACAATCCAGGATTTCACAGCTCCATGCTACTTTCCTCCCTTATCTTGTTTTGCTCCAAAACAAGTGTTGTCTTGCTTCCAACTTCTGAGACTCTGTAGTTGATCTTCAATGATGCACAGGTCTCTTTGATGAAGATAAACACTCTGGAATGATTTCTCTTGATAGCTCTGAGTGTTTTCTCTCTTTGAATATATCAAGTAAAGCACTTGATATTTATGCTCTGTTTTGCTCTGTTTAAGAACTCTCAGAATATTTTCTTTGAAGCTCTCTGAGTTCTTTTTCTTTTCTCACTTCTCACTTGAAGATTTTTGATATGCTCTTTACCAAAATGAGATTTTTGCTCTATGCTCTTTTTAGCTTAATTGCTCTATTCGATCCCTTTTATGGATTCGAATTTTCTGCTCTCTTGTTCGTGAGTTCCCCCTTCTTCAAGTCTTCATATCTTCATCATTTTATAGCTGGTAATGAGAATCTGTCCGTTGGAAAGAGACGCTCTCATTTTTGAAATCTTGTATCTTTTGTCAGAGATCTTATCTTATCTTCTGCAAAAATATCAGAAAGAGATAAGCTAGCCGTTGATGGAGTTTCATCTCCATGTAAATGAGCTCCCAAACTTCATCTGATATTCCTCCGGTTTTACGTTGAGTGGAAATATCTGGGTCTCAGTTTTGGTGTAGAATGGCTTCTCTGATTAGCTCTGAAGTGGTCCTTGTATCTTTGGGATTTAAAAATATTCTTCAATTTAATCCCATACTAGTTAAACTAGTATTTTTCCTTGTGAGAATATTTTCACTGTAAGTTCATCTTCATCTTCTTCATTCTCACGTCTGGGTGTTCTCAGACTTCAAACTGGCTTTGAACTTCCACCCAATTTGAATTTCTCCTTTGTAATTGACACCCAATTTCAATTGGCTTGTAATTGGCACCCAATTTGAATTTCTCCATTGTAATTGGCCCCCAATTGACTTTGACTTGCAATTGGCTCCCAATCTACTCCTGGTGCTTCCAATTGCTTCCCAATTTTGGTGCTTTCAATTGCTTCCCAATTTGAATTGTTGACTTTGACTTTGAAATTGGCTCCCAGACTTCTGTATTGAATTTTATCTCAATTCAATTTGATCTCCATGTCTTCTTTGAATCGGTCCCCAACTTTGAAATTGCATTCAATTTGATCTCCATGTCTTCTTTGAATCGGTCCCCAACTTTGAAATTGCATTCAATTTGATCTCCATGTCTTCTTTGAATCGGTCCCCAACTTTGAAATTGCATCCCATTGATCTCCATGTCTTCTTTGAATCGGTCCCCTACTACAACCTCAATTGGCTCCCAATTTCAATTCTACATTGGCTCCCATCTTGAATTGATTCCCATGTTAAACTTGCTCCCATCTTGAATTGATTCCCATGTTAAACTTGCTCCTTTCAATTGATTTCAATTTTCTCTGAAACTGGCTCCCAATTTCAATTGATTTCAATTTTCTCTGAAACTAGCTCCCAATTTCAATTGATATCTTGAATTGATTCCCATGTTAAACTGGCTCCCAATTTCAATTGATTTCAATTTTCTCTGAAACTGGCTCCCAATTTCAATTGATTTCATTGCTTCCCAATTTCAATTGATTTCATTGCTT
The DNA here is from genome assembly GCF_001879475.1 of Ipomoea nil. Classification (NCBI taxonomy): domain Eukaryota; kingdom Viridiplantae; phylum Streptophyta; class Magnoliopsida; order Solanales; family Convolvulaceae; genus Ipomoea; species Ipomoea nil. The sequence goes on along the minus strand of NW_017619261.1, from coordinate 1,441,292 downwards.
CCCAATTGCATTTCAATTGCCACCCAAGTGAAATTGCTTCCCAATTTCCACTTGTAATTGGCGCCCAAAGCTTAAACTAGCGCCCAACTCCATCAGATTAATTTAATTTGACTTCTAAAATTATTGATGGTAAGTTTTGAACTTGAGCCATTTCGGATAATATATCAAGCATCATCCACTTCGTCCATACAACTTTTAATTAAATTTCCAATCACATTTGATGTACTTCTTTCTTTCCATAGATGCTTGATCTCCAAGTCAATTTCATGCATTCTTCCAATATTAATTTTCTTCACGAAAATTCTTCTGGGATATCTTCTTTGAGTAGCATTGACGTGATTTCATATCATTCATCTTCTTCTTCAATTTGTCATTTTCTCCAGACAAATTCTTAATTTTCGGCTTGATATCTTCTTCTATTTTCATGCATCTTCCTCTTTTTTTCTCTTTTCAGATTTAAATAATTTCCCGATCACGGTCTAAGACTCTACAAGACCTATAAATAAAATTGGGGGATCTACAAATACAAATTTTGCATATGAAAACCATTACACTTTATTCCTAACACCTTCACGGAAATCTCATCCCATTGACTTTGCAAATTGCTTTCCTTCGGCCAAACCATCGCCTCATACTTTATCTGGCTTCTTTAAAATATGTGAGATGTGAGATTCAAACCTGTGACCTTGCATATAATAATTCAAACTTCTACCAACTCATCCTTACAAATTTTTGGTTATTTTCTTGTTTCACTTGGTGTACTCCTTTCTTTCCATAGATGCTTGATCTTCAAGATAGCTTCATGCAAACTTTAAGTCACGTTCTTTCTTCTTAGGGATTTCTTGAGGGATTTCTTCTTGAATATCATACGCATACATCTTCCTCTTTTGTTTGCCATTTTCTCTAGGCAAATTCTTGATTTTAGGCTTTATATCTTCTTCATCCATTTCCTCAACTAATGAATTTATTTTTCCCTTTCTTGGTCTATGACTTGACTAGTCTAACCAAAATAAAATTGGAGATCTACGATTTACAATATGGCATATCAAAATCTATTACAATTTATTCCTAACAGTTTGTGCAAGTCTAGCAGCTATAACAATTGCAAAGGGAAATCCCTTGAAATAATTGACAATGTGTCTCCATATTGCTTGAACTTCTGAGCCCAATCTTGCAAGATGAATCTTTTGAAGAAATAAATCCCAACTTTCTTCTGAATTAAAGAAAGGCAGGTTTAAAGAACAATTATTATACGATCTTGCGTGCATGGACACTTCAGCATGTCGACTGGTCAACAATATTCTACTCCCAGTAGGATCTTCTGGAAATGACCTTTTAATTTCCTCCCAATGGTTACTGTCCCATATGTCATCTAGAACAATCAAATACCTCCGACCAAGTAACCCTTTATGTACTAGGTCAGGTAGGTCGTCATTGACTTGATGGATGAATTCCTTCTGTTTTGGATCAATACACAACAAAAGCTCACGAAGCATTCTACGTATGTCATATGTTGCAGACGTAGACACAGTTGTCCAGGCAAGAACATCAAAATGAGATTTAACTAATGGATCTTGGTACAAGCTTCTAGCAAAAGTTGTATTACCTATTCCCGCCATGCCAACAATTGGTACAACCAGTCTTTCTTCAGAGTTGTCTTCAAGGAGTAACCATTTGATACGTTCCAATTCAGTAGTGCGCCCTACCATTGTGCTCTGAAGCTCTGAGGCTATGGGAAGGGAGGAACTACTACTTTCAATCCTTTCCCTCGATGAAACAATATCATTCACTTGCAAATCTTCATTCACACAACACTTTGCGAACCTTTCAATTGCATAGTCCAAGGTGTAACGAAAGCTTTCAGCAACAGTACTCGCACTCTGCCTTCGGCTACAACTCTCAATTACTTTCGATTCAATTTCATCTTCTATTCCCAGGGCATTATCTTTAAGCCTTGCTTTCCAGTCTTGCATCGGCACGTGTTCATCAGCGTTGAATTGATTCTTAGATTTCTCAAGAAAGTCAACCAACTCATGTAGCCTTTCAGGGGATTGATATTTGCAGCATTGACAGCCTGGCCTAACCACCTCCAACCAAGTTTGTTATTTTTGTTATATTTCCCGCTCACCATTCCTCTTGTAAATATATAAACAGTCTGATATTCTCTCTGTTGAATAATGAAATACATTCCTTCTTTCCAATTTCTGTGCATTCTATTTCTCCTTTGTTAATTCGCAATATGGTATCAGAGCTCCTGTAAGGAGACTTCGCTTTCCAGAAGAACCACCACCATGGCAGGGTGGCCGCCGATCGGCACACGAACAACTCCGATCGATAATGCAGCAGGAGGACCGGCATCTGGAACTCCGGCACCAACGATGCCTGCTCCGCCTGCTCCGCTTCCTCTCATGACTGAGGTATCTTTAGATTCACAAACACAATCAAATCCCTATTTTATGCATGCAAGCGAGAATCCGGCTTTGGAGCTGGTGTCTATGCCTTTAGAAGGTCCGAACTATCATCCCTAGGCTAGGGCTATGTCCATGGCGCTATCATGCAAGAATAAGCTTGTGTTCGTAGATGGCACCATCACCAAACCGTCCAGAGATGATCGAAGATATCCCTATTGGAAACGCTGTAACAATATGGTAGTTACCTGGCTGGTTCGTTCCTTGTCTCCGATGATCGGCCGGAGTGTCCTCTGGATCGATACAGCATATGGAGTGTGGAACGATCTTAAGAAGAGGTTCAGTCAACAAGATCTGTTCCGGATCGCCGAAATCAAATGCAAAATCTATCAATCTAAGCAGGGAGACAGTTCGTTGAATGAATACTTCACTCAACAAAAGCTATTATGGGATGAATTACACATACTTCGACCTTCTGTGTTCTGCAATTGTAATACTAGGTGTGAATGTGGGAGGAAAATTGATACAATAAATGAGCAAATGGAGAAGGACAAGTTGTCTATCTTCTTGATTGGATTGCATGACAGGTATACAGGTGCAAGAAACCAAATTATGTTGATGAAACCATTGCCAGAAGTCAGTGAAACATACTCTATGATAGCACAGCAGGAGAGGCAATTCCACATTACCTCATCTGGTTCTGGCAGTCAGATGTTCCAATCCGGAGAAACCAATGCAGCTGGTAGTGTATTGATGGCTAGAACCAATATTGGACAGCAAAACTATAAGAAATTCACAGGAGGGAACAAGAAGGCTGTGTGCACATTCTGTGGATTCACATGACATACAGAGGATAGGTGTTATAAAAAGCGTGGCTATCCACCTGGATTTAAGCCAAGGCCCAAGAACCAGAGCTATGTGAACAACACTCAAGGTCCAGTGACACTCCAGCAGCCAAGTTCTGGTGGGAGCATATCATTTACTCATGATGACTTCAAGAAATTTTTAGAGTATGTACAGGACCAAAAGACACATGGGGACAAGGAACCACTGAACAACACTCCTCTTGATCAAACCATCCACATTGCACATGCCAACACAGCCTCAGTTAACCAGATGGAAGGTACTGCCATCTCTCATAAATCTGCTAGTCATAACAAAGATATGTGGATACTAGATAGTGGTGCTACTCATCACATTGTGTGTCATAAGGAGCTGTTAACCAATCCCAGAGAAATCTACAATATGCATGTTAAACTACCCAATGGACAGCAGGTTGCCATTTCTTGCATTGGAACTGTCCATCTTTATGACGAATTCATCTTGTATAATGTGTTATATATTCCTGGATTCTGCTATAACTTGATATATGTGGGGGCATTCATTAAGAGCTCCAACTACACCATGAAGTTGCATACTGACCAGTGCATAATACAGGATGCTGTCCATGGCAATATGATTGGATTGGCTGAACTTCAGAATGGATTGTACTACTTGAGCTTTCCTGATATTTTTTCTTCTGTACACAGTGTTACTTCAAATGTGAATAAGTGTACTTTGTGGCATGTTAGACTAGGACATGCCTCCTATTCTAAACTACAGTGTTTGAATAAGGTGGACTCCACAATTCATATGAATAAAGACTTGCCATGTGACTGTTGTCACTTTGCTAAGCAAAAAAGAATGCCCTTCTCTCCCAGTGATTCTATTTCTGTTGCTTGCTTTGATTTATTGCATATAGACGTTTGGGGTCCCTATAGGTACCCACCCCCCATTGCCATCAATTTTTTCTCACTATATTGGATGACCATAGTAGGGCAGTATGGATATACTTGATGAAGAAAAAATCTGAAGTTAGAAGCCTGGTCATAAATTTCTGCAATATGGTTGAGAATAAGTTTGAAACTCATGTGAAGTGCATTAGAACATATAATGGCCTAGAGTTTTATATGAATGAGTTCTTCAGTCAGAAAGGGATCCTACATCAGACTTCTTGTACTTATACTCCACAACAAAATAGCAGAGTTGAAAGGAAACATGGACATCTCTTGTCAACTGCTAGGGCATTGAGATTCCAAGCAAGCTTACCTGAGTATTTTTGGGGAGAGTGTGTATTACATGCAGCTTACATCATCAATAGGTTGCCATCTGCTGCCATCAGTAATCAGATACCTTATCAAGTCTTTCTTCACAAGATTCCACAGTATCAACATCTGAGAGTATTTGGTTGCTTAGCCTATGCTGCTACCTTGGGTCCCAGGTTGAAATTTGATCCAAGAGCCCAGAAGTGTGTTTTTCTGGGTTACACCAATGGTACTAAAGGTTATAAGCTGTATGATCTGCACACAAAAAGGATAATTGTATCCAGAGATGTGTCCTTCTATGAGCACATATTCCCGTTTCAGCCTATTGCTACTCAAGAAAAGAACAAATTCTCTGAGATTATACTTCCTGTTATAAATGACACTGCAATGAGGTTTTCTGATGACTCATTTTTTTGCTGCCAACCTGATAACAGTTCTGAGCACCTACCTGAGCAGGTTCACAATCAGGCTCCTGAAGAATCAGACATCAACTTACCAGACAACATCCCACCTGAACAAACAGACAACTCCCCTCCCCAAGAGCCTAAACAACCTGCTAGAAAATCCTTCAGACAAAAACAGATTCCAACTTACCTAAAGGACTATGTTTGCCATAATTCTGTGGTAAAGACATCTCTTCACGACATCTCTACAGTTGTGAGTTACACTAAATGTAACACCCCCCCCCCCAAAAACAAGACCTAAAAACAAGTCTTAACACATGCAGATTAACAACAAAACTAGCACAGCGGAAGATAAATGGAAACTGGATAAAATAAATCCAAACAGGGGTGTTATGCCACGTATACCACACTAGGTAACGCTAAGGCAACAATCTGCAAGTGTATCACACTAACCCAAAACATCAATCTAAAAACAATCTAAAAACATTGGCGCGCAGGCCGCAAAAACACAGTCTAAAGATACAGGTGCTAAGCTACCAGCCTCTAGACATCGCGCTCGACTACTCAACACCTGAAAGATACAAAGATAAACATCGGGGCGACGCCCGGTCAGCGAATGATGCTGGTAACCCACCAATACCGTTAAGTATCATAAATAGGTAGATATAAGATATAAAAACCATTTTCGAAACGGAATACATATATATAAGTCAAAAACCAAGATCACCAGTCAACACAAGACTCACCACTCACAAGGATAACACCGGGAACACATCCCAACCACAAAGGTTAACCACACACAAGGATAAAGACTCACCCAATGGCAACACATGCCAAAACACCACAAGCCTCCGTGACTACACACGTCACGAGAGAAGATCACACAACACCGGCTTTACAAGCCCTCGCAACATCACCCATCGCGAGTTGGTATGCCTTCCTTATGCCCTGTTCCAACCTTATGGCTACCCCCAACCTTGTACCTTCAAGCCAACCTTTACCTCCAAGATCCCCTGTACATCCAAGTCCAACCTTATTCCGCCGGGACCGTCGTCCCCCACCAACAGACCACCAACAAACCACCACCAATCACGGCAACACATGCCCGGATAACACAATGTTATCCCCCAATCACGTGAACCTTTCTCGAAGGAACACAACTCCATAATCACGTCACGGCCACCACGAGGACCGCTGCAATACCTTGGTGACTAGTGTCCCAAACCACTAATCGTGCAATCCAGGTAGAGCCACACACGCACCACCACTCACACGAATCAATCAACGGATTGCAAAGAAGGTATGAAGCACACTCAATCAAGGAACGGGTCACAACCCAACGACAACAACGATGAATAACACAAGTTATCATCAACCAAACGGAAGGTACGAACAACACCCACGCTAGCATTAAGACAACGAACTAGCATGATTAACAACGGGGAAACTCAAGATAGTTCCGAGGAACACACAAGACACTTCTTGGTTCAACGAAACACAATGTTGAACACTTAGCACGATTAAAGACACCAAAGATCCTACATGGATACCTACCATATAGTTCTAGACCTACGAAACATCAAGAAGACACTCAAATAGTTCCACAAAAGAACATCGGGAAGCCAAAAGATCAAATACCGAGACAAACAAAACACGGGGAACAAATCCCGAACGAACACCATTGTGTTCCCCGCGGGTGGACCCACGGGTAGTGCCCCACCCGTGGTCCCGCCCGCGGGAGCACATCCCCACAGGCCTATGTACCCGCGGGTAGGCCGGCGGGTGGTGCCTCGCCCGCCGTTCCGCCCGCAGAAACATCCCTATTCCACAACAAATCCCTTCGGGGATTTTCTTCTCCAAACACAAATTCAATCCAAAACATGCCAAATCTCACCAAACACAACAAAATGACTTGAACCAAGGAACATGCCAAGCAATGTGTAACACCCCGTGTTACGGCCCCTAAAACCAATTAATTAATTAACCCATAGCCCAAGAGAAAGAATAAATTATAATAATTAATTAGGGAAAAAGGCCCACCATAGTCCATGGGCCCTCACCCCTAAACCCAACCCCTAGTCCTAAAAGAATTAGACCCTAAATAAGACCCTTAGATATATAAATAGGGAACCTAGAAGGCACCTAGAACTCCCACAAGAATAACGCCCCACCACCCCAAAAGAGCTCCAAGAATCCCCTTAGAAGAAATCAAGAAAGCAAGAAAGCTTAAAGAAAGTCCCTTCATAGCCAAGGAATTAATTAAGGCTAAGAGGTAACCCATGTCTCAACAAAACCTATTTTCATAGCTATGATTTCCCCCGTAGGATTTCCCCATATTATTGTGTATTGATGATTTGTGATGTTATTATTGATGATTGGTGGGATAATTCCATGTGTGATCTTGATATCGGGAGATTCTTGATAACTATGGTGTTCTTAACGATTATGTGGAGTTCTTGATAATTATATGGTGTTCTTGATAATTGTATGGCGTTCTTGATGCTTATGTGTTATTTGTACCGAATCTTGTAATTAGAAGACAAACCGTATTCTTGTTGATGTAAAAGTAATTAGAACCCTAGGTTGATGTTCTTGTTGGCGTTCTTGATGCTTGTGTGATGTTCTTGATGCTTATGTGATATCCTTACCGAATCTTGTAATTAAAAGACGAATCGTATTCTTGTTGGTATAAAAGTGATTAGAACCCTAGGTTGTATCGTATGATATTATTCTTGGTGTATTGGGTGGGGAAATCGCATGTTTGGGTGTCAATTATGTTTAGAAAAGCATGATAGGTTATGTGCCGTACGTTTCTCGTATTTGATCCGTTAATTGTCTACGTGTTGATCGCTAATTGCGTTGTAAAGTGCCTAAGCATGGTTTCGGGTTCCACAATGGTTTCCGGGGCGTTTTCTGTATAAAGAGTCAGTGGGGGGTAGGGGACCCGCCACCTACCCGCGGCCAGAAGGGGCGTCTCCGGCAGCGGGCAGCTGCCCGCCGGCGACCCGCTGCCCGGAACAGTGTTTACCGGCGGGCAGCCGGCGGGTGGCCCCCCACCCACCAGCTACCCGCTGGAAATCTCCCCCATTCGGGACCCCGGCTTCCCCGTTTGATGTATCCCCGATCCCCGTTGTGTCCCAACGGACTCCGTTCATCGTGCCGTGTCAAGTTTGATGTTTCGGGTACCATTCGTAGGTTAATGAGTCTTATATATTGCATGCTAGTTGAATTGGTATCCCGTTGACCTAGGTGGAAGAAGTATGAACCCCTTAGGACCATTCTTAGTATGTGAAGGATCACGCATAGGTTTCGTTATACGCTTTCTCCCCCTTCCCAATGTGTTAATGTGGGTTGCATGTGCTTGCTATGTGTTATGTGTGCATGATTCCCCAATTCGGTTGCGATCGGATTGGTTATTCCTGAGCTGCGGTTCAGAAGCTGGTTGAGGTCAGATTTACACTCTTGGGCTGCGGTCCACCGTTTGGTTGCGATCAAACGTTTCTACATGAGCTGCGGTTCATACTTTCCTGGCTGCGGTCAGATGACATACTCTTGGGCTGCGGTCCACTATTTGGTTGCGATCAAACATTATGATGAGCATGATAGGTTATGTGCCGTATGTTCTTGCTTTTGAATCCGTTAACTGTATGCGTATTGTTGTCAATTGCGTTTGAAAGTGTCTAAGCATGGTCTCGGGTTCCACAATTGTTCCCGGGGCATTTTTCTATGATGAAAGAGTCAGTGGGGGGTAGGGGACCCGCCACCTACCCGTGGCCAATATGGGCAGCGCCGGCAGCTGCCCGGAATCACGCCACCGGCGGGTGACCCCTCACCCACTGGCTACCCGCTGGAAAATACCCCACCTCGAGATTTTGGCTTCCTCGTTTGATGTTCCCCCGACCCCCGTGGTGTCCCAACGGATTCCGTCTATCGTGCCTAAGTCTAGTTTGATGTTTCGGGTACCGTTCGTAGGATAAATGAGTCTTATATATATCGCATGCTGGTTGAATTGGTATCCCGTTGGCCTAGGTGGAAGAAGTATGAACCTATTAGGATTATTCCTAGTTTTTGGATGACCAGCATAGGTTTCATTATACGTTTCCCCCCCCCCCCCCCCTTCCCAATGTGTTAATGTGGGTTGCATGTGCTTGCTATGTGTTATGTGTGCATGATACCCCAATTCGGTTGCGATCGAATTGGTTATTCCTGAGCTGCAGTTTAGAAGCTGGCTGCGGTCAGACTTACACTCTCGGGCTGCGGTCCACCGTTTGGTTGCGATCAAACGTTTTACATGAGCTGCGGTTCATATTCCTGGTTGCGGTCAGATGACTACTCTTGGGCTGCGGTCCACTGTTTGGTTGCGATCAAACATTATGATGAGCTGCGGTTCATCGGTCGGTTGCGATCGACCCCTCCGTGTTGCGATACGGGGCAGGGTGCTGCGGGGCCGTGTCAGAGCTATATGCGCTGACCCTCATGTATGGGCATGCGATTGGTCCTGTGGCGCCAACAAAGTGTGCTATGTGATGAGATATGGATGAGTTGTGACTATGAGTATCTTGGGGGATGTGACTATGGGATTTATGCTGGGGATCGTTTATATTGGGTTATGATTATTAATTGTGCTCAGCTTTATCTGTCTTGCTTGTTGTGGATTGTATACGCTTGTTATAACTTTTGCTTGTGTCTAGCCTTATCTGTCGAGTCATTCCCGGTTTTAAAAGTTAGAGTTCGTAGGATATATCTTCATGCTCAAAATGGTTTTCGTATATCTATATATATCTATATGTATTGTATTTCAACGCGTTGGAGTGGGTTACCAGCATCTCTCGCTGAACAGATATATTTGGCTTTCAGGCACCGAAGGATAAGTCACTGGAGCGCGCTAGAAATTGGAACGTAGAAGTAGATAGTTTCCCTTTCGCCCTGCGTGTCATGCTTATGCATTTACATTATCAAGGATATTAGTTAGTTAGCCTGTGCATCTGAGTTCTCTGGCTCAGGTGTGGCATAGCACCCCGTACTCTTGTATTACGTTTTAGGATTTAATGAGATTCCGCCTTTATTTTATAAGTTTTAAATATCTTGAAATTTCGGGGTGTTACACAATGGCACAAAGGAATCCTAAACACAAGCTCTAGATATGCAATATCACAAGATAAATGCATAAACCCTCACATTTCATAGCAAAGAACAAGTAGAATCCAAGAAATCACATATAGGTAAGCAAAATAGGTTTTGTAGAGCATGGGTTACCTCTTGAAGACCAAAAGACTTCTCTTACACCACAACAAGCTCTCCACTAAGCTCACTAGCCAAACCCACTTCAATATCAAACCAAAAGATCATAAAGATCTCACCTTTAAGAAAAAGACAACTAAGATGGAACCAGAAAGACTAGACAAGCTTAGATCTTACCCTTCTAGATGCCCAAATAGGTGAAAGATTGAATCTTGGCAAAGGTCTCACTTCGCTTGAAGAACAAGCTACTCTTCTTTTCTAGAGAGAAGGTAGAGATATTTTTCTAGGAATTGTAAGGAATGAAATGAAGAAGTCTTCTAGGTTAGGATACAATACTAACTCTTGGTGAAAAGACAAGGCTACCCTTACTAACCCTTAGAAAGTGTAAGGAACAAGGGAACTCCTCTCTAAGCACAAGGTACCACACAACTTAAAGATTGACTAGTCAAATACTAGTCCTTGAGTATTAAAAATAAGGATTTTAGGAATCAATTCCTCAAAAGAAATAGAATTAATTACTCAATTAATTCATGGATTGGAGTGTGGATTTTTGGGGTGTCACACTAAACTTTCCCCTCCTTTCCAATCCTTCCTTATGAATGTTGCATGTCATACTGAGCCCAAAAATTACAAGGAAGCAGTCAAGCATGAATATTGGAAAGTGGCTATGCAAGAAGAAATTGCTGCTTTAGAAAGGAATCAGACTTGGACCTTGGTGGACTTGCCACCATCCAAGAAACCTATAGGTTGCAAGTGGGTGTACAAAATCAAACACAAGGCTGATGGGACTGTTGACAGATATAAAGCAAGGCTGGTGGCCAAAGGTTATAATTTTGTCCATTATAATTGGAGTGTACAACATTTAATGAAAAATGTATACCTTGATTAGCATACAAATGTAAATATTGATATAAATGTGGCTATAACTTAATGGGTAAAGCTCTTGTTTTATAATTAAATGATTAAGGGTTCAATCCTCACCTTGGACCTTTAATACATTATATATATATATTATTAAAAAAAATTGATAGGGTTTTCGATTGGGGTCGGGTAAAACCCGGACCGAATAACCGAACTGATCGGGTTCATCAAACCGATCGGTACTTCCATTTGAGACCGAACCGAACCGAAATAGTAAAGGGCTGTTAGTTGATTAAGTTAATTAAAGGGTATTAGATGTTAGTTGATAGTTGTTTGATATAATTTCTTTTCTCAAAAAGTTAATTGAAAAAGTTGTTTTGAACAGCTTTTTAAATTTTAGCATTTTGGAGTTACAAAAAGTTAATTAACCAAATACTGATGTTGATTTTTTTTAACCAAGTCAAACAATTAATAATGATCAAATAAATCAAAATTAATTGATAAGCTAACTATTTTACCAAATAGGGCATTGGTCATACTGAAGGGAGATGCTCACAATTGTAATTGAACCCAATAAACTAGTTTCCATATTCATTATGGATGAGACCCATGCATCTCGCCTCATTAGTATTATTCTTAGAACAATCATCCACATTGAGTTCCAGTAGTGTTCTACCTGTTAGGACTATATTATTAGTATTAGACTGGGACTACTTTATTCGTGTTAGGCTATGATTCTATTTAGTATCTATATATTCGCTCTATGTACTCTCAGATTGATTATTCAATACAACACAATTATATTCTCATCTGGTATCAGTTATCCAGGTTTTCTCTCATGGAAACCCTCGGTGATGACGGCTCTGTTCTTGGATCTTCTGAACAGACCGTTACCGACGTTCCTCCGGTGTCCGCCAGTAATAGTCTTTCCTTGGCACATCACTTTGTCTCCCTGAAATTAACTTCCGGAATTATTTATTCTGTAGAACTCAAATGTTACCGTTCCTCGAAGGCCAAGGGCTTCTTGGTTTTATTGATAGCACCGTGCCGTTTCCGGCAACTGTCTCGGTGACCACCTCGACTGCCGACAGCTCCGGCCCGGCGGCTACGGACCTCTCGGCACGGCAGACTTCTTGGCGGCGACAGGACAAGGCCATCTTTTCGATGCTTATCTTGTCCTTGTCCGAGGAGACTCTGCGTCTCGCTGTCGGCCGAAGCACATCACGGCAGCTATGGCAGACCATTGAGCAAACCCTAGGCTCACTGACGCAGTCTCAGGCCCTACGGCTGCTCGGCGAGCTACAAGCGCTACGGCAAGGTGATTCTTCCATTTCCGATTATCTTGGCCATGCGCAGATGTTGGTTGATGAGTTGGCTCTCGCCGGTCGTCAGGTTGAGTTAGACGACCAAAATTTATATGTCTTCCGTGGTGTACGCCCTGAGTTTTGGCCATTGGTTGCGACCCTGGCGCGTGGAGCTCCTGTTTCCCTAACGGAGGTAGCGGACTTTCTAGTATCGCAAGAGTGGATCTGCTCCGATGATGGCATCCCTATTGGTGCGCCGGCTGCTATGGCTGTCAACCGTGGAGGTCACGGTGGCCGGGGCGGTGGTTCTCAGCAGCGTGGAGGAGGAGGCCGTGGTCGAGGGAACTGTGGCCGTGGCCGAGGGAGATCTGGTTCGGGCCCTCGATGTCAGATTTGTAGCAACCAAGGTCACTCTACTATTTCCTGTTTGCAGCGTTTTACGCCTGATTCCCTGGCTCCTTAGGCACATGTGGTTGTTTCTGGTGATGATGGTTCTGCAGATGGCCCTCATCAGTGGTTTCCGGACACTGGTGCTACGAATCACGCCACCCCTGATTCTTTCTTGCTGACATCTGCGACATGTTATGATGGTCCGGAGACACTACGAGTCGGCAGTGGTTCAGGTTTGCCCATTGTTAATGTTGGTTCCGCTTCGTTAGCTACTGATTCTAGGTCCTTTAGGATGAGTGATGTCTTGCATGTCCCTGGTTTATCTTCTTCGTTATTATCTGTTCAGCGTTTTGCTAAAGATAATAATGTTTTCTTTGAGTTTCACCTTTCGTGTTTCTTTGTGAAGGACACTATCACCAGGAAAATTTTGTTTAAAGGGCATGCATCGGGGGGTCTCTATTCCTGGCCTACTTCGCGTCCAGCTCCAGCTGCTTTTGTTGCCGCATGATCGTCTTTTGTTTGGCACATGCGTCTCGGGCACCCTCACTCCCGGGTTCTGCGCCAAATTTTAGGATCTTCGTCTCTTAGTACTTTTAATTCCAATGGTCTTCCCAATATTTGTTCGTCTTGTCAATTGAGAAAATCATCTCGCGTTCCTTTATCTCGTGTTGTAACCACTAGTACGCAACCTTTAGAATTAATATATTCTGATATTTGGGCCCTGCGCCATTAATCTCTGCGAATGGCTTTAAATATTTTGTTTTGTTTGTGGATGATTACACTAGATATATGTGGTATTATCTCATGCGTGCTAAATATGAGTTATATGCCATATTTGATAAGTTTCGGTCACTTGTTGAAAGATCTTTTTCCTGCAAAATTCTTTCTTTTCAATCTGATTTAGGGGGAGAGTATAAAAAGCTTGGCTCCACTCTGGCATCTCTCGGTATTCATCACAGGCAATCCTGTGCGTATACTCATGAGCAAAACGGGAGGGTGGAGCGCAAGCATCGACATGTGGTTGAGACAGGTCTTGCCTTAATGGCTCAGGCATCTGTCCCGTCTCGTTTATGGGATTATGCATTTGAAACTGCTGTGTACCTGATTAATAAAATGTCAACTCGTGTCTTGTCTAATAAATCTCCACATTCTCTATTACATCGTTCCCCGCCGTCCTATTCCTATCTCCGGGTATTTGGGTGTCTATGCTTCCCCAACTTGCGTCCATATAACCGCAACAAACTACAGTTTCGTTCTTCTCCCTGTGTCTTTCTTGGATATCCTCCGTCTTTTCGTGGCTATCATTGTTTGGACACTAACACTAACAAGGTTTATATCAGTCGCCATGTGCGATTCGATGAGAGTGTTTTTCCGTTTGTTGCTCGTGTTGATTCGCAGGTTGTCACACCGATCCCGGAACCGTAGGCCGTTGCACCTATTTTTGCCAATGATGATGCGGTCTGGTCGCATGACCACATTGCCAAGTCGCTTGCTGAACCGCCAACTGCACCCATTTTCGTGCCCAGTGTAACACCCCGTGTTACGGCCTTCAATCCCGGATTAATTATTTAATTAATCCCGTTAATAATAATTAAATATGATTTAATTTCGGTTAGGTTTCTCTTTAATTAATTAATAAGGTCCACCATGAACCGTGGACCCTTGCCTAAATTAGAGTCTTAAGCCTATTAGGAATAAAGAAAGTAAACTTTCAAAAAAAAAGGAATAAAGAAAGTAAACATTTTACTATTCAGATTCGAATTAGGAATCCTAGACCTAGTTATCTATTAGGAATAAAGGAAGTAGGCCTTTTACTATTCAGATTATGATTAGGATTCTCTTTAATTAATTAATATGGTCCACTATGGACCATGTACCCTTATCCCTAAAACAAGTCCTTAGTCCTATAAGGAATGGAATTAGCAAGCCCATAGTATTTAGACCCCAATTATGACTCTTAGGAATATATATATATATATATATATATATATATATATATATATATATATATATATATATATATATATATATATATATATATATATATATATATATATATAGGATCATAGGAGGCACCTAAATCTTACACCACAATAATCTCTCACCACACAAGAAGTTCCAAGAATCCCCTTAGGAGAAATCAAGAAAGAAGAAAGCTTAAAGAAAGACCCTTCATAGCCAAGGAATTAATTAAGGCTAAGAGGTAACCCATGTCTCAACAAAACCTATTTTCATAGCTATGATTCCCCTCTTAGGATTTCCCCCATATTCTTGTGTGTTGATGATTCGTTATATTGATCTTGATAATTGGTGTATGATTCCATAGGTGATCTTGATGGTCTTGATTATAAGAGGTTCTTGATAATTATGTGGTGTTCTTGGTGTTCTTGATAATTATATAATGTTCTTGATGTTTATGTGATATTCCTACCGAATCTTGATATAAGAAGATGAATTGTGTTCTTGTTGAAATAAAAGTAATTAGAACCCTAGGTTGTATCGGGAAACTCGTATGGTGTTATTCTTGGTATATTGGGTGGGAATTCGCATGTTTGGGTGTTGATTATGTTTAGAAAAGCATGATAGGTTATGTGCCGTATGTTCTTGCTTTTGAATCCGTTAACTGTTTGCGTATTGTTGTCAATTGCGTTTGAAAGTGTCTAAGCATGGTCTCGGGTTCCACAATGGTTCCCGGGGCGTTTTTCTGTGATAAAAGAGTCAGTGGGGGTAGGTGGGGGTAGGGGACCCGCCACCTACCCGCGGCCAATATGGGCAGCGCCGGCAGCGGGCAGCCGGCGGGC
Organism: Ipomoea nil; assembly: GCF_001879475.1. NCBI lineage: Eukaryota > Viridiplantae > Streptophyta > Magnoliopsida > Solanales > Convolvulaceae > Ipomoea > Ipomoea nil. The sequence goes on along the minus strand of NW_017619261.1, from coordinate 1,425,799 downwards.
GGGCAGCTGCCCGCTGCCCGGAATCACGCCATCGGCGGGCAGCCGGCGGGTGACCCCTCACCCACCGGCTACCCGCTGGAAAATACCCCACCTCGGGATTTTGGCTTCCCCGTTTGATGTTCCCCCGACCCCCGTGGTGTCCCAACGGACTCCGTCTATCGTGCCTAAGTCTAGTTTGATGTTTCGGGTACCGTTCGTAGGATAAATGAGTCTTATATATATCGCATGCTAGTTGAATTGGTATCCCGTTGGCCTAGGTGGAAGAAGTATGAACCCCTTAGGATTATTCCTAGTTTGTGGATGACCACGCATAGGTTTCATTATACGTTTTCCCTCCCTTCCCAATGTGTAAATGTGGGTTGCATGTGCTTGCTATGTGTTATGTGTTCATGATACCCCAATTCGGTTGCGATCGAATTGGTTATTCCTGAGCTGCAGTTCAGAAGCTGGTTGCGGTCAGACTTACACTCTCGGGCTGCGATCCACCGTTTGGTTGCGATCAAACGTTTTACATGAGCTGCGATTCATATTCCTGGCTGCGGTCAGATGGCTACTCTTGGGCTGCGGTCCACTGTTTGGGTGCGATCAAACATTATGATGAGCTACGGTTCATTGGTCGGTTGCGATACGGGGCAGGGTGCTGCGGGGCCGTGTCTGAGCTATATGCGCTGACCCTCATGTATGGGCATGCGATTGGTCCTGTGGCGCCAACAAAGTGTGCTATGTGATGAGATATGGATGGTTTGATGATTACGACTGTTATGAAAGTGTGACCATAGGATACATGCTAGAAAACCGTATATGCTTGGTTATGACTATTGGATGTGCTTATTTCTATCTGTCGAGTCCGTTCCCTGTGCTTGTGAATTATGTGACTGTTGATTGTGCTTATCCCTATCTGTCGAGTCTATTTCCCGTTTAAAAGCTAGAGTCTCTTAGGATATATCTTCATGCTTCGAAATGGTTTTTTTTATATCTATATATATGCCTATATGTATTGTATTTCAACGCGTTGGAGTGGGTTACCGGCATCTCTCGCTGAACAGATATATTTGGCTTTCAGGCACTGATGAGTAGACACTGGAGCGCGCTAGAGATTCGAAGCGTAGTGTAGATAGTTTTCCTTTCGGCCTGCGTGCCATGCTTATGTATTGACATTATTAAGGAATTTAGTTAGTTAGCCTGTGCATCTGAGTTCTCCAGCTCAGGTGTGGCATAGCACCCCATACTCTTATGTTTAGTAATGCTCTGTTTGGGATTTAATAAGAGAATACCTTTGTTATATAAGTCTTTAAAAGCTTAAAAATTTCGGGGTGTTACAGTTGGTATCATAGCCTAAGTTTGACCCTAGGATAAGACTCTTAAGACCGGACTTTAGGACATTAGGCTTGAACTCTAGGTATTTAGGAACATAGGACTCAGGAATCTTAGGACGCGCGGTGAGATTGTGAAACCTGCCTACCATCACATAACCTCTCCTCACTTTATCCCTCACTAATTTAAAGAACTCCCATTCGCTTACCACACCAAGGTAAGGGTGCAACACATCAACGCATCGTTACAACAAATATTGGCCCTGAAAACCAGCAGCATGGGGCCAACAAGAAGTCAGCCAAGGATCCCACACTCCTAGAAGAATAGATCCGAACCTTCAGCAAAATCCTCGGGCTAGTGGAATGCCCAGAGGAACGCAGCGTAGAGATAACCTCATTCTACTTCAAGACACGAGGCTGATCTTTGATAAATCCACGAAGAACCCACTTATGGGCAACAACCGGGGGTTCAACTGGGAATGCCTAGGGGCACGGCTATGAGGACGATTCCACCCCGCACCCGTAAGGGCAACCATGTACGAGAAAGTCTCCACCTAAAAACAAGGGATGACCATTGTCAGGGAATACCACAAACAATTCCTCCAGCTGGCTCGTTTCGCGCCTGGATTAGATCCTACAGAGTCAACCAAGATAAAGAAGTCTGTGACAGACCACAAACTACGAAACCCAGAAGGCCCTAATTGTAAGCAAACCCCGAACCCCTAACAAAGCCTACACCAGTGCTGCCGACCTCTATCAAATCCAACTTCTACAACGGGAAATTCAGGAACAAACCCAAAGGAAGGAGTAACAGAAGTGGGGGACCACCTGTAAAAGGGACAGGAAACGCCAATTAAATGCAAGGATGTAAAGTAACGCATAAACAACATCCTTCCTCAACCTTTAGTGCGAATTGTCGAAAAGGACTCGACATGGCAAGAAGAGGCAACAGACGCATGGAAAGTATCATACAACTAAAGCCTCCCTGCAATAAAGGTCTTACCTTGGAACAAGGACCTTGATGGTTTTAAAGCACCGTAAGAAGTGCATGTGACACATAAAATCGCCAAAACACCATGCGACGTCGAGGGTAGTCAATCAAATGCATTCCAAGAAAGAGAAATGCATCACCAAGCACTTGGTCACCAAAGGATTGAATAAAGAGTGAACGACAAGCCGAACTCCAAGAAAAACCAAGAAGGCTTATCATTAATCAAGCAAGGAAAAGACAAAGTTGGCCTATAACCAACTACCCAGTGAATATGACGAGGTTGCTAATTGGAAACCGGACCCAACCTACTGAACGGAAAGAACATACGAGAATCTTGACTCATCTAGAACTTGTGCTTAAGGATCAATAACGCTGTACGATGGGTCATCCTATGTATTCGAACCCCTTTGTTGTGCACATGGGCATGGGGCTTGTCGAGACTTGAATCTGTGCATTCTTGGGATTTTTCCCGAAGGAATTCACTCTTCCTAGTCACCTTCCCGCGGGTCCCCAACGGGACCTTGATGGGACCCTAACGGGTCCTTGACGGGACCTTGGCGGGACCTTGACGGGTCCCTGACAGGAGCTTGGCAGGCGGACGACCGCCCACCTCGCGCCCACTGGTACAATGTGCTGATTTCTTAACTCCTCGTTTATTGATTCGTGGCGCACTTGTGTGCCTCGGTTGATGAACGCGAGTCTTGGGTAAAGAACCGTGGGTTGCCCAAACATGGTGTCCTCGGTAAAAGACCTTGACACGCGAAACATCGTCAGAAAAGCGCAACCAATTGCATTACACGTGGAGTTGAAGTTGGACTCTACAATGTAACCGACTAGGGATGATTGGCGCGAAGGATTGTGCAAACCAAGGAGGCGAGTTGGGAACTCGTGCTAGGGACTCACAAAGGCCTTAAAAGCCAAAATGCTAAGGATGAACCGGGACCCCTTCAAACCATGGATATCATTCAAGCAAATCAGAGGGCTCCTTACAAGTTGTATGAAATCAAGAATGACGTAGTCCGTGGTGCTAGGCAAAAAGTAAAAGAGCAAATTTGTGCCAAGGCCTCAAGGGTTATTAAGGACCCACAAAGAAATGAGATGACTCGTAAAGTCACTGAGTCATTCCGCAACGAGATTAGGAAACCAACTGCGCTTCAAGAAGAAAAAGAGCATGCAAGGGCACCTTCATCATTAAAAGTAACACAAAAGGGCACAACAAGCCAAACCTCGGGGAAGACATGAAGTCTTACTAAGAATTTCATTCACTAAAGAGGAGATGAAATTCAATAAGAAGAGAAAGTCAACCCAAAGTTTATCGACTCCCAAGAGACCTTGGGAAGAATTTGGGAAGTGTGCCCTAAGAGATTGGCTTGGTTGACCAAATTAAACTTGGTCAAGACCTTGGACGCATTAAAGAAGTAAGTGTTAAATCATCACGGGAGATGCCCTCAAGATAGGAGAGAAGGATGAAACTTTAGCCTGGGAAGCAAGGTCTAACAAGGATCTTAAAGTCAAGCAAGTGTCAACACCAAGGAAGAAGAATCATCAGTTCGTCAATACGACGTGATCAAAGCATCAAACCAGAATAGTCACTTAAGATCGAGAACCCTTAACCCATCCTAGCCGAATTCCTTTCCCTCCCTCGGAAAATCGGCCCCCTCCTTATTTCAAAACCCTTTCTACCCCTCAAACCACATTCTTGATTCCCTATTTTAACGATTCCATACAAGGTGGCAACCTCACACCCTAAGTTGCAACCTTGAAAACTTTGATCCTAATTCCTAAATTCACTTTGTCCTCAGGTTTGAGACCCACTCTCTTAGCCCTTTAAACCCAATCGTTCCCAAAAACCCAGCACACATAGACATACAATTATACAGTTTCCCTGTAGAATACTTTCTCTATAGGACCACCGTACTACTTTTGACTCGTTACCCCAGCAATGATTTCTAAGCTTCGGGGACGAAGCTTCTCTTAAGGGGGGGAGAGTGTAACACCCCGTGTTACGGCCTTCAATCCCGGATTAATTATTTAATTAATCCCGTTAATAATAATTAAATATGATTTAATTCGGTTAGGTTTCCCTTTAATTAATTAATAAGGTCCACCATGAACCGTGGACCCTTGCCTAAATTAGAGTCTTAAGCCTATTAGGAATAAAGAAAGTAAACCTTTTACTATTCAGATTCTAATTAGGAATCCTAGACCTAGTTATCTATTAGGAATAAAGGAAGTAGGACTTTTACTATTCAGATTATGATTAGGATTCTCTTTAATTAATTAATATGGTCCACTATGGACCATGGACCCTTATCCCTAAAACAAGTCCTTAGTCCTATAAGGAATGGAATTAGCAAGCCCATAGTATTTAGACCCCAATTATGACTCTTAGGAATATATATATATATATATATATATATATATATATATATATATATATATATATATATATATATATATATATATATATATATATATATATATATATATATATATATATATATATATAGGATCATAGGAGGCACCTAAATCTTACACCACAATAATCTCTCACCACACAAGAAGTTCCAAGAATCCCCTTAGGAGAAATCAAGAAAGAAGAAAGCTTAAAGAAAGACCCTTCATAGCCAAGGAATTAATTAAGGCTAAGAGGTAACCCATGTCTCAACAAAACCTATTTTCATAGCTATGATTCCCCTCTTAGGATTTCCCCCATATTCTTGTGTGTTGATGATTCGTTATATTGATCTTGATAATTGGTGTATGATTCCATGGGTGATCTTGATGGTCTTGATTATAAGAGGTTCTAGATAATTATGTGGTGTTCTTGGTGTTCTTGATAATTATATAATGTTCTTGATGTTTATGTGATATTCCTACCGAATCTTGATATAAGAAGATGAATTGTGTTCTTGTTGAAATAAAAGTAATTAGAACCCTAGGTTGCATCGGGAAACTCGTATGGTGTTATTCTTGGTATATTGGGTGGGAATTCGCATGTTTGGGTGTTGATTATGTTTAGAAAAGCATGATAGGTTATGTGCCGTATGTTCTTGCTTTTGAATCCGTTAACTGTCTGCGTATTGTTGTCAATTGCGTTTGAAAGTGTCTAAGCATGGTCTCGGGTTCCACAATGGTTCCCGGGGCGTTTTTCTGTGATGAAAGAGTCAGTGGGGGGTAGGGGACCCGCCACCTACCCGCGGCCGATATGGGCAGCGCCGGCAGCGGGCAGCCGGCGGGCGGGCAGCTGCCCGGAATCACGCCACCGGCGGGCAGCCGGCGGGTGACCCCTCACCCACTGGCTACCCGCTGGAAAATACCCCACCTCGGGATTTTGGCTTCCTCGTTTGACGTTCCCCCGACCCCCGTGGTGTCCCAACGGATTCCGTCTATCGTGCCTAAGTCTAGTTTGATGTTTCGGGTACCGTTCGTAGGATAAATGAGTCTTATATATATCGCATGCTGGTTGAATTGGTATCCCGTTAGCCTAGGTGGAAGAAGTATGAACCTATTAGGATTATTCCTAGTTTTTGGATGACCACGCATAGGTTTCATTATACGTTTTCCCCCCCTTCCCAATGTGTTAATGTGGGTTGCATGTGCTTGCTATGTGTTATGTGTGCATGATACCCCAATTCGGTTGCGATCGAATTGGTTATTCCTGAGCTGCAGTTCAGAAGCTGGCTGCGGTCAGACTTACACTCTCAGGCTGCGGTCCACCGTTTGGTTGCGATCAAACGTTTTACATGAGCTGCGGTTCATATTCCTGGTTGCGGTCAGATGACTACTCTTGGGCTGCGGTCCACTGTTTGGTTGCGATCAAACATTATGATGAGCTGCGGTTCATCGGTCGGTTGCGATCGACCCCTCCGTGTTGCGATACGGGGCAGGGTGCTGCGGGGCCGTGTCTGAGCTATATGCGCTGACCCTCATGTATGGGCATGCGATTGGTCCTGTGGCGCCAACAAAGTGTGCTATGTGATGAGATATGGATGGTTTGATGATTACGAATGTTATGAAAGTGTGACCATAGGATACATGCTAGAAAACCGTATATGATTGGTTATGACTATTGGATGTGCTTATTTCTATCTGTCGAGTCCGTTCCCTGTGCTTGTGAATTATGTGACTGTTGATTGTGCTTATCCCTATCTGTCGAGTCTATTCCCCGTTTAAAAGCTAGAGTCTCTTAGGATATATCTTCATGCTTCGAAATGGTTTTTCTTATATCTATATATATGCCTATATGTATTGTATTTCAACGCGTTGGAGTGGGTTACCGGCATCTCTCGCTGAACAGATATATTTGGCTTTCAGGCACTGATGAGCAGACACTGGAGCGCGCTAGAGATTCGAAGCGTAGTGTAGATAGTTTTCCTTTCGGCCTGCGTGTCATGCTTATGTATTGACATTATTAAGGAATTTAGTTAGTTAGCCTGTGCATCTGAGTTCTCCAGCTCAGGTGTGGCATAGCACCCCATACTCTTATGTTTAGTAATGCTCTGTTTGGGATTTAATAAGAGAATACCTTTGTTATATAATTCTTTAAAAGTTTAAAAATTTCGGGGTGTTACACCCAGCTAGCCCAGTCCTGAGACCGTGGCCGAGTCCGAGCGGACTGTCACGGAGCAGCTGACTGCTCGGCCGTGTGGCCGTCCGCGCGGTCGGTCTCGTCATCCCGTTTCACCAACTCCTGCTCGGTCTCACGGTATGGCTACACGGAGCACGGGGCCACATGATCATGTTGCACTTTCCGCTGATGTTACTACTGAGCCCACGTGCTACTCTCAAGCGGTCAAATGTTCTGAGTGGCGTGATGCAATGGACTTGGAATTTAATACCCTGGTGCATAACAATACATGGCAACTTGTTCCTTATAAATCAGGTATGAATGTGGTTGGTTGCAAGTAGGTGTTTAGAACCAAAAGGAAAGCTGATGGTTCAATTGAGCGTCACAAGGCTCGATTAGTTCCCAATGGTTTTAATCAGGTGGCTGGTGAGGACTTCTTTGAGACTTTCAGTCCCGTGGTTAAACCGACTACAGTACGTCTTCTCTTATCTTTAGCAGTTTCTCGTGGATGGACTATTCGACAGTTGGATATCCACAATGCTTTTTTGAATGGCAACTTGGCTGAGACAGTTTATATGCGCCAGCTGCCTGGCTATGAGGACAAATCTATGTCTGGGCATGTGTGTCTACTTCAATGTTCTCTGTATGGTCTCAAACAAACCCCTCGTGCATGGTTCACACGTTTGCATGATGTTATGGTTTCTGTGGGCTCCTCGCCTTCCAAAACTGATGTCTATTTGTTTATTTACTCACGTGGCAATATTCAGCTTTATTTTTTGGTTTATGTGGATGACATCTTAGTTATGGGTTCTGATTCAACTCATGTGGCTGCTCTTATTGACAAATTGGCTCTTGAATTTAAAGTTCGTGATATGGGTGTGCCTTTTTTTTTTTTGGGTATTGAGACTGTTCCTGTGTCTGGAGGCATGCTTCTGTCTCAGCAACGGTATATGAAGGATATTCTCAAGCGAGCAGGTATGGTGGATTGCAAGCCCGTTGCCACGCTAGTTTCCACCCCAAAAGCCGTGACAGGTGATGAGGTTCCATATGTTGACCGCACTCAGTACCGCAGCCTTGCAGGTGCTCTGCAGTATCTTACGGTAACCCGTCCTGATCTCTCTTATGTTGTTAATCGTTTGTGTCAGCACATGCACTCTCCTACTACGGCGGACTAGGCTGCTCTGAAGAGAGTTTTACGGTATGTGAATGGGACACTCAATCTTGGTCTCAATATTTCCTCTTCTATCTCTCTAGATATTCATGCATATTATGATTCAGATTGGACCGGCAATCCGGATGACCGAAAGCCAACTAGTGGTTTCGCTGTGTTTATGGGGAGCAATCTTATTTCATGGGTAGGTCGAAAACAGCGCACTGTGGCTCGTTCCTCAACTGAAGCTGAGTACAAAGGGCTGGTTGATGTTTCTGCAGAAGTTACTTAGCTTGTTTCTTTGCTGAAGGAAATTGATTTTGCACAATCTTCTGCGCCTAAGCTCTGGTGTGACAACCTTGGAGCCACTTATTTATGTGCTAATCCGGTGTTTCACGCTCGCACGAAGCACATTAAGATCGACTATCACTTTGTTCGTGACAAAGTAGCAAAGAAGGAGTTGCAAGTTCATTTTATTTCTACCAGAGATCAGATAGCAGACATTTTTACTAAACCTCTTTCGTCCTTACGTTTTAATTTACTCCGTCGCAAGCTCAATATTTTGGCTAGCCAACCTTGTGCTTGAGGAGGAGTATTAGGACTATATTATTAGTATTAGACTTGGACTACCTTATTCGTGTTAGACTAGGATTCTATCTAGTATCTATATATTCGCTCTCTGTACTCTCAGATTGATTATTCAATACAACACAATTATATTCTCATCCCACCCACCCAATTTGAGGTTTCTTCCTGTTTATATATCACTAGTAATTATCCCGTACGATACACGAACAATTATTAATTTAACAAATTTACCAATTAAATTTTTGACATCTTCTAAATTAGCAAAGAAAGTAATGGTTGTAAAAACAGAAAAACGTACTTGAGTTCTTCAGCTTAGAATTAGTTTTATTAAAAATATAAGTATAATTATACAATGTAATATTAATATTTTTAAAAGTTTAATTATGTTATTATTATGTTGATTTTAAAGTTTATTGTTACTTATATTATTATTTGAATTTGAAATAACTACTTTAATTATATAACTAAACGTATTTAAATAAAATAACAGATAATATTTGTCAAAAATCTAAACAAAAAACTTATTCATTTTAAAAAGATTATTTATGTAAGAACTATGTTTATTTTATATCTAATTTCTTCTTTGTATATATGTGGAATCAAATTAATTATAATTGAGGTTTATATGAATATATACACAAATTATATTAAATATAAAATTTTACCAATAAATTTGAGCATAATAAACTTTTTCCCGTATCTCAAAAAAAAAAAAAAAAAAAAAAACTTTTTTCCATACTTAATTATGCTTTAATATATATAGAGATAAAGATAGAGATAGAGCTATAATAATAAAATATAATTTATAAAATATAAATACACATAATAACTTCAAAAAAATATGTATAAATACATCTACCCACACAATTAATGCATTCATACTTCCTATAATCTTGTTTTTATCAAAATGCATTTACACTTTGGAGAGAAAATTTTGTGGCCATCATTTTACTTTAATATATATAGAGATAGATATCACCTTCTCAATCGTAGTAGTAGTGCATTCATGAAAGTTGCATACACTTCCTACCTTTGTGTTTTAATCCATCAACCCTTACGAAAGCTCTTTCAAGTTTCAACTTTAAAGATGTGAGAGAAATCAAGTCATTTATGTTAGAAAATTAGTTAAAAATGACATTTCAAGTAGTTATTTTGAGGTAAAATATTGAGTGAGATCTACTTTCGATTTGGATCGGTCAAGTGGATTTAAGCTCTCATAAGTGAGAGGTTTAATTTGATATAGAGTAAATGCCAATTTTGGTCCCATGAATATTAGCAGAATGACAATTTTGGTCCACATGTTTAATTAGTACCAATTTTCATCAACGATTATTATTTCATGTCAAAATTGATCATGCCAATCACCCCTCCTCTGCTAAAATATGCCAAAATGTGTAATTTGTTAAGGCATTTTTGTCCATTTATAGTTTTATACATTAATGAAATTGGCATATTATACATGAATGAATGAAAATACCGTTACAAATTACACAATCCGACTACAAATTGAACAAATCAAACCAAATAAATCTTGAATTTTCTGTTTGGACTTTAGTTGATTGTGAAGAGAAGATTGGGGCCAAAAAATCCATATCACTATGTGGTTTGATTATTCCCTATACATATTTAACTCTTGGGCATCGATTCTTTGAGTCCAATTGACTTTGGATCGGGAGTCCATTCGCTCATCACAAGTCCCCCACTTATTCTAGTTGTTTGGATAACTAGAGAAAGTAGTTACATTGACCCCATCACCTCGCATCTTGATCTTTACGCTCACGTGTCCATAACTCTAATCCAGAGCCTTCCCTTGGAGCCGTGGGAGCTAGGTTTGCTTGGTTAGCGTCATTCGAATACTAAGGCCCGAATCACCCTACACCGCCTACACCAAAGCTAGCCCTCAAGATTATTACATGCATCATTCTCCACACACCCTTCACTCATGCTATCAATTCTACCTTAGGCCTACTCGCCCTTGGGTTCTCCTTAACTGAAGACAAAATGAGCATACTTGTCAGTAGCGGAATAAAGTAAGGGTGGAAGTTGCAAGTCTAATATGAGAAGAGATTTCAGATTCTAAATTAGAAAGGGTTGAGATTTTAGTGCTAATTCACTAATTAGAGAAAGGGCTGGAGTTTCAATGAACTGAGGTTTCAATCAAGGGCTGAGATTTCCAGAGATGAGATTAAGTCTGAATTAAAATAGGAGATCCGAATTTCAAGAAATTAAGTTCAAGATGAAATTAATTTGAAGTGCAAGGAAATGAGATTGCAATCCAGATTAATTTCAAAGTCAGTAGTCAAATAAATGAGAAGAAATATGAGCTCAAGTAAATAAAGGAAAGTGACTAGTCCAAAATAGAAAGAGCCAAGAATAGAGAAATTATTGAAGATTAATTTCCAGATGGCGTGGACTTCATCAGATTAAATTGGAGAGCATATTTGCATAGACTTGGAGCTCAAAAAGTGGCTAAACATTTTTAATGTCTAACACAACATTAAAAATGAAATAAAGATTTCTGAAAAGGCTACAAGACTAATGATAAGTACCAAAGATACCACCTTTTAGTGGTCATTAAGGGGTTTAATTGTGCCTAATTGAAGCCTATTGTGAATGATTTATGTGTAAATGCTATTAAATGCGCTAATGTGTTGCAAATGCCCATAATCATGTTCACTTTAGTGTTTTGAAGGCTTTTGAGCTTAAAGGAAGGCATATGGTTTGAACTGTTAAACTGGAGTGAACCGGGGACAAATGCAATGGAAAAAGGCGCCTAGAACCCATCCACGAAGTGATCCATGCGCGTGGGCCGGAATGGATCGGAACCCGAAAGTCCCACGCACAAGATCCACACGCGTGGAGGAGAAAAGGCGGAAAATAGGCTGCGTATGCGACGCGCCAACGCCGTACGCCAGGGGGTACGCGCACCAGAATTCTGTCTATTTAAAGGGGCTAGGCGGGATTATTTCATCATTCTTCATTCTATATTTCATTTTCAGAACTCTTAGCTTAGTTTGTATATTTTCTCTCTCTAAATTAGAGTAGATTCACCTAGCTATACACTTTGATCTTCAATTTCTAAGACAGATGAGTGATCTAGAGTGAAGAGACTTGACAACTCTCTTGATTGTGGAAAACTCTTCTCCAATTTGTAGATTGATCTTCACATTGTGATTCAAATTGGTAATCTCTAGACGTGTGCTTGTAATTTCCGATTTCTATTATTGAATTGCTAGTTTGATTCATCTAGATTGTGATTTCAATCTCTAATCATGTGTAGCTAGCATTCTCTTAGTGAATTGGATATTTCTCGTGATTGATGATGTATTGATTGAGGTGTAATGAATATGAGTTTGATCCATGTTGGAAGTAGATTATGTATATACTTGTGTATGTGTAGCGCGCACTTATGCATGAGTTCTAGGATGAGTGTATTGGCAAGAGATTGTGATACACTCTAGCCTCTCCACTTGCAATTCAACCTTGTGATCCGAGAGGGCCAAGGTCGGAAGCAATCACGTAGGCAAGGTGTTCTATGTAATGCCTTAGGCATAGAATTTGCCTAAGAGGCTAAGTACGTATCGGCTTAGCACTAGCAAAGCGTGTGCCAATGACCAAACCATCACCGAGCCTCAATTCTCACCAATATCTCTACATTGCAATCCTAGGAATTCCAATTCACTCCATCTTTAATTGTATAGCTTCTTTTGTTTCCTTGCACATTTTCCTTGTTGTATTCCTTGTCTCCTTGTACCATGCATCCATCTAGCTTCCTTATGCAAATGTGTGCTTGAGCTTGACAACACGATAGTCAATTCCAATTGGCCATCCTTTGAGAACGAGATCCCGAGAATCTTCATTCCCAACCTTCTTTCCTTCCACCGCTTTCTAAACTTGTCAACTAACTGACAAGATTCAAAATTTGAGATTGTCTTTTTCCAACGGACAAATTCTCAAACATCTATATAAGGATGAAGATTTGAAACCGCAAGGCACGAACCATACCAATCTTGAATACACGAATTACACAAGAAAACTACAAGTGAAAATCTACAAGTGGTTCAGAGCTTACAGAGAAAATATTCAAGTGCTAAAATCTTCATGTTTGAGAGACTAGCTATTCATTGAAGAATCCATCCATACGTCTCATAGTTGGAAGCAAACAAAAATCTTATTTTCCCAAAACAAGTGATTTCTCTACTGGAGTGTAGAAAGAGGATAGTAACATAGAGTTGTGAAATCATGGTTGCAGTGCTGGAGGCATTGGTTTGGTATCTCTTCCGAAGTGTAGATAGAGGAAAGTATCATGGAGTTGCAAAATCCTAGTTGCAGTGCTGGAGGCACTGGTTGGGCGTGATTAGTGTGGACTTGGTGATCAAAGCACTAGATCACATAATTCATTGTATCTTGTAACCAATGAGGGGTGGATATAGTGAATTTCTTCTGGGGATAGGAGAAGAGTGTAGTAGGAGGGTTACATCACCTCCGAACCACTATAAATTCTTGTGTTATTTATTACTTTACTTTATTTATTTGCATACATGATATTCACGTGAATTACACTTGACATAATCACAACACTTATTTTATATTCCGCTGTGCACAAGACACTACCAATTGATTTAGTGTTTTGGTTTATTTATTGCCTTAAAAAAATTTCGAATTAGTATAAAAGTCTATTCACCCTCCCCCCTTGACTTTTACTTCACCTCTTTTGGGACCAACAATAACATTTTCGCTTCTAATTACATTTACGATTATAAGTAATTTAAAGTCTTTATCTATGTAGCATTTGACTAAGCCTTAATTAAATACTTCATATTTAAATAAGAGTTTGGCCCCAACATGTAACCTAAGGGATATTCAATTACCTATATTGATTGAATATGGGTATAAGGTTAGTTTTGGTAACTGCTTAATTGCACTTGTTTCTAGTACCCCATTTTTGTTGAATTTGCTTGTATCCCATTTAATTTAGTGAAATATAGTGCCACACTTATTAATATTTAATTTTTAAGAAGTTATGAGTAAAAAGGCAAGATATGCACTTTGTGATATGCTAAGAGTATTTTGGTCATATATCTCTCATAAAAAATTCAATTGAAGATGTTTAAGTGTCCATGAAAAGCTGAGAAAATCCTCTAAAACTTTTATTTTTATAACATTCGGAGATTCAAGACAAATCAAGGTAAAAAAGGTATCAAGGCTTCAAGGAGATGATTCAAAACATTTTTGGGGACTTCAATCACGCTCTGGGAGACATCTTTCTACCTCAAGAGAGCTTGAACACGAGATTTATTCACATATTAAAGGGGTTTTCTATGTTCTTAAATTCTTCTATCGTTTATTTGATTTCTTTTGTTTGTGCCTCAATGTTTAGAGCCTAAACTCGTAGTACTTGAATTTATGATGAACCCTAAGTATGAGACCTTGTTCTTAATTGTTTCTTCATCCAATTCTATATTTTATCCTTTGATTCAATCATGTTTTTTATTATCCTTAATTAATAATTGCCGACTTATTAAATTTAAGTTTGATGCATATATCTCTGATAGAGATATCCTTTGTATGTGTAAATCACCACACGATTAAAAGAAATGGCATGCAACCCAATAAATAAGATGACATCAATCCTATGTGTTTGAGTCAAATCGTTTAATAGAACTAATAAATCATTAAGTTATTATTTATTTAGTAACATTACCATTATTTTGAGTCTAATACTCTATATCATTACTATAATTTTAGTTTTTTTAGGCATTTTTGACATAAATCATTACTAAAATTAAATTACCATATATATAGTAGTACTTAACACGTGAGACCACTAAATATGTTAGTAAACATGTAAAATCTTGTCTACTACTCTAGCAATGTTAAGCAGGTGTTCTTGCAAAAAGGGCTTCTTGTGGAGAACTTCCACAGCTTAAGAGTAAGATCCCCATAAAGCCAAACACCCAATATGAGTGTTCAAAGTTATAGCTTAGCATGGTCTTCTACACCAATCGAACTGCATTCTCTCCAGCTAGTAAGTTGTCATCTTTCCTCCACAACTTCACATACCGCGTCAACCTGGACCATAACCCAATTGCCTCATCTTTGTCTGGTAATTCGACGGGTTCATTAAACTTGCCTTTTTCACTTAGCTCTTGGAATGCGTCAACAAGGTTCTGGAGTCTTGCAACAAATTCGACGAGTAGTGAGGTGAATGTTGCCAAGGATAAGGCACTGGCATTTTCGTATGTCCTTGATTCTTCTTCTTCTTCTTCGGGTTCCATAGGGGCTGTTTCGTGGTTCTCGGATGTGACTCCTGCTAATGCATTGTGACTAGAGTTTCCATCATTATCCCACCTCCTTGGCATTTGAATGGAGGATAAATCGAGTTTGGCCTCACTGAGGGACTTGAAATGATAGTCAGTGGTGGTGGTGGTGTCAGTGTCATCGTCGAAGGCCAAAACTTCTTGTGGGACATTGAATTGGGCATGTTGCCTCCCACCAATTTCCCAGCTTTCAGCATTGACAAGAAGGTAAGATTTCTTGTCTACCTTCTTTTGCAACTCTTCTGCTGCTTCATGCACTTCCTCGAGTAGGTCCACCGACCCCAATTTCTCCATCCTTTTCACTTTCTCCCCAAGTTCTCTCAACACTTTGGCACCCGCTGTGCCTACCCTTTGAAGCTCATGACGGAAGACTTGTCGTCTTTCAGCCGGAGCCTACACATAAAACACGAGATCTTATTTTGTTAATAGATTATAAAACAAAAAAGGCCATTACCTACACACTGCACTATACTGTTGTAAAAATCGACCTAAGCAAGCGCCTAGGCGCCCCTAGGCCAAGGGGATTTTACCCTTAGGCAAGGACAACTCAGTGCCTAATTCGGCCAAACTCGGCTCAGGACTAGGCGGCCTGGGCGCCCGAGGGCAAATTATTGTGTGGACCATGGTCCACACATTGTTATATGGACCATAACAAAAAGTACATTTTTAATATATTAAATGTACATTATTTTTGTATTGAATGTACATTATACAATATAATGTACATCCCCTGAATACAATGTATATTATTTTTGTACTGAATGTACATTATTTTACAGTATATAAAATATGATCCACACAACTTGTGTGGACCATGGTCCACACAATAATGATTGGCGCCCGAGTCGGCCAACTCGGCCGAGTGTTTTAGTTTTTTTGGTGTGCAAGGTGTACACTATTGTGTTTTTCTTATTATTATTACTCATCCGCCTAGGCGGTAAAGAGTCCGACTAGCGGCTAGCGCCTTCTACAACATTGCTTACACAATGAACTTCCAGAACACGAGACAACAGGTCCAACACTTTAGTCAATTTGGTAGAATTTCCACTTTAACAAATGACACAACAAAAGTGTTGCTTAAGAGAGCATCCACGGATTGCTTTTGTATCTTTTTCATTCTTAACAAGGCAATGGGTTCTAGGTGCTCTGATCCTGCCAACTCTCTTTGGCAGACTTGAGGGATAACCAAATTAGATACAATATTTTACTAGTCCAAATTCGACCTACGTTTAGAAAAAGAAACTACAAAAATTAAGTCAAAGGAGTAAAGTAGGCACCTGTATTTCAGAAAGTATACATCCATGCAGTGCCATGACTGTGAATGCACAATGCCTTAGTGCCCCGCTGACTTTAACATAGTTTCTCCACGGGTATTTAAACATTTTGTAAGGACCGTGGGGCGGCTCCCAGATAGCAAATCCCATCTGCATATAAAAAAGTTAAGTCAGAACATCTAGTCGAGAAAACTTGTACTGAAAATTGAGCGTACCAGAGTCTCTTCCTGGCTTGTGGATTCTACTGCTGCTCTATAGCCACTATACACTGGATCGTCAGAAGCTTGGTAGGTAAGAATTTTCGAGGGGATCCTCTCATATTCAACACAATTCAGATACTCACTGATGCACTCTGAAACAAATATTAAGGAATGACATATAAAAGAAAGGGAAAAGGGTCAAATAGGCTCTCCAACTTTACACAAAAGTGCAATTAGGCCCCTAAACTTTTGAAAAGTGCAATTAAACACACTAACTTATCAAAATCGGTCAAATAAACCCAACTTATCAGTAACCAACAGGTTACCGGTAAACAAGAAGTCGTTGACCACCATTAGCCATCATTGGGGAAAAAACCAGCGACTTACGACCGTTCGAAGTCGCCGGTCACCCGTATTAATCCTCAGAGCATCGCCGGAGTCATGTGCTCCATCTCAACTAAAAGCCTAAGCTCATAGTTATCTTTTGGTCTGGCTCTGATATCAAATTAAAACATGTGCTCCATCTCAACTAAAAGCCTAAGCTCATAGTTGATCATCATTAATAGTTATATGCTCAACAACTAGTGACCTAGTGACCTGCTTTTACAGGTCACTAATAGGTTTTTAGGTTGCAATGCACCAAAATAGTATGTTTATGGATTTAATTGCACTTTTTAAAAGTTTAGGAATTTAATTGACTTTTTGAGTAAAATTCAGGGGCTTATTTGACCCAGACTAAAACTAAACCATTTACATAATATGGAGTAATAACAACAAGAATGTTCAAGAAACTGACCTTCCAGTGAAGATGCAACGCCCTTGAAATTTTTTGCAACAAGGTTGTGAAGATCCTCACCTGCCCAAATGGGATAGATGCATATATTCACCGCCATAGAAACACCAGCACCAAGTGCAATTAGCAAGAATCGAGTTACAGCTGTATAGACAAATTCTCGGGTGCGATAGCCCGACACCATTATGAAGCAATATGTTATCAAGAAGACTCGAAACCCGTATTCGTATGGCTTCATTGTTGGATATAGTTTAGCGTAAGTGATGCATGTGCCTAGCAATTACAGACAAAACAGACCGAGTAACTGAGTAAGATTCATAGAACCAAGAAAGCCAAGCTTCGTTACAGCAGGAATATAATCAGCCAGGAACACTGACCAGAAAATCAGACCTGTGATGAATATGCCAATGACTATAACAACTTCTTCCCAGTCTCCGGCCAACTGAGATAACTCAGCCATTGCAAGAGCAAGTCCTCCAGCTGATAGTGTCCCCAATCCTCGGTTAAATCCTTTGCTAAGAGTGGCACCTAAAAAGTAAATACATGAAGCTAAATTGTAGGACATTTTTCTCATGCTAGAAGTTACAAAAACTCAATCTACTCAAACTAATTTTTAGATCTTGGAGGGCTTATTATTTATCCTTGCCTAATTCATACCTGCAAGCATACATCAGAAAGAAAGCTGGCAAATCCATCTAACTTCTTTCAAATATCATACTTCTTATAATTCAACCTTGCTATTCTTTACTAACAATGAACAGAAGTTAGACAACCCTCACAGTTAATATGGTCTGGTTCAGGAAAGCTTATGATTATGGGTTTCAAACAGTCTATTGTTAGGATCGAACGCTTATCACTTAAGCCAAAAGCTATAGCTAGTAGCGAAGACGCAAATTTATTTCTTTATAAACTCCCATCACACTTTCGAGAGAGGCAGGTGCGACTTGGCCTTTCACCGGCCTCCCCAACAACCCCTAGCCAGCCACGAATTGATGGACTTGACCCTTTACTGGCCTCTGCCCAACAATCCTCTAGCCACCTAGCCAGCCAGCCAGCCACGAATAGATGGACTTGACCCTTTATTGGACTCAGCAAAACATCTATAATCAACTTCAAAGTAGTTAAAGATTATACCTAGATGATCAGATTAAATACAAAGCCACATTCCCTAGGTATTCACGCTCATACAACCTAATTGCTGAAAATTGGAGAACACTAAACAAAAACCCAGACAGAAAAAAAGAAAAAATTGAAGTGAAATTAAGATTATACCTATGCTGAACTCAAAAACAACAACAACTGTAAGAATAGCCCACACGGAGTATTTACTGAGCTCCGCCACCGGCTCCTTGAAGAATATGAGCAGAGATATGAGCATCAACGCCAGTCCCATCTTGGCGGAGAAAATGATCTTTCTCGGGTCGGATCGACCCATCTGCCACGCCTTCATGGCCACGCTCCGGATACTCTCCCATAGCTTCGCAACCTTCTTCCGAGCCGCGGAGCAGAAGCCGAAGCCGAAGCCGCAGAACTTTGGCCTCTCTCGGCAGTCGAGAGAGCGAGCAAACCCCGGGAGCTCGGAGTAGTCGGCGTTGCACACCGGCGATAAAAGCCTCTCCCTTTCTCTCTTCTCCGCAAAGCTCTGCCGAAAGGACCCCAATTTCCTGGACATTCTTGATTCTGTTTCTATATCTCTACGCAATATCCATGAGAATTCTCTGCCATTTAGACAGAGATATATATGTAATTATGTATATGTGGAGCAGGCCGTGTCTGGAGTGGGTGCCTGGGGTGGGGTGGGGTGGAGAGGGGAGGGGTGGGGGTTTGGGTGCGATGCTTGAGTACTACTTAGAGTCAGAAAGAAGCGTTTGGTGGGATTCTGGAGAAAAAACGGTCAGTATTGTAGATTGCGGGAAAGAAGAAAGTATCCGACGGCGTTTCTACCTAGGAGCGTACGAAAAGTTTGCTACGGAAATGCGGAGAACCGATTTTGTTATAATTAATCTCATAATCTCATTTATTGTTTTTTTTTTGGACCGCATCTCATTTATTGTTATGCTTAATTCAAAGAGTTTTTGTTATAATTAATTTCATGTATGATCTCATATCATTTTCAACAATTGATTCCCGACTATTAAAATTTTCAGATTTAGTTCCATGACTTTTAAATCCTTGTCACATTTGATTCATGACTATTAAAATTTCTAGATTTGGTCCCACGATTTTTAAATCCTTATCATATTTGGTCCATCCAACCTAAATTCCGGCTACCGGTGACAAAATTTTAGAGAGTCAATTCTATTTTTGGTCCTACTGTTATAGGAGCGTTTCCAATTTTAGTCCACCTTAATTTTTTTTGCCACTTTACAACCACTATTATTGAATGTGTTCCGCTTTTAGTCCACCGTCAATATTTCCGTCAAGAGGCCGTATAATCCAAGGTATTGTGGTCTTTTTATGTTTGTCTCTTATCTTTTAATCCAGACGCTTCGTCCTCCTCCTCCAATATTCGAAGATGGCTCTTCGAACAACGAGAATGGGAAGTCAAAGCTACATCTTTTCGTTCGTTCCAACATGGGCCGGCGAGGTTTCTTAGGTTTTAGGTTAATGTTCTCATTTCTTTAGTCAAACATAATCTTGGATGAGAAGAAAGGTCAAAATACCCCTAGATTACAAGACCTCTTGATGGAAATACTAACAATGGGACTAAAAGTGGAACACATTCAATAATAGTGGTTATAAAGTGGCAAAAAAAATTAAGCTGGACTAAAATTGGAAACGCCCCTATAACATTAGGACCAAAAATGGAATTCACTCAATTTTAGATAAGTGATTTATCTTAAGGGTAAAATTATCTTCTCTCTAATACTTTTTTCTTGAGGTCCGTTTGAAAACTCGAAAAATGACTTCTGAAAATATTTTTCCGGTTTCTAGTATTTGGCAAGAAGCGGGGGGGGGGGGGGGGGGGGAGGGGGGGAATGAGGTCAATGGAAAATAATGTCTTAGTCAAAGGAAAATAGGTATATTTTAGGGGAAAATGCTTATACTTTTTTAGGGGGAAGTCATTTTTCAAGGGATGCACATGCAAAATTTGTCTAAATAGTTGGGGTTTTGCGGGCTGGCCCACCAACCCGCGGGCTAGGGTTCATGTAACCCTAGCTTGCCCCACGCGGGCAGCAATTATTCGGTGGACTGCGGTCCATAATGCATTGTGGACTGCGGTCCTAATACGACGCCGTTTCATTAATTAGATGAAATGACAACCGTTTACGCCGTCCAATGCCGTGAACGCGACGTGCTAGTCAGTTTCTTCGCTTTTTCATTTTTTTTAAATATAAACATGAAAAGGCAACTCTTGTACTCTTCTCCACTAACTTCTCAAACAAGAAAAAGAAAACTTATAGTCTCCAAGCTAGGATTTCACCAGTGTAGTTTCTTCAATCGTTCCATCAGTACTCTTCTTCGTTTTCAACAGCTTCGAAAAACATTGCATGATCATAAACTTCAACGAAGGTAATAACATTGTTATATATAATGCATGCAACATTCTATTTACCTGTAAAAGATATGTTCTACAATACATTTTAGGTTTTTACAACCATTTCGAAACAAGCATTCATGTTTTGCACCACAAACATGCAATGAGAAACATATAATATTATTGTAAAAACTAAACAAAAATCACATGTTTATGTTTTCAAATGAAACTGTGCCATACTTTAAATGATGCTAAGGTTTATAGGTAATGAAACTACAGGGTGTATAAAATGAAACTGACCAAGTGTGATTAATGATACAGAGTATGTGGTCTCAGATATCCCAAATGAAACTGTATTGTTTTTCAAATGAAACTGTAGTGTTTCTCAAATGAAATTGTAGTGTTTCTCAACTGAAACTGCCGTGTATATAAAATGAAACTGACTAAGTGGTGTCACATATTGTGTTATAAAATGTTCAATGAAACTGTAGTGTAATTGAAATGATACTTTAGTGTTTATGGAATTAAACTACAGCATGTGTAGAATGAAACTGAGTAGGTGTGTGTAATGATACAGAGCATGTGGTCTCGTATATTCCAAATGAAACTGTAGTGTTTTCAAATGAAACTATAGTGTTTATGAAATGAAAGTGTAGTGTTTTTCAACTGAAAATGAGTATGTAGTGCACATTATGTGTTATAAAATGTTCAGTGAAACTGCAGTGTAATTGAAATGATGATGTAGTGTTTATGAACTGAAACTACAGTGTGTCTAGAATGAAACTGTAAGTGGTGTCAATTGAAATTGTAGATATTGTTTGTGTAATGAAACAACAAACTCTATATAATGAAACTGATTATATTCATCATTGATACTTTTGACATTGTTGCAGAAAACACCTAAAAAATGAAGAAAAAAGCAGCAAAACAACATAAAAGTGTAAAACCAAGGCCATCTTGGATTCACAAGCAATAGTACCCACATGTTCTGTTGAAACAATTGCACATGATGGAGGAAAATAAACCAAAAGTGCGCCAAAGCGCAAAGCAAAGGAGACCACCAAACCAGGAAAAAAAAAGTAGACAAATAAATAAAAAAAAAATCTTTTGAGAAACGCAAAATTGATGACATGAACTTCCTATCCACAAGAATGTCCCCAAGATATTTTCGGACACTGCTTTCATTGTAAGAAATAATAGGCACATATACAATTATCCATCATTGTATATGTGATAATAAGGACTAACCCCCAGCCATAGTTGTTTGCTTGTTTTGCCTTGTAGTTGATGTAGAATGCCTTAGTTGATTTCTGCAGTGATTTGGGCAGAGGGACTACCACTTGTCTCAAGTATAATAGGATGGTGTATATTTTGTCAGAATAATGACAGTACTTGAGTAGTGGGAGGACCTTACTTATATAGCCTATCTAACCATCAATATAGGCTTTGCAACAGTTGTAACGGTAACCGTTACAGCTGTTACAATTAGCACACCTTAATGGCCATTAAGGCCATAATAACCTTGCACCAATCATAGAAAAATGTTACATTCTCCCACTTGGTGCAAGAACAAACTTAAAGAAACAAAATACATGAACTATATAGATATGTCATCTTAATACGAGTAGTATCTACTATAATCACAATGCAACTTGTTCTCTAAGTACTTTATGTGCTTTAACCAAAACTTAATGGATAAACCTTATGTTTATTCCCGGTCCATAAGATATATATTTTCTCAACAATTTGTGCACAATATAATAATGAGAAAATATCTAAATGCTTTAAGAATTGCATAAAATAACTGTATGTATACAAACTTTACAAAGTGGGCGCAAGTCCCATTTTCTCAACAAAATCCCTAAACTTGAATGGTGGCATGCCTTTAGTTAAGGGATCAGCAATCATCAACTCAGTGCTCATATGCTCAATGACCACTTTCTTATCTTTAACACGCTCCCTGATAGCTAAGTACTTGGTGTCGATATGCTTACTTCGACTCCCACACTTATTGTTCTTAGCCAGGAAGACTGCAGCTGAGTTGTCACAATAAACCTTTAATAGCTTAGAAATAGAGTCCATAACTCTAAGCCCCGAAATGAAATTCTTAAGCCATACACCTTGAGATGTAGCCTCAAAACATGAAACGAACTCGGCTTCCATGGTTGAAGTGGTGACAAGAGTTTTTTTAACACTTCTCCATGAAACAGCTCCACCGGCCATGATAAAAATGTTCCCCGAAGTTGATTTCCGATAATCAACACGTCCATCTGTTTGAACACAAGCTTGTAATCCTTGGTACCCTTGAGATACCTTAAAACCTTCTTTGCAGCTCTCCAGTGGTCTAAACCCGAATCACTTTGATATCGTCCCAGCATTCCAACAGCAAAGGCGATGTCCGGCCTAGTACAAACTTGAACATACCCGAGACATCCGACAACTGAAGCATAAAGAATATTCTTCATGGATTCTCTTTCAAAATCATTCTTTGGAAATTGGTCCAAACTGAATTTATCTCCTCTCACTATAGGAGCTGGACTCGGTGAACAATCCTTCATCCGAAATCTTTCTAAGACTTTGTTGATATAAGTTTCCTACGATAGTCCGAGAATACCCCGGGATCTATCCCTATGGATCTTTATGCCAATGACATAAGATGCCTCGCCCATATCTTTCATATCAAAGTTCTTAGAAAGGAATTGCTTAACCTTGTGCAGCATTCCCTTATCATTTGTTGCAAGTAGAATATCATCCACATATAAAACAAGAAAGCAAATTTTACTCCCACTTGTCTTTTGGTATATGCAATGATCTAAGGGACTTTCAACAAATCCATATGAAGAAATGACCCCATTAAACTTTATATACCATTGGCGGGAAGCTTGTTTTAAACCATAGATGGACTTTTTTAACTTGCAAACTAAATGTTCACCTTCACTAGAAGAGAATCCTTCAGGTTGTTTCATATAAACCTCATTTTCTAGATCACCCTTAAGGAATGCCGTTTTCACATCCATTTGTTGCAATTCAAGATTGAAATGTGCAACTAAAGCCAGAATTATACGAAGTGAATCTTTCTTTGATACAGGAGAAAATGTCTCCGTGTAGTCGACTCCTTCTTTTTGAGTAAACCCTTTAGCAACGAGTCTAGCCTTGTATCGCTCGATGTTGCCTAATGAGTCCTTTTTAGTCTTATAGACTCATTTACAGCCAATGGCCTTGGCCCCATTAGGCAACTTAACAAGGTCCCAAACCCTATTGCTTTGCATGGAACTCATTTCTTCCTTCATGGCTTCATACCATAAATCTGATTCTTTACAGTTTATGGCTTGTGAAAACGTTTCTGGATCATTTTCGGCTCCAACATCAGACTCTTGTAGATACACTATATAATCACTAGGAATTGCCGGTCTTTTTCCGCGAGTAGATCGCCTTAAAGTTGAACTACCATCTTCTTGAGAAGTTAGCGGTTCAACTACCGCTTCAGGAATTTCCTGAATTGGTTGATTTATTGGAATAATATCAGCATTTTGTGGAATTTCTTCAATAGGTCGTTCAATACCCGTTTGAACTTGAGGGGTGTTTGAAACTATTATCAACCTATCTGATGACGTAGAAGGACATGATTCAGTATGATCATGATTAGAAATCAAATCATTGAACCGATCCCTCCCACTAATCATGTCATCTTCAAGAAACTTAGCATTTCTTGATTCCACAATCCTAGTTGAATTAAATGGACAATAAAATCTGTATCCCTGGGAGGACTGTGCGTATCCAATAAAGAAACCACTAATAGTCCTCGGGTCCAACTTCTTTTCTTGTGGGTTATATATTCGCACCTCAGACGGGCATCCCCAAACACGCATATGTTGCAAACTCGGTTTCCAACCTTTAAATAACTCAAACGGCGTCTTTGGGACAACCTTGATTGGAACACGGTTTAATATATACGTAGCCGTCTTGAGTGCTTCGGCCCACAAAAACTTAGGAAGTTTTGAGTTGCTAAGCATACTCCGCACCATATCAATAAGCGTGCGGTTTCTTCTTTCAGCAACACCATTTTGGTCCGGAGAACCAGGCATGGTGGGGCAACAATCCCATGTTCTTGAAGAAACTTAGCAAACGGACCAGGTGCTTGTCCACTTTCAGTGTACCTACCATAGTATTCACCACCTCTGTCGGATCTTACTATCTGTATTCGTTTCCCACATTGGTTCTCAACTTCAACCTTAAAAGACTTGAAGGCATCCAACGCTTCATTCTTATTATGAATCAAATACACATAGGTAAAACGCGAGTAATCATCAATGAAGGTGATGAAATACTTTTGACCTGGCATATCCATATCTGGACAGCAAATGTCAGTATGTATGATTTCCAATATGCTTGAACTCCTTTTGGCACCTTTCTTAGACTTGTTTGTCTGCTTTCCCTTAATGCAGTCTATACAAGTCTCGAAATCAGTATAATCAAGAGTACTAAGTATTCCATCATTTACTAATCTCTTTATACGTTCAAGGGAGATATGACCTAATCTTCGATGCCATAACATAGAGGAGTTCTCACTAACACTCGATCTTTTGGAACCGGAGTGAACATGTAATGAGCTATAAGTGGCATTGTTTTGTAAATCTAAACGATAAAGACCATCAGGCAATGTACCGTATTCAACACAAGTTGATTTATTGAAAATATCAAAACACTTGTCTCGAAAATTAAAGGAGAAACCCAACGGCACAAATCTAGAAACAGATATCAAGTTTCGGGAGAAACTTGGTACATAAAATGTCTTATTCAAAATCAAAACAAAGCCACTACTTAAAATAAGCTTGCATGTTCCAATGTCTTCCACTTGTGACCCCATCTTGTTTCATGATAAGATGGTTCGTTCACTTCCTACCGGCTTCCTTAGATCCTGCATTCCCTGTAAAGAGTTTGCAATGTGGATTGTTGAACCAGAATCAATCCACCAAGTATTAGTGTTAACTTCAGACATATTAGATTCATAACAAACGAATGAGGATAGAATACCTTTCTTCTCGATCCACTTTTTGTACTTGATGCAATCTTTCTTCATGTGCCCCTTCTTTTTACAGAAGAAACACTTATGCACCTTCTTTATGTCTGCTTGAGGTGAAAGTTTTCCTTTCCCCTTAGCCTTAGAAGTGGAACCTCGAGATTTCCAAACTTGGACTTCTCGTGTGCCGTAGCCAGCATGACACTTTCTCCCATTTCCATCACCAATCTTCCTTCTTCTTGAACACACATGGTCATTAAATCTTTTATGGACCAGTTTTCCTTATGTGTGTTATAAGAAATTTTAAAAGGTCCATATATACGGTGATGGTAGGGTGTACAAAGCATAGTACACAATGAAGTCATCCGACATATCTACCCCAAGAGTCTTAAGTTGAGCCACAATGTCCCGCAATTCCATGATGTGCTCACGCACACCTTTGATGGAAGTGAGACGGAGAGAGGAGAATCTCATGATGAGGGTGCTTGCTAAAGCCTTTTCTGAAGTGACGAACTGGTCGTCAATAGACTTGAGCAATGCTTGGACATCCTTATGTTTTTCACTAATGGAACCCCGAATCCCATCAGATATTTTCGCCTTGATGTACATTGTACTGAGCCGATTGGACTTATTCCATCGCTCATATAGTGCAATGTCATCTTGGGTACTATCTTCAGTGGGGACCGGTGGTTGCACGTTATGGATAGCAAAGTCCAAGTCTCTCCACCCTAAACTTAGAAGAACCCTTTCTTTCCAAATTTTGTAGTTGTCGCCCCTAAGTTCGGGAACTTCGATGTTCAAATCAGTATGAGTAACAGATTGAGATGCTATAAAGGTAAAGGTTTGGATTAGAATTTTGAGGCATATAAATAACTGAATCGCATACATTACCAATGTAAATGATGCATGTCAAAGATCCAAATGCCATAAAAATTGCCTGTGGGCTAAATTTTTACGCAAAAGGGGCCTTAGAAAATTTTGAATAGAAATGGGATGGGAACAATTTAATTTCTATTCTCAACGATAAAACTACCAAAGACTATATGCCGATACATAATTGCCTGTGGGCTAAATTATGATCATAGTTTGGTATTTTTATCCTGATTAACCATACAAATATAACAAAATTGCCTGTGGGCTAAATTTCATTATATTACATATAATCAATCACAATTTATGCCTAAACTTTATGTGATTTGAAAAAACTTGATATACAAATTTAATTAAATTAAGGATGTTGTGGCTACTCCTTAATTAACTAAATTTGTATTATCACATCGGCATAAATTTAACAAAACAAACTATGCACTCAACATGATAAGCAATTACCAAGTATACTCCCAGGAAAGTTGGTCGAGATGAACTCGGATAAATACCAACTCCTTAGACAGAGTAGGATTCCAAGGGAACTAGTAGCATATTGGCTATTCTAGTTTTCTTCCCAAGAAATTTTCCCCGGTTCATGCATTCTCATATTATAGCATAACGTTTTGAAGGGTTTTTTTTTTTTTTTTTTTTCAAAAGTTTGGAAAAAAGCTTTAAGAATATGTGAACCTTTGATCTTAATGTGCTAATCTTCAGGCACTACCGTAGTCGTACTAAACCTTATGTACTTTTATAACCGCAATATGCTAAAGTCCAACTTCTAAGGAATTCAACAAACTCCTAAAAGGCACTACCAAAGTTCTAGTACTAAGGAGTTTAAGAAATTCCTAAAATATGCATTTCTAAGGCATATAATTAATCGCATAATTAAAATAAATTAAAATTATGCTAATTGGACATAATATGCACATTACAATAACACAAACTCATATTAAACAAATAAATTGCACAAACATTATAGCAATTTAAAACATATGAGTATACCAATATAATTTAAATTCAATTTGCAATTTGAATGAAAATTTCATTAAAACAATATAATTTTCAATAGTTTAATACCAAATTGCAAGCCCAGAATTAGATGCTTAATGAATATTTACTAAAACAAATTAATTCAATAGAAATAGGCCCAGAAAAGAAAATTTTAATTAAGGCCCATGCCCCATTAAACAAAAATTAACCTAGCTACCCTATCAATTATTGATCTACAGATCAGATCAATGGGCAACAACATCGAACGGGAGACTAGGCTCGTAGCTCGACTACATAGAGACGAAACGATCGAATGGGGAGAAAGATCGAACGGGAGAGAAATCGATCGTCACCACTCTCCGCCGCTCGCCACCGCTTGCCACCGTCCCCGGCGTTGCCTGAAGGAAAACCAGAAGCAGCGAGGTCGCCGGACAAGCTAGCTCCGCCACTGCTGCCGTTTCGATGCAACACCAACGCCGACGCCAACCCAGCCTCATCGCCGGTCGTTACCGGAAGAGGAAAGAGGGGCAGCGACGTCGTCGGGAACCAGTTTTGCCACCACCACCTGTCCTCTTCGCCGGTCACCGGAGAAAAAGGAACACCGACGACCATTTGAAACCGTTACATGGTCGTCGGCCGGAGATCGGAAACGGCGAACCGAATGTGAAAAGCAACAGGTTCAAACCACCATTTTCCATTTTTTTCGAAAATAATATATGTATATTTCGAAAATTTTCATGTATATATATACTGTAACACCCCGAAAATTTTCAACTTTTAAGACTTATATAATAAAGGTCAATTCTCATTAATTCCCAAAAATATAACATAAGAGTATGGGGTGCTATGCTACACCCGAGTTAGAGAACTCAGGTGCACAGGCTAATCATCTAAAATCCTTAATAATGTCAATACATAAGCATGGCGCGCAGGCCAAAAGGGAAACTATCTACTCTACGCTTCCAATCTCTAGCGCGCTCCAGTGTCTATTCATCCGTGCCTGAAAGCCAAATATATCTGTTCAGCGAGAGATGCTGGTAACCCACTCCAACGCGTTGAAATACAATATAGATAGATATATATCGATATACAAAAATCATTTCGAAGCAGGAAGATATATACTTAAGAGACACTAGTTTTAAAACCAGGGATAGACTCAGCAAATAGGGATAAGCTCATCAAACGACAATAAACAGTTAAGTAGAGATATTATCATAAAGAATACGTATCTAAGGTCACAGTTTACTTTCAAATCATCCACATCATCATACAATCATCATTCATTCGTCATTCAAGTCATCATTCAAATCATCATCCAATCATCATTCATATCACATAATCTTAAATGGCGCCACGGGACCGATTGCATGCCCCGAACATGAGGGTTAATGCTTATAGCATTAACACGGCCCCGCAGCACCCTACCTCAGTACCGTAGTATGAGGGGAGTTGATCGCAACCAACCCTTTTAGAACCGCTGACGAACTCAACGTCAAACCACGATCCTACACACCGCTGACGCACCCAGTCGGTGGACCGCAATCCCCTTTTCAAGGGGGACTTACGACCCTACACACCGCCGATGAGTACGCCGGTGGACCATAGCGGATCAAGCCCGACACACCGTGGAGCTATACTCAGTCGGTGGGCGAAGATCCTCGGAGACTATGGCCCTACACACCGTCGTCCCACCACTCGGTGGGTCGCAGCCAGCCGTAGCCCTACACACCGCCCCGATTACTCGGATCGGTGGACTACAGCCTTCCTCGGCTTATTGGCCCTACACACCGTCCTGGCGCGTTCAGGTCCGGTGGGTCATAGCACCGAGGCCCATGTGGACCGCAGCCCCAGAAGTGAATCACTGACCGCAGCCAGGAGAATGAACCGCAGCTCATAAGTATCCAAACAGTGGACCGCAGCCATATATAATATTTATATACTTGACCGATCGCAACCAGCCTGGTTAACAGTTGGTATGGTTCTCAACCCATTCAACTGCCCGTATAGCCAATTTGATCGCAACCAAATTGGGGACTCATGCATCACATAACACATTATAGCACATAATAGCATATTGGGAAGGGGAAACATCTTAATTAAACTTACGTGTGATCATTCACATACGAAGAATCGTCCTAAGGGGTTCATACGACTTCCACCTAGGTCAACGGGTTACCAATTCGACTAGCATGCGATTCCTAAGATTCACTTATCCTACGAACGGTATCCGAAACATCAAACTAGACTCAGGCACGACAAACGGGGTCCGTTGGGACACCACGGGGGATGGGGGACATCAAACGGGGAAGCTGGGGACCCGGCAGCGGGTTGCCGGCGGGCAGACGCCTGCCCGCTGCCCAGCGGTGATCTTCGGGCAGCGGGTAGGTGGCGGGTACCCCTACCCCCACCTACCCCCCACTGACTCATTTACCACAATTTCGTCTCGAGATCCTTTGTGGAACCCGAAACCATGCTTAGACACTTTTAAACGCAATTAACGACACCACGTAGTCCATTAATGGATCAAAAGCAAGAATCACGTATAACTCATCCTATTACGACTTCTAAACATAAACAACAACCGAACATGCCAATTCCCACCCAATATATATCAAGAACATTATATCACAAATTCCCAATCCATCCTAGGGCTCTAATCCCTCCCAAATCATCAAAATCACAATTCATCTTTAACATCACGAATTATCAAGATTTGTCAAGAATCGTTACATCAATATCAAGAACTCCTTTTCATCATCAAGATCATCAAGATTATCAAGAATACCACAAATCATCTTATCAATCATCAAGAATCTATCACAATAGCATAGAAGTATAATTCGAAATACAAGCATATAGAAGGAGGCCAAAGAAGGAGATTATAGCGAAGAAAATAGGTTTTGTTGAGACATGGGTTACCTCTTAGCCTTAGTCAATTTCCTTGGCTATGAAGGGTCTTTCTTTAAGATTTCTTCTTTCTTGATTTCTCCTAAGAGAATTCTTGGAACTTCTTGTGTGGTGAGGGATTATTGTGGTGTGTGATCTAGGTGCATCCTATGACCCTATATATATGTATATATTTTCCCAAGAGTCCTAATTGGGGTCTAAATATTATGGGCTTGCTAATTCTATTCCTTATAGGACTAAGGGGATTTGTTATAGGGATGTGGGCCCATGGACTATGGTGAACCTTTCTTAGTTGACTAATGGGTTTTTAATTCTCTTTTTAGGGTAAGTGATTAAATATTTAGTTAAGGTTAGGGGTCGTAACACGGGGTGTTACATATACATATATGAAAACCAAATACATATATATTAATATACACATTGTAATATTCGAAAATATAAATTATAAAATACGGAGCAATACGTATACAAAACAAATGTATCCATATAAATCCACCCACATACGATACTGGATTTTTTGGATTCATATATATAACAAAACTGATATGAAACCAATATTCAAATTGCATATAAAGAGAGGCATACAATATTTTTTCCAGAATATACTTTTACAAAATAATAGCAATTTGAACAACTAGGCAGAGATAAATAGGCTCTGATACCAAATGTAAGAAATAATAGGCACATATACACTTATCCATCATTGTATATGTGATAATAAGGACTAACCTCCAGCCATAGTTGTTTGCTTGTTTTGCCTTGTAGTTGATGTAGAATGCCTTAGTTGATTTCTGTAGTGATTTGGGCAGAGTGACTCCCACTTGTCTCAAGTATAATAGGATGGTGTATATTTTGTCAGAATAATGATAGTACTTGAGTAGTGGGAGGACCTTACTTATATAGCCTATCTAACCATCAATATAGGCTTTGTAACAGTTGTAACGGTAACCGTTACAGCCGTTACAATTAGCACACCTTAATGGCCATTAAGGCCATAATAACCTTACACCAATCATAGAAAAATGTTACATTCATCACTAACACCAGAGCAGCAAAGATTTGTGCATGAAATCGAATGTAGTGAAATGTTGAACATGACTGTATTTGAATGGGACATCATACTAACCAAATATCTTGTTGAGAGGTTTAATATTTACAGATGCTCATTGATGTTAGATGGGAATGAAATGCAACTCTCAGAAGACGATGTACGCACCACACTGAATCTCCCAAAAGGGGAAATCCCTATGATTGAAGCTCCTTTAGAAAATAAACCTGCAGAGTATGTGAATTTGTTGACATAATGGAGGGAGCGATGGGGGATAACTAAAGGTTCTCCAGTAACAAATACAATGCCATTAGCAATTATCGACAAAGGAGATACTGAAGATATGGAGATACTGAAGATATGTTTAAGTGAGATTTCATTGTATTGCTTATATCAAGCTTGATAAAGGGCAACCAGAGACGAAGGTAACATACAAGATTTTATATTCAATGATTGATGTTTCAAAGCTACAAGACTTGAATTGGTGTCAATATACTTTCAAGGCATTGGTAAGTGCAGTTGAAGCTTGAAAAGAGAAACTAGAGACCTATTTCACTAGTCCTTCTCTGTTTTTAGTGGTAATAATTTAACATATCTTTATAATATTTTTCTTATTAGTGTATATACTAATACAATTAAATCAAACTAGTACTGATTATTGTTTAGGGTTTAGGGTTTATGTGGTGGTCGGATATATCGACGAGGGGTTTTCCGGATACCCAAAGTGGTCGGAAGAACGGTTTCTGACCGGATTTAGGCGATTTCCGACTACTTTTTGGTGGTCATAAATTTGAAGATTTCCAGCAGTGATATCTAAAATTTATTATTATTGTAGGATGTACGAAAATGGTTTACGACGTTACAATCCTGGTTGTACTAATGAAGATGTAGACGATGAAATCAAAATAAATTTTGCACATTGGTTTAAAGAGTATGTAAGAAGTTAATGTAAGTATTTTCCCTAAATACAATATATTATAATATATTGTATTATTGGGTGGTTGTGGTGCAGGAGATTGAGTCAATTAGTGACTTAATCTGTTAGGCAACTCAGAATATTCAGTTTAGCTTTAACTAAATATCTACCCATATTGATGGCATGTAGGCTTCTAAGCAAAATAGTCCTCCCACAGCTCCCGTTTCAGTATACACGCACCATCAAGTATTCGGGAGAGAAGTGGTAGACAAAAGGCTAACACTTTCTGCAGGTTTACCATTCCAGGGGCAACACTAATGACTATGGCAAGGGATATTCAGAAGATCCTAAAGCTTCCCTTACTTTTAGTTTGTGTTAGTCATATTATTGTCTAACATTTGGTATCAGAGCCAGGTTAATCTCTGCCTAGTTGATTAATTAGTAACAAATATATATTTTGAAAATATATTTGTTTTTGTTTTGTGGAAAAACAACGAACTGTATAATTCCATGCAAAATTCCATGCTTGCCTAAGCATATTACAGTACACTTTTTTTGGGAGATATGTACTGCTAGTTTTTTGTTGTTTTTGGTTTGTCAGCACCGTGGACTCGCGATGGTGGCGACTGGATCATGGGTGATGACTCCGATGTTTGGAGGTTCGCCGGAACGGTGGTGCTGCGGCTTTGGTTCTCCGCTATGAGCCTCGCCGCTGGGAGGACACTGCTATGAGCCATGACGGTCGCCGGTTGCCATGGTGAACGACGGCCACGTTCGGTGGTGGTGTTCGCATTTTTTAGTTGCGGGCGACGGCGTTGCAGCGATGCGACAAGCGAACGACTGGAGGGCGCTCATCGGCTGGTTGTGGCGTTGCAATGAAGACGACGACCTGGGAATTGCAGGTGGCGTTGGCGGACCTGGACCTGCGACAAGGAGAGCCGTTGATGTCGCTGCATCTCTCCTCCTTCAAGCGTTGTTGGTTCACTGGAGGTTCCTTGTTGCGACGAAGAGACGGCGGCGGCGAGGCTGAGTTCCTGATGACGCCACTGCTTCGTCTTCCGCTTCAGGCGACGGGCGGCGACGTACAGCGAGGTGGCTCGGCGGAGGCGGGCTGGATTATCGGCGTCATTGTTGTCCTCTTCTCCCCTTCAGGTGTCACTGGTTCCGGCCGTCGCTGCATCAAACTCCAGTGGCGTCGCTGCTGGTCTCTGCCTTCATCTAAGCAGTGCCAGACGGTTACCTGGAGATGGATGGTCGCCGGTATCTCTTCCACTTCCAATGCGTAGCAGTAGCGCCGGCTACGTACGGGTGGTACGACATCGATGGAGAAATCAACGGCCGATTTGTTTGAACGGTGATGAACGACGCAAGGAGAAAGAAACGGAGAAGATGCTCTTATTTCTCCTAAAACATTGGAGAAACAATATCTTCCTGGTATACCTTTAATCATGCAATTATCTATTATTTACCATATATATTAATATTTACCTTATATTTAATAATTATGTTTATATATATATATATATATATATATATATATATATATATATATATATATATATATATATATATATATTGCTACGTAAATGGTGATTATTTGGTTTAATATTACCATATTAATATTACCTTAATTAATATTATAAATTATTTTGGCAAATGGTAAATATTAGTAATTGCTTGTTTTTGAAATAATAATGCCCTTTAGTTATTCTTTAAATTTTGGCATTAAAAATTTTAAATTGAGATCAAATTAATTA
Organism: Ipomoea nil; assembly: GCF_001879475.1. Lineage (NCBI taxonomy): Eukaryota > Viridiplantae > Streptophyta > Magnoliopsida > Solanales > Convolvulaceae > Ipomoea > Ipomoea nil. The sequence continues at coordinate 1,391,617 of NW_017619261.1, read as the reverse complement.
TGGCATTATTTGTGATTGAATTATTGCCATTATTAGTACCATTACAGTAATTCTTGTCACAATTAAATTATTATTCAATTTTGAGCAAATATTTAGTTTTAATTTGCTGTTTGAATTTTAATTTAATATTAAGGTGCATGTTAAATTGCCTGAATGATTGCAATTTATTTAGGATTTATGAGTTAATAATATATTAATTTTCACAATCCAAGCATGCTTTGTATATTTATATATTATTTTATTATAATTGTACATTAGAAAAACGTATATTAAGGTTGGATATAGCGTATTATTAACTCATAGTCCTTTTATATTAAATATCATTCAATTTTGGATCCTTAGGCTAATTTTGAACATTATAACCTATTAAGACGGCTTCTTTGGTTTCTCATTTAATTTTGAGCATACTTTAGTCCTATTTATCACTTGGGACTTTAAAGCTTATTTTGAACAAGCTATTTAGGACCTATCAGTATGGATCCTGCTATTTTTGATTGATATTTTAATAATAATTGTAGCACTCTTTTATTTGATTATAACATGTTTATTAAGTTTTAATTATTACTAACTACCATATTTTGTTAACGGTATTTATCATTGGTAATAACATAAAGTTTGGATCTATTTCAACACTAGAACATTTATTATTCATGTTATAATTAACTTGGGTCATTAAGGTTCATGGGCCTGACTTAAGCAATTTGGTGCTATAATCATTGTCTTTGCCTGATTTTGAGTCATTAAGTGTTTAAGGATTACAATTACCATTTGAAGCCATTAAGAATTATAATTATTGTTTTTGTCCATTAAGAATTATAACTATTATTTAAGTTGATTATGTTTTTAATCTATTAATAGTTTCAAGGCCTTAACAATAATATTAAGTTTTTTTTTTGTTTTTATTATTTTTATTTTTATGGCAAGCAATGTACATAGTTGATCTATTGCCTTTACATTGGTAATCTGATTATACCTTAATTTTAATCTTCTTATGACTCATATGATTAATTATTATGTGGTAAATTGAGATTACTATTTGGCATCCCTCAATTACAGTTTTGCATTACTAATTTGCATTATTAATTACTGTTATTAAGTTTAGGGGCTAATCTCATTTATTACCTTTCATAATAATTATTAATTCATGGTAATCTACTATATTTGGTACATTGGTAGGATTACCCATGTCACTTCATTTTTCATTACTATTAATAATGGTAATTGAGTGTTACCAATAAACTGTTACGTACCATTGGGCGATTCATTAAGGTTACTAGCATCAACGAGTCAACTAAACTCTCGGCGAAGATGAGATATTTTGAAAGCTTTCTTCGCTATCGGTGTTAGTGCTATCGATAGATGCAGTTTGCATCATTAATGTACGCAAATCATTAATTACAGTTTACAGTTTATTATAATTGGTAACTACTGTTATACCTGTTAACTGTTTTTTGAACTAATCACATTTTATCTTTAAGAAAATGGAAACATTAAGATATGTATGACCATGTTTGTCATTATTAAATGTTAACCGTGATTATAATGCTCCTTATTACTATTAATATTTTAATTTTAATTAATGACAACATTATTTTTATGGTATTAAGTCATGCATTGTTTCCAAATTGATTTATGTGACATTTATTTTCGGACTTAAGTTTTATTAAATTTTAAAGTTATATCCGAAAATATTTTAAAGGTTAACCATTTTAACTATTGTTTTTCCATATTTAGTCTCCAAATTAACATAATAATATTATTATGATATTTATTGTTTGTTTGGTTTATTTGCAATTTTATGCCATTAGTAATACTATTAATTGAGTTTTGGAGAGTGCTTTTGAATCAATTCAGAATTTTGGAAAAAAAATATGTTTTCTAGGCATTATTGTACATCTATCCCATAATTTATTTAGTATTTGAATTATGATTTTAGATGTTATTGCCCACATTTAGTTAAGTATGAAAAATCGAATACACATTTGATGTTTTTTTCATACTCTTTAGATTGTTTTATGCTTTTAATCACATTAAGTGTCTAATTATGCAATTAGGATTTGTGATATCTTTTATTTACGAATAAAACATATACTATGACTTGATATTTGTGAATTCAGCTTGTTTCTCACAAATTTGATTTTATGTAATTAAAACATTTTCACGTGGGCTTATAGTTTTGTAACCTTTCAAAGTATATATCTATTACATTATTATTCAAATTTTGGATTTCTTTTTACTAGAAGTCATACTAGTTTTGAATATTAATTGTATACTTGAGGTTATTGCTCATATTAAAATTATTTTCAGTTATGCAATTTATTTCAAACATATGAGTTTATTATTTAATTTTATGCATACTTGTCCACCGCATAATATTCTGTTTTTATGCAATTTTATTATGCCTTTAGAAATGCATACTTTAGGATGGAATTATATTAGTTCCTTATTAAGTTGGACCTATGCAAAAACTTTATTTGGGGTAGTGCCTGAATTTAAGCATGTTTAGTCCGTTAATTTAGTTCATCGATTTAAAGTCTTATCCATAGGTGAATCTACAATCTTATAGATCTCCCAAACGATTTTACTTCAAACATGAGAACACATGACATAGGGAAGTTTCTTGGGGAGGAATACTAGTTCTATGGCCCTGGCTTAAAAGCCTTGTTGCTACTAGTCCCCTTGCGACGCTACTCTGTCTAAGGAGTTGGTGTTTAACCGAGCTTCGTCTCGACCAACTTTCCTGGGAGTATACCTAATAATTGTCTATCTTGTGTTGGCTTAATTCGTTTGTTAGGCTTTAAATTTCCCTTTTGCCAAGTGATTACAATTTTTAGATTAATTAAAGAGTAGCCACAACATCTTTAATTTATTAAAAATGTCCTAAAAGTTCAAATCACATAAATGTCTAGTGATCTTATAATTTTAATTAGTTGGGGAGTAGCCACAACATCCTTAATTAGTTAAAATTATATATTGAGTTGTTGGGTCACATAAAGTTTTAGACAGTTGTTGGGTCACATGAAGTTTTAGACATATCAATTGTGATTAATTTTATGTAATATGATCGAATTTAGCCCACAGGCAATTTCGTTATATTTGTATGACTAATTAGGATGGAATACTGAACTATGATAATAATTTAGCCCACATGCAATTATGTATCGGAATGTAGTTTAGTAGTTTTATGATGATAGGAATAAAGAAATAAAGAATTTTATTTACTTTATATCAATATTTTTTCATCTTTATCATAAAGCTTAATTTTATGATGTAGATCATATTTCTTAATTTGCCTACAGGGATTAAGAAAAGGAACGTGATCTCTTAAGTTTTTGTCATAATGGTTGTAATGAATCTAATTGAATTAAAACTTCAGTCCACAGAAAAGTTTTATGTCACTTGATTCTCTCATTTGATAATTGTTTCATCATAAAATTTCAGTTGGATCTAATTGAGTAGAACTTTAGCCCACAGGCAAGTTTTATGTCACTAGGTTCTTCTGACTATTTAAGTGTTCAATTGAATTTAATAGAATTAAAACTTTAGCCCACAGGCAAGTTTTATGTCAATAAATTCATCAACCTATTAGATAATAATTTTATCTCACTTTCTTAGAATTTATAAATCTAGTTCAATTATAATTCTAAGTTTCATGGTTTGCATTGTCAAAACATGTATTTAGTTACTTCCCAAAAGTTAAGCACCTTTTATTAATCGTTTCACGAAGTTTACTTGGTTATTTGGACTAACTATAGTAAGTTGCGTGGTATGATATGTTAAGCCAATATGTGAATATCTTTAGTTGTTACTTGTTCTATTTGTGCTCCTGTAGACTAGTTATTTGGTTGTAACTTCCTACTATCTACACTCCTCCATGTACTATATATAGGTTATGTTTTACATCAATAAACACTCAGTTAATTCCTTCACATGGTATCAAGAGCCATATTCCCCTAAGGAGTTTTTTTTTTTCTCTTCTCTTTCGCCATTCTTATATCCATGGCTACCACCACCACTGATATTGTTCACCTCAATGCTCCGTCTAATTTTCCTATCAAACTCACTCCCCTCAACTTTCCTGTCTAGAGATGCCAAGTTCAGTCCACCTTGATTGGCTTTAATCTCCTCGGATACATCGATGGTTCTGTCAAAGAACCAGCAAAATTCAATGATACTGCACAAACAACTCCGAATCCAGCACATTTGACTTGGTATCGCCAAGATCAGATAATTACCAGTGCTTTACTTGGGAGTTGTTCAGACACCATACAACCTCTTATAGCTTCTGCATCCACTGCTTGTGATGCCTAGCAACGGCTCGTTGCTAACTATGCTAGCGCCCCCCGAGGACAGATCCTTTCCCTCAAGGCCAAGCTTACCAGAAATCCAAAAGGTAATCGGTCAGTCACCGCATTTTTGAATGACATGCGATCGATAGCTGACAATCTCGCCCTGGCTCAATGCCCTATTTCTGATGAAGACATGGTTGTGTATATTTTAACACAACTAGGGGATGAGTACAGCTCCATCGTATCTGTCGTTCATATTCGTGACAAACCCATTTCTTTGGGAGAATTAGCCAATGCGCTCACGGATCATGAACGTCAGTTGGCTGAAGCCGATGATGCTCGCCAATCTCTTTTGGCTACTGCTAATGCCTCCCAGCGTGATCCTTCGGCTTCTCGAAATAGTCAGCACTCCACTGCCGATCGGAGGTCCCGCAACAACACTAATAACACGTATGGCAATAATCGACCGAATTGGTCGCACAACAGCAACACTCGACCTAGTGTTGTGTGTCAATTCTGTCACATTGCTGGCCATGAGACTCGTGTTTGCCGTAAGTTAGCCCGATTTTTAAAGGCCCATAATGTGTTTCCCGTGCAGGCTCCTACATTTCCTTAGTCTCAGTCACCTGCAGCTAATTCTATTGTGGGATCGACTACGCCGTGGATGTTTGACAGCGGGGCGTCTCACCATGCCACATCGGACATGACTCCTCTGCACACTTTCACCGAGTATAATGGGCCTGATGGGATACGACTGGGCGACGGTAATTCTTTAAACATCTCTCACATTGGTCAGTCATCTATTATTACTCCTTATTCCGTGCTCACTCTTCAAAATGTCCTACGTGCTCCACAGTTGCATAATAATTTAATTTCCATATCGCAATTGTGCAAAACTAATCAAGTGTCGGTGGAATTCTTTGATTCCCACTTTCTTGTGAAGGATCTTCGAACGGGGATGTCATTACTACGGGGGGCGAACATTAATGGTGTCTATTATGCACCTCTCCTGCATCAACCTACATTCAATTCCATGCAGCTGTCTCGAGTTTCCCAGTGGCACCATTGTCTAGGCTATCCGTCTAATAAGGTGTTGCATCGTGTGTTGCAACACTGCAACGTTCCCATGTCTATGTCAGCATTAAATAATTTTTCCTGCCAATCATGCAATGTATACAAAAGTCATAAATTACCTTTTTTTCCAAAGCACACTTGTTAGCAATAGGCCTCTACAACTGCTCTACACTGATGTATGGGGTCCGACGGAAAAATCTATTGATGACTTTGCTTATTATGTTATATTTGTCGATCACTTCTCTAGGTATGTCTGGTTATATCCTATGAAACGAAAGTCTGATGTTTCTTTGATTTTTCCTCAGTTTAAAAGGTTAGTGGAGAAATTCTTTGGTCTGTCTATTGTGTCAGTTTATTCTGACAATGGGGGGGAGTTTATTAAATTAATTTCGATGCTCAATGCTCATGGCATTTCACATTTTTTGACTCCTCCACATACACCAGAGCACAATGGCATCGCTGAACGGCGACACAGGCATGTCGTCGAGAATGGAATGTCAATCCTTCATGCTGCTTCTTTGCCTTCTTCGTACTGGTCTCACGCGTTTCAGGCTGTCGTCTATCTCATCAATCGGCTTCCAACTCCAGTATTAGGTAATCAATCTCCTTATCAAGTTTTGTTCAAACAAAAACCCAACTATGATAAGTTACAACCTTTTGGTTGCATGTGCTTTCCCTGGTTGCGTCCCTATAACACCAAGAAACTACAACCAAGGTCACGTCCATGTATTTTCCTTGGTTATTCAAACACCCAATCTGGTTATAAATGTCTAGACTACAATTCGAATCGTATTTATGTATCTAGACATGTTATATTTGTGCCTCATGTATTTCTCTATAACTATTTGCAAAAGTCATCTAACAGCTTACCTTCTGATTCTCATAATTCTGAATCACGCCGTATTTTGTGCAAGTCGTCTCCTTTGTCTACACAGGTACAGACCGTGAGTGTTCCAACTCTAGTTCCAACACCAGTTCCAACTCCAGTTCCAACACTAGTTCCAACACCAGCTCCGAGTCCAGTTCCAACACCAGTTCCAACGCCAGTTCCGAGTCCAGTTCTAACACCAGTTCCAACACCTGTTCCAACGCCAGTTCCAACATCGTCTCCCACTGTCTCAGAAAATGACCAAACCAGCCGTCGTTCATCACCCACTGTTACCACGACCGATCAACCACCCAGTCAGCCCGAACAATCGTCGTCCGACGCCTCTAAGTCACAGGATGGTCTGCGTCGCTCCACTAGACCACGCCGTCCTAACCCCATGTATTCTGACTATGTTATCAACCACACCACAGCGCACCCCTTACCTCTCACTTTAGAGCCATCTACCGTCGCTCAGGCCTTGAAGGATGCTCGGTGGAGGAAAGCTATGGACGAGGAGTTTGACGCACTCCAACGTAACAAAACGTGGTGCCTAGTTCCTCGCGGTGTTGGGGTTCCCATTGGTTGTAAATGGGTTTACCGTGTCAAGCATAAACCTGATGGCTCAGTTGATCGGTACAAGGCACGCCTTGTGGCCAAAGGCTTCTTACAGACTGCTGGCCGGGATTACTTTGATACCTATAGCCCGGTTATGAAACCGGTCACCATCAGGTTGGTTCTGACTATTGCGTTGAGTAACAACTGGGGTTTGCGCCAATTGGACATCAACAACGCGTTTTTGCACGGGACTTTACATGAGGAAGTCTACATGGACCAACCGCCCGGTTACGTTGATCGGCTGTATCCATCCCATATCTGCAAATTAACGAAAGCTCTGTATGGCCTTAAACAGGCCCCACGAGCCTGGTACTAGGACCTCTCTTTGTTCCTGCAGCGGTCTGGGTTTATTAAGTCACAAACTGATGCTTCACTTTTTGTTTATTCAGCCAAAGGTGTAATTGTCTACTTTTTAATCTATGTCGATGACATTTTGTTGACAGGTAATAACTCTACCTGGCTTGATCATTTTGTGGGGTCCTTGTCAGCACAATTTGCCCTTAAAGATCTTGGTACTTTACATCATTTGCGGGTATACACTGATTCAGATTGGGGTGGGTCGTCCACTGAGGGTCGTTCCACTACCGCATATCTGGTGTACCTAGGCGATAATTTAATTTCTTGGAAGTCTACGCGTCAGAAGTCTGTCTCGCGATCGTCCACGGAGGCGGAGTATCGGGCCTTGGCAAATGCAGCAGCCGAGGTCCTCTAGGTCAAAAATTTGTTGCAAGAGTTAAAATTGGGGCTGGTTGAGCCTCCGGTACTGTTTTGTGACAATTTGAGCGCCACGTACGTTTGCAAGAATCCCGTGTTTCATTCCCGCGTGAAGCATCTCGCCTTGGATTACTACTTTGTCCGGGATTTGGTTGCAAATGGTACGCTAGTTGTGCGGCACGTTTCGTCTTCAGCTCAACTAGCCGATCTTCTCACTAAGCCACTAGGTCGTCGTCTCTTTCTTCAGCTTCAGTCCAAGATTGGAGTCTCTGACGGATCCTCCATATTGCGGGGGCGTGTTAAGCCAATATGTGGCTAGAATATCTTTAGTTGTTACTTGTTCTATTTGTGCTCCTATAGACTAATTATTTGGTTGTAACTTCCTACTATCTACACTCCTCCATGTACTATATATAGGTTATGTTTTACATCAATAAACACTCAGTTAATTCCTTCACATGATATACCTCTTTTGGATTCCAATAATAAAATGTATCTTTTGAGCTAAATTCCAACTGGGTGGTGTATTTTATTACTTTAGTCTGTCCAACTATGGTGGAGAATCATGTCCTCATTAATTATTCATTTAGTTGGACTATAATTGGAACCAAATATTGATTATTTAGTATGCTCAACTAATGGTGGGGAATTATATATTCATTATTTAGTTGGTCAAATCAATTATGAGTGTTATATCATTAATTTGACTAGAGAATATCTTAATTTGTGGGAGTGATCATTTAGAAAAAAGATCATTAAAATACTATACTAAAGCTGATGGATTTAATTGTTTCCATACATTCCAAATTGGATTGTGCGTCTAGCAATAAGTCTAAAAGTTTCCACAAGTATTAATTTAGTTTTTTGTTCTTATCATTCATAAGTTCATTTCATTGAACGTTTGGTTGTACAACATATTTATGAAAATGTTGTAACAATATTAATGAATTTATTAGAACGAAAACATTCAACTTGTGGTGCACTGCCAATTAATAAATTCTTTAGCGATTAATAGAGTCTTTAGTTTCTTCAAAATTGATCCTGTGCCATTTTGGTTTGTAAGGCTCAAAACAATTTTTGCAAGACATAATAAGTAAACTCGTAATGTTCAATTAATTTCGAGGTGGACCTTGATATTATTTGGGAAGTTGGTGTAAGTTTAAGATTCCAAATTTATGGACTTGACTTTTTGGTTTGTTGTCTAAGTTACTGAAATGTTTCTGTGACTTGACTATCTTTTGGCTATCTTAATGAGTAGGAGTGACAGACGTGTCAACTCCAAGCTCTTAGCCGTTAGAGGTAGTGCTTATATTGACTTATAAAGAAGTCAAAGAATATAGTTAGAATTATGCTAACATTAAGAGATCTCTACTTAAGGCATGCTTCTAAGATTTTAGAGATCATACAGTGAATTTGGATGATTTCTTCCTTCAGTTGTGCACATAATATATTTTGAGAAACATCCATTAAGGGACTGAGAATAAACATAGGGTTTGTTCATAAAGAACCTAAGTTATGGAATTTAAATGCATGTGATCATAGAAGATATTACTCACTTGATCTGTATAGGACATATTACTATGGTTCATGTGTTTTGTTCTTTAATGAAGGTTGTGCCAGTACTTGCACCAAGTGGGAGAATGTAAGTACTTTCCCTAAATACAATATATTATAATATATTGTATTGTTGGGTGGTTGTGGTGCAAGTAGGAGATTGAGTCAATTAGTGACTTAATCTGTTAGGCAACTCAGGATATTCAATTTAGTTTTAACTGAATATCTGCCTATATTGATGGCATGTAGGCTTCTAAGAAAAATAATCCTCCCACAGCTCCCGTATTCAATATACACGCACCATCAAGTATTCGGGAGAGAAGTGGTAGACAAAAGGCTAACACTTTCTGCAGGTTTACCATTCCAGGGGCAACACCAATGACTATTGCAAGGGATATTCAAAAGGTCCTAAAGCTTCCGCTGTAATGAGTTAGGTTCCTCGTTACTTTTAGTTTGTGTTAGTCATATTATTTTCTAACAGTTAATGCTCTTTCTCATTATTGATTCATTATTATCTATATTTTTTTTTATTATATGACGTTTTCTTTATATTTATTATTGTTGGAAAAATTAAAGATGAATGTGATGTTGGTCCACCTCCACTCCTTTGACATTTGTTATTGGAATAATGGAGAATGAATTCTCCATTATTTGTGTGGTAGCGCAGTGCGCTCCTTTCTTAGGAGCAGCATAATTGGTGCTAGTGTGTGGACAACACACTTTGTCCTTTTTTGTGGTTGGAGGGAGGGGGGCTGCTTACTATAAATAGCAGCTCCCAACATCGTTTTAAAACACACCTGACTTCAAGTCACTTATTTTATTCTCCTTCTCTCTCCCTTAGTCTGAGCAATAGTGAGGTTCACCTACGTGATTGCTAGTGCAAGCTATCCGTAGTAGGTCTGTGTAGCCTGTCGAAAGCGTGTATGGGTTCAAACTGCAGCGTTATCAGGCAAATAACGCTTTTAAGGTAGTGTTATTTTAACAGGGCATAGATTTCCTTTCAATCAAACACCCATAGTGTCCGTGCTTCTTAAAAGGCTTCCAGATCGCGCGTTGGCGTTGCGAATATTTTCCAACAGTTAAAAGCGTTATTGTGCAACAGTCAACCTTTAGCGTTATGCCACCTTATGTCATACCCGATCTATCAAAAATCACTGCGCTTGATGGGAAAAATTACAGTAGGTGGGCTTAAAGAATGCATATCCTCTTTGAACAATTAAAGTTGGTTTGCGTGCTATATTCAGTTGCACCTGAACCTACTCCAAAAGTGTTCTCTCCTTTTGGTGCTACAAAAGCTAACCATGAACCTGATTACACTCCGGGTGAAGAATCGAGAGAAAGCTGTCCTAAAATAGATTACATTCCAGGTCAAGAACCGGGTGTAACTCTGATGCAGTTTAGAAATGACAATGCGGTAGCCAGAGGATGCCTTCTGTCACAAATGAATGACGATTTGTTCGACGTCTATGTCAAACAAGACTCGGCAAAAGTCATTTGGGAATCACTGTCAGAAAAGTACGGTGCCAATGGAACTAGAAATCAAAGTGTCAGAACCGCCTACAACAAAAGGAGTAGAAAAGTCAAGAAGTTCAAAGGAAGATGTTTTGCGTGCGGAAAGCAAGGACACCGAGCATACCAGTGCTACCATCGCAATGGAAAAACTAACAAAAGTCAATCTGACAGAGCAAGATGAGTATTGGGTCTATTTAAATAAATAGTTATTTTGAGTAACTATAATTGCTCTAGCTCTAAGGGCTCGCATGAAGTATGTTTTTCTTAGTACTAAATACTAGTTGGGTTGCCTAGGTTTGATTTGTAACACCCCCTAATTTCCATGCTGAATTAAGCCTTAAACACGCAGATAACTAACCAAAATATCAAACACAGTGGAAAACTGAACAAGGATTATATAACCGGAAATGAAAAGGGTGTTATGCCACGCTCACCCAGAGGTGAACACACATGCTAAATATCTGCATAATCCACAATCTAAGATCCATACATAACAAAAGTACTAATGTCTATCCTTGGCACACATGCCATACAACTCAAACATAGGGATCTACACTAACAGGTTCTAGACCGCGCTCTCGCCTACACATCACCTGAAAGAAACACATAAAAGATGGGACGACGCCCGGTCAGCGAATAATGTTGGTAACCCACCAATACATGTGAAATATCATACATAGATAGGATATACATATGTAAAATCATTTGCGAAACGGAATATATATATATATATATATATATATATATATATATATATATATATATAAGTTCAAAACCAAGAGCAGAAGTCAACACAAGACTCTAAGCACTCACAACAAGACAAGAGAACACATCCCGAGACCACAAGGAACAACGACGACTCACAAGAACGGCTCAAGGCATAATCTACCATCACACAGTAGTTTAACACCCGACATGCATTACACAAGAGAGTAAAGACACAACCATTGGCAACACATGCCTTTGTGACTACACGCGTCACAAATAGAGAAATACACAACAACGGCTACACAAGCCTTCGTGACATCACCCATCATGAATTGATATGCCTTCCTTATGCCCGGTTCCAACCTTATGGCTACCCCCAACCTTATGTCTAGTTCCAACCATTACCTCCAGGACCCCTGTACAACTAAGTCCACTTTTCCCTCCTGGGATCGTCGTCCCCCACCAACGACCACCAACTAGACCACCAATTCATAGTACACGAGGGTACCGATCACACACACGACAACACATGCCACCCAAGAAATACGTGAACCCATCACTCAGGTCACAAACTCCATAATCGCGTCATGGTCACCACGAGGACCACTATCGTACCTTGGTGATTAAGGCCCCATAAACCGAAATCGTGCAATCCAGGTACAGCCACACACACATCACACCACAACATTAATCAATTAACGGATCACAACGAAGATATGAAACCATACTCAATCAAGGAATGGATCACAGTCCAACAACAACGATGATTAACACAAGTCATCATCAACATTAGGAAGGTACAAACAACACACACGCTAGCATTTAAACACCGAACTAGCATGCTCATCAAACGGGTAAACCAAACGTAGTTCCGAAGAACATACAAGACTCATCACGGTTCAACGAATCACAATGTTGAACACTTAGCACGATTCAAGACACCAAAACCTACATGGATTCCTACCATATAGTTCTAGACATACGAAACATAAAGAAGACGCTCAAATAGTTCCACAAAAGAACATCGGGAAGTCAAAAGACCAAATACCGAGTCAAAAGAATCACGGGGAACAAATCACCAAACAACCACATAACGTTCCCCGCGGGTGGACCCACGGGTAGACTCCCACCCGTGGTTCCGCCCGCGGGTACCACACCAACCGACCATGTACCCCGCGGGTGGGGCGGCGGGTAGAGCTCTGCCTGCCATTCCGCCCGCGGGTACACTACCCTGTACCAAAACATCCCTTCGGGGATTTTCAACACCAAGCTCAAATTCAAGTCCAAAACATGTCAAATCTCACCAAATACAACAAAATGACTTGAATCAAAGGAATAGCCAAACAATGGCATACAAGAACCCTAAACACAAGCTCTAGATATGCATTTTCACAAGACAATGCATAAACACTCACATTTCATAGCAAAACACATGTAGAATCCAAGAATCATCAAATAGGTAAGCAAAATAGATTTTGTAGAGCATGGGTTACCTCTTGTAGACAAAAACCTTCACTTAACACTTCACCAAGCTCCTAATAAGGCTCACCTTCCAAACCCACTTCAAGAACACACCAAAAGATCATAAAGATTCTATCTTTAAGGAAAGACACCTTAGAAAACACTAAAAACACAAGATGAACATAGATCTTACCCTCCTAGATGCTCAAATGTATGAAAGGTAGAATCTTGGAGACAACCTTTGAAGATTTGACAAAGCTCCAACTTGGCTTGGAAGAAAAGCTATCTAACTTTTAGAGAGAAGGAAGAGCTCAAGTTTGGAAAGTGTAAGGAGAAAGAATGAGGAGTGTCTACTAGGTTAGCTTACATTACTAACACAAGGTGAAATGTCTTGAATACCCTTACTAAAATGAAGAGGTGTAAGGGAACACGGGAACTACTCACAAAGCTTTAGGTACAACCTTGACTTTGGGTTGACTAGTCAATTACTAGTCCCCGACTATTGAATTTTCAGGAATTTAAGGAATTAAATTACCAATTGAATTAGGATTAATTACTTAATTAATCCCTTAATCTAATTTGGATTACCGGGTGTCACATGATTACTTAGCAATACTTACTTCTTTAGTATGTTGAATACTAATGACATTGATTAAAATAATTTATGCATAGATGTTGCTCAAACTTTTTACTAAAATTATTTGTATAAAAAATAAGAGCATATATCATAGGCTTCAATTGTAATTTAATGAGAACATGGAAAAGTCATCATTCTTGAACACTCTGTCTAGGAAGATGGCTTTTAAGTAAACTTCGATTTCACCACTCGACCTGAGAGTACTTAAGAAGTAGGGCGTTGATCATGCAGGCTAGTTAGAGCGCCACTTGATCTTCACCTGAAATGAGGGTGACTTTCGTATGTTGTTAAACAATCAAAGTCTTGCAATAGAAATTGTTGAAGTACTGCAATAGTAATATTGATCTGCATCCTATGAATGTTTTATATGAGTTTTAATCTCCTCAAGTGAAGGAAAAATTGTGCAAAAGGCAACTCTAAAGTCTCATTGTTGAGAGATATTTCCTAATAAGTATGAGCTCAAACATATTCTTTGTGTATGAGATTAATTTCTTATAAGAATATGATATGAAACTTGTGATTATGTTGTTCAACTTAATGTAGCATGTGGACAATATTATTTCTATGGCTTACTAACAATGAGCATTTGTATATAATATATGTACATTATTTAAATCCTTGGTTGAGTCATCTTGAAAGACTTACAATTCCTGTTTAAAAGGCAATTAAAATGGGTTGAGATAACCATGTTTGTTGAAATATATTCAACTATTGAGTATGTATCAGGCAAAGCGCGAAGCTACTATAATGCTCCACAAAGAAAATCGGTAAAACTCAGTCTACAAAGGAGCCAAGTTGGGCACCAAAGATCAATCTAGGTAAGAGATCAAATACTTTTGAGAAAAATATTTGTAAGTGTTGCATTGTGGGGGTAATTAACTCTTTATATATATTTCGTTCCTAAAAGTCTCTCTGTGGTACCAACAATAATGGTAGAAGAGAATGTTTCATGTTAAGCATGAAAATCTCAAGGGATTATTTACGAGTAAACGAAGTACTCGTCAAAGTGTATGTAAGTTTGATTTAGAGAATCAACTTACTTGAAGGCTAATTATGAGGATTAGTCGATGAATCATTGGAAGGACTTAAAGTCCAAGTGGTAATGAATTTGTGGTGGGTCCCACTTTTGTGGTCAAACGAAGCCATGAAAAGAGTTACAAAACAGTACACTAGTTGGTCATTCCTACAATGTGTGTACTTGTGAGGTTGAGCTACAACTCTTAATGAATTCATAACTCTTTGAGAAATGGTGGTTTTGTTGAGACAAACCTAATGAATTCACCGCATAATGACATGAGTACAAAAGTGCTCTTGGTGACTTATACTCAATTGGAGTGATCTATTTTGAGGTAGACCTAAAGAGATCCCTAACTTGAGTGGAAAAGGGCTAACCGCCTCTTATGAAAGATAATGGGGTTATCCCAAGAAGCTGAATGGCTAAGAAACATGGTGATATCCGTGCAATTGTGGGGGTGTCCAATACCTTCACCACATTGTGATTCACAAACTGTCGTTTGCACTGCAAATAACAGTGCCTATGATAGAAAGAAAAGACTTACAACTAATTTATGTCATTAACTACTCTATAAGCCTTTAATGGTAGTTTATACTAAGATAGACTTGATAGAGTTAAAAGTCTATATTGAGATAGACTTGACAAGACATAAAAATTTATAATGCGGTAAGACTTGTCAGAGTTGAAAGTCTATCTTGTGATAAACTTTGACATGGTAGAAGTCCATATTGAGACAGACATAACATTCTTTAATACTAAGGGTGTTCATAAGAAGTCAAAGAGTTTGACTTTCGTAAAACCTACCTTTTGAGTTGGTGTGTATATTAGAGTTCAAAATTTATCTAACCGGTGAGTTCAAGATTCATATCACTCTCGGGAAGAAAATTACTCAGTGTCACTACATGTCAGTTCAAGTTCTCAAACACTGACATTAAGACCAACTCATTTGTATTGCTCAGACATTATCATTTCCTTTCCTCTTAAAATTTGTGGGGGATTGTTGGAAAAATTAAAGATGAATGTGATGTTGGTCCACCTCCACTTCTTTGACATTTGTTATTGGAATAATGGAGAATGAATTCTCCATTATTTGTGTGGTAGCGCAGTGCGCTCCTTTCTTAGGAGCAACACAATTGGCGCTAGTGTGTGGACAACACACTTTGTCCTTTTTTTTTTGTGGTTGGATGGAGGGGGGCTGCTTACTATAAATAGCAGCTCCCAACATCGTTTTAAAACACACCTGACTTCAAGTCACTTATTTTATTCTCCTTCTCTCTCCCTTAGTCTAAGCAATAGTGAGGTTCGCCTACGTGATTGCTAGTGCAAGCTATCCGTAGTAGGTCTGTGTAGCCTGTCGAAAGCGTGTCTGGGTTCTAACTGCACCGTTATCGGGCAAATAACGCTTTTAAGGTAGTGTTATTGTAACATGGCATAGATTTCCTTTCAACCATACACCCATAGTATTTGTGCTTCTTAAAAGGCTTCCAGATCGCACGTTAGCGTTGTAAATATTTTCCAACAATTATTAGGTACACAGCCCAATGAACAATGTGTGTAACCAATCACTCATTGATTTGACACCTAGACCGATAATGGAGGTTATCACATACACTAAGTATGTTGTTAATGGTTTCAAGTTTCAGACTGAAGAACATTGTCGTAGAAAGTTGACTTCTAACTAGGAGTGTCAATCAAGTGAACGCGTTTAGCACAATTTGAATCAATTTTTTTTGGCACATGGCAAAAGGTTATTGAGGTTGAGTACCCCAACGTTCCAATAAAAAAAGGTTGTTCTCTTCAAGTGTAAGTGGTTTGGCCCAACACCCAATATTGGGTCAATATTCAATTCTGAATATGGTATCGCTGAGGTGCACTGCAATAAACGTTATAGAAAGTATGATCCTTTTATCATTGCACAAAGCGCATGTCAAGTGTTTTATATTCCACACCCGCGAGGTATATGGGAGAAAATGGATTGGTGGGTAGTCTTGAATGTACGCCCTAGAGGAACTATTGACAATGCATATAGCTCTAGTTACACATATCAACAAGATAACATACCGTTGCGTACATATGGGGGTGATCAAGGTGTGTACGAACCATTAAAGATGAATGAAGTGGAATTACCTCAAAGCGGAAACCAATAGTCTGACCAAGGTGTCCAAATTGAAGATTAAGAAGAAGATGATACTGAAGAATTTGAAGAAGATGACAATGATTATTTTGTAGAAGATGATAGTGGAGACATTGATGATGTAGATGATAATGAGGAATCTGACAATGATCAGGGTGATTTTTAATTTAGACTTGAAATTTAAATGATTTTAATGTTTATTTTAATTAATGTTTGAGAATGATTTTAATCTATATCTATATCTATATACATATAGAGGCCACAAGATTTTGGCCAATCAAATCCTTCCATTTTCTCGCCTAACCGAAACGACGACGTCCCCCCCCCCCCCCCCCCCCCCTTTTTTTAAAATTCAAATTCATTCAATCTCCTACCTATTTGCTGTTTAATTTAGTGATTAGGTATTGTCGTATGATGTTAGGCATGCTCTTTAGGGGAGTGGGCTATTGTAGAGTTAGTATTCTAATGGGGTTCTTGATAGGAAACATGTGATTTAAGTCTAATGGGTATGGGAGTGATCTAAATTGCAATGTATAGCTAATATTATAATATTTATGCAATTGTATGACTCTCTCAGTTTGCTGCTTATATATAGATATACACATTCAGCCTTCAGAGCAACCAAAAATATTACAACTTTTTTTTATCTGTGCTACCACAAAACCAACCAAAATATTACAACTTTCAGCCTTCAAAAATCAACATGACTGGGCAGTTCATGGAACAGACTTCCAAGGCCATTATATTGCATTGTGTCCGGAGTTATGTCGTCACTGAAAACAAAGGACAAAAACTAATTAGAAGTCAAGAGTGTGTGTTCCATGATCAAGAGGTGTGTTATTCTTACATTACTATCTTTTAATTTTATTATTTATTGCTAACTGTTTGTAGGTACATATGTTATTCTCTTTGTGTTTTGAATATAGGGTATTTTTATTCATGTTCACATACCTAAGGATATTGTTGCAATATATCGGAATATGTTCAAGGAGGGTAAAGTCTTTGGTATTCGAAATTTCCTATGTATCACTAACTTCTTCAAGTATAAAACAAGCGTGTGAATTTCCCTAAAACAATGTTCCGGTTCAAGAGTTTCCCGTACATACTTTCAAAGAAGGATGTTGATGAGAAAGTTTTGATAGGTAAGAGTTGGAAAAGAAGGAATGTTAATTTGATTATGTTTTCAACCAAAGCCATCAAAACTAATATTCTGCTGTTATTTTATGTAGATGTAGATGTGATTGTGCGAATTGTTGAAATTTATACCCCACTGGAGAAGGTGATAGCTAGAAAACAAACTAGGTTTATTGACTTTGTTCTTGAAGACATTGGGTAATTTTTTTTTGACTTGGATATGCTGATGTTAATCTTATTATTAAGTTTTGTTGGGTATTTAAATTTGTTTCTGTTTTCATGCAGTAAAAATCAGATTAAGTGTACATTATGGGATGAGCATGTGGATCAACTAACTCCTTATTTCCATATTGTTGCTCCTGAACTAGTCTTACTTCTCATTCAGCTTTGTAGGGCTAAGTTTATGGACAGTAAGTTCTCATTCAGGCTGGGTGTGCTTCTTGTTTCAAATAATCTCATATCTCCTATGAGCAAAAAAAAATTTCGTCAGATGGTGAAGTTCGTATTTGCAGCTCCTTTGATGCTACCCAACTGTTTTTTTACTCATTCTTCTAAGGAGTTCTGTGAATTCAAGAATAGGTCTGTTTATATTTTATGGTGTTTGTTCAAATTTTTAATTGAATGTCAAAGTATTTACTTTTTATTTTTTGGTAGCTTCACAGGTTATCACACCCCGTTAAGGTGTATAGATTCTGGTTCTAGGCTGCAACCTAATAATCTTTTGATTACTCCTATTGAAGATATTTACTTAAAAAAAAAACAGTTTAATCTGCTACAATGTTTGTTAATTATTTCTGTTTGTCTACTATTTTTTTGTAGTGTTTTTTATGTACTTATAAACCCCAAGTATAAAAGAGATGACCTAGAGTTTTTTTTTTTTTTTTTTTTTTTTTTGGGCACCAGTTGGGGGAGTATTGGATGACAGGCAGAATTGTTGGCGTAGAGAGTATAAGTGATTGGTATTTCATTTCTTGCAAAACTAATTCTTGCAAGAGGAAGCTTGCTGAACAAGGTGGCATGATGTACTGTGGTGGGTGTAAGAATTCTCGGCATGAAGGCATTGTGAAGTATAGGTTGATTGACTGTGTTGCGGACCACACTGGAGATTCTCCTATGCTTATATGGAATCGTGAATATGCAGATTTGGTTAGTATGTCAGCGGCTGATTTAAAGGCTAAGTACCCTGAGGTATATACTACTATTTCACTTCTTTATTGGTTGTTTTATGGTTTGGTTGTTGATGTGGTATCTGTCCTCCAATATTTCTAGGGAAATAATTGTATTCCGCTTGAACTTGTTCGTTTGTGTGGGATGTCTATGGTTTTTCATATTTTTATGAAGAAAGAACAAGTGGAGAGCTACTATTCTGCCTTTACGGTTCTAAGGATTTGCAGGGATGAACCATTGCTTGCACAGCACTGCTCGGGTTTTCTAGCTGCCCCTTCTGCTAAAATGGTACTAGGTGATGTTGGAGGTTATTTGGATGTTGAGGGTAACTCTGAGGTATACTTATTATCCTATTTCTAGGTTTATAAGTGGTTCTAAATATGTTACTGACTGGTCAGAACTTCTTTTCTGCAACAACAATTTGGCAGTGATGAAGAAGAGTTTTTTGGGGTGGAGGATGTTTCTGATGGTGTGGAAGATGATAACAATGTTGGTTTGGATGAAATTTCTAAGGATTTAGGGGATGATCATGTTGTTGTTGCTGTTGCTATTAAGGGATCTGTGGTCAAATACTTTGTCACTGATGGTTGTTCTAAGAAAACTAAGGATAAGTGTGTTGTTGATTTGGAAACGGAACATGTTGGTGTTCCTCTTAAGAGATAGCTGCTGAAAGAGTTTATGATGGCTGGTAGCTTAAAGAAGGCTAAGGAGGTTGTGGTGAAGCAGGAAAAGTAATGGAAGGTTGTTTATTTGGAAATGGGTTGTAGTAATACTAAGGTGCTATGTGGGTTTTGTGTGTTAAGTTTTGTGTTATGATGGTTATGCCTAGAACACTACAACCTTTTGCAGTGTACTGTTAGCCAGTGGATTGTGTGCAGTGTGTTTTTGTCTATGGTTTTTTTTAACACTGCAACTGTTTCAGTGTACTGGCAAGCAGTACAATGTATGTAGTGTGTGTTTTGGAAAGCAATGTGTGTGAAACTGCATATGTTGCAGTTGCTAACCTATTTTGAATGTAATGAATGGTTGCTCTAATTGCAAACCAACCACTAATGGGTTTTGGTTTTAATTCTATGCAAGTATAGAAAGTATATCGTTTACCTATCTATTGCAAATAAACCTTTTATTAATCAAAGTCTAATATAGCAACCAAAAAAAAAAAAAAAAACAGTTATAGCAAATTATAGCAATAAATTAAATTAAATCATATTAAATCTATTGTTTCCCAAACTCTATTGTAGCAACAAAAAAAAAGGGCAACATACTGATCTTTGAGTAAAAGGATATCACTTGCATATCTATTGCAAAGAAATATATTATTCCATAAACTCAATTATAGCAACAATTTTTTTTTTTAAATGGCAAAAGACTGATCTTTGAGAAATGACAAACAAATTGACACTGAGCATGGTAAATCATATAAAAAAGGCCAAAAAAAAAAAAAGGTATAGCAGATTAACAAGCTGATCTTTGAGGAAAAGGATATCACATGCATATGTATTGCAAATAAATATATTATTCTACAAACTCAATTATAGCAACAACTTTTTTTTTAAAGGAGGCATCAGACTCCTTTATCATCATTTGCCTTTGATTTTAGATTGTTAGTATTTGTTCATATATATGTATAGAAAGTATATCACTTACCTATCTATTGCAAATAAACCTATTATTTTTTTTTTTTGAAAGGAAAATAAACCTATTATTAAACAAACTCTAATATAGCCAAAAAAAAAAAAAAAAAACAGTTATAGCAGATTAGCAAGCTCATCTTTGAGGTAAAGGCTATGACTTGCATATGTATTGCAAATAACTCTCACAAACTTTATTATAAGAACAATTTTTTTTTAAGTGGCAGCACACTGATATTTGAGAAATGACAAACAAATTCACACTGGCCCTGATAAATCATGTAAAAAAAAAAGGTATAGCAGATTAGCAAGCTGATTTTTGAAGAAAAGGATATCACACTTCCATATCTATTGCAAATAGATATATCATTCCAGAAACTCAATTATAGCAACAAATTTACAAAAAATAAAAAATAAAAATGATAGCAGACTAATATTTGAGAAATGACAAACAAATTGACAAAGCTCATGGTACAAGTTACACAATACCCAAAACATACATGTAGTAATATGCTAAAAGTGTTAATTGTATTTTTTAATGTTTAAATTTCATTGTTATGTTTTTCTTAGTTCGAGAGTAGAATTGGACTTAATTGATTTTTAGAAAATGGTATGAACAATTGTTTCAAATATCATGAATCTTATCAATCAACAGCATTATAATTTTTCTTTCTTTTTCATTTTTTTTATAGAAAAATATAAATAGAAATGATCTTTTTCTTTTTTATGGAAAAATATAAATAGAAATGATCTATGACATCTTATCTTAATCTTAACTATAATAAAGCAAAATGGTCTGGCCACAATTTTTAGCTCCAATTCCCACCCAAATGAAAACACAGTCGTTTTGGACTGTTGCCATCTTCAAGACTGAAGATTAAATTTAAAATGAATGCTTCTTAAACCTAAGACTATAAATAAATCTTCACCATTCATAAAACAAGAACATGTATATGGAGGACAAAGGTTGATCAGGGCAGCAGTGATGCCAGAAGCCTCGCCGGAGAGGAAGGAATTAGAGCCTGCAAAGGAGCCAATGGAACTATAAGGGGAGGAGAAGCATATACTCAAGAGATGAAGGAGCCGACGCACAAGGAGATGGGATAGGTATACACTTGCAAAAGCCATGGTACTTGATGATGAGGATATTTCGTTGTTTACTAATAAGGTTGCCGTGTACTTTGACATGGGAAAGGTATACACTTTAATTTGTAATTTTTGGTGTTTTTAAAGTAAATTTGTGTTGATTCATTTTGAAGCAAAGCAAAGGTAGAAACAAGCAATACCCATGACCTTTAAAATTTGTGTTGAATCATTTTGCATAGTTTTTGGAATAGTTTTATAAACTTCGGGAAATTGTTCATATATACTTTATAAATGTAATAATATATACTTCATATGAAAAAAAAAAAAACCAGTACGTCATGGTGTACGAGCCCTATTACAGTAAAATGCACACACTATTCCACACCCACGCACACACCGCTGTAAAATTCCAAAGAAAATTACTAAGAGAGAGAGAGAGAGAAATATTGATTAAGGAGAGCTGAAATAACGCTACAAATCTTTATAAACATGAAAATAAATGAAATTGAAAGTAATAAATATAGTGCTTAAGGACAAAAAGACCTCTACTTCATCTAAAATCAGTATAGCATGTGATCCAAGTGGTAATCATTCTGAATTGTCAAAAAATTAAAATCAACGATCAGGGAGTGTGTTCACGGGCTCGGCTGACTAGGGGGTGTGCACCGGATTCAAAATCCACATTTGTTGGTAGGATCTCATAGTTCATTGATTTTATAAAAGTTTTATAAAGTTTGTTGTACTTATTACATTTGTAGTTAGGACTATTTGATAGATTAAGTTGATTAAGTGTTTTTTTTTTTTGTTTTTTTGTTTTGAAAAAAGTTGATCAAGTGTTAATTGTATGTTTAAAGTATATATGAACAACTTTCTATTATATATATATATATATATATATATATATATATATATATATATATATATATATATATGAAATTATAATAGAAATCTCATTTATTATAACTAATAAATAATATTATACTCATTAGATATAATTTTTAATAATATATAATTATGAAAATATAACATATATTTTTATAATATATTTTTCGTGCATCGCACGGAACAAATACTAGTTATTATAAATAAATAACAATTTTACTCTCTTATCTTTTTTATTTATAGTTGTTGTCATTCTTACTTGCAAGATAAAAATAATTTTATTATTAACAACAATTTTTTAATAAGTACAATTGTCTAAAAGATCATATCATATATAACAGTACATTTATGACAGTACATTCTTTTCTGCTTTGACTAGAACTAAATTAGTAATGGATGACCATGCCTAATTATACGTCAAAACATTATGCATGTGAATCCATCTTTGGAGATCCTCATCTGCTTGATTTTCTAGTAATTTTGACCGTCTTCACTAATACATCCACCTCAATCGACTCCAAATCTGCGAATCACATTTCAATAAACTCAACTCAACTAACTGAAGTTAAATTTAACCTAATTGGGTTAAATGTTTGAAATAATTGTGAAATTTGAGCATTTAAAGAGATAATAATAAGATTAGATCGAGATGTTGATTACTCCATTCATACCATTTCAACCAAATCTTCCTTTACTGTACTCCTCTTTGAAATTTCCACGATTTAATATTGGATCACTACAGTTGTTCCAATCGTAATTTATTTAATTAAATGTCCTTCTGAAAAGTCACTACTAAAATAATTATTCTCTCTAATAACATGGTTCACAAAATGAGTTTTGATGAAAAAAGAATACTATTCCACATGGAATATGTATTTTATTTCATTGTTTGGTTCAATAAAGAAATACACTTGAATAATTGTATTATAATGTCTTATTGTTTTAAGAAATATGAATAGAATGAGCATCCAGAAGACAGAAAAGTCATTTAAGCTAAATGCTCGATCTACAATAACAATAACAATAACAATAACAATAACAATAACAATAACAATAACAATAACAATAATAATAATAATAATAATAATAATAATAATAATAATAATAATAATAATAATAATAATAATAATAGAGTAAAGGGTTTGATTGAAATAATATGAGTTTAGTGCGTTGATTGAAATAATATGAATTTAGTGATCCATCCGCACTAACATTAATAGCTATTCTCTAACAAGAAGCTTGAGAGCATATATAATTGATTTATCAAATAGGGATTCTAATTGCAAGATATTTAAATTGAAAAAAAAAAAAAAAAGTTTGTATATTAAAAGAAACCCACCATCAATGTTAGAAATAATTGTAGCTATTCTCTTTTGGCAATTGGCACACCTTAAATCAACTGCTAGCTCCACATCTTTTGCCGGCTGTTGTATCATCACCAACATATTGCTCTTTAATACATATTATACAAGATGAAAATGCTATTTAAATCAAAAAAACAAAAAAAAAAAATTGTCTTAAATTTGTTATCTCTGGTAATAAATATATGACAATATTTTGGCTAAAAATCGTGTGAGAATGTCTCACAGATCCTTATCTATGAGACGGGTCGAGTCAAGATAAAAATGTAATACTTATATTGAAAAATATAATATGTATTATACATGAATAAATTATTTATTACTTATATGAGAAAATTTAATAGTTTTAAGGGAAAATAGCACTTTTTTCTCCAGATTTATATACTTATAGCACTTTTTTTCCTAAATTATTCAAGTGACTATTTTTTCCCTGAAATGTTAAATGGACATATTCAGCGTTAAAATAAATATTTAATTTATTTTTCTTCTCCAACAAATTATGACCACGATTTGGTTCAAACCGAACACACTATAGCAACCAAACTGAAATATTCCAATTACAATTTAGAATCAAAACCTGATATTTAGAGTCTATTAAAATCGCGAATTAGAACAGCCGATTCATGTTCCGAACTGAAACAAATAAAATACATTTATTGTTGAATTTAGACTATTTTAAAAATAAAAAATAAAATTTTAAAATAAAGACCATTCAAAATCGCGAATCGGATCAGAACTGTCGGTTCACAGTTCAGGATCTAGTTTTTTCGATTCATAATTTTAATAAACTGAAATCTAAATATTAGGTTCTGGATCTGAATCATAACCGAAAATTTTCAATTCGATTGTTTTAGTGTCCGGTTAAGTTCGAACTGAACTGTGGTCATCCCTACGTGGCTACGTATAAGCAATAATTGGTTGGAAAAAAAATAAATAAAATGTTTACTTTAAAGATAGAAATGTCAATTTAATATATTATGGGGAAAAACCTCCACTTTTAGAATAATTGAGGGACTAATGTGCTTACATGAATAATTCAGGGAAAAATATGCTATAAACATATAATTCATGGGAAAAAAGTGTGATTTTCCCTAGTTCTAAAGAAAAATATAATACTTTTACATTTAAAAATATTATATTTTTTTCCTCATAAGAATTACATTTTCTCTTATAATTAACAAATACTTGCCGCCATTATTTATAAGGAAGTATAATACTTTTGATGAAAAATGTAACATTTTTACGCCAAATGTAAAAGTATATATTACATTTTTCCTCAAAAATATTATATTTTTCCTTGTAACAAACACTTTATTCCTGATTCGTATTAAATTTTTCGATATAAGTATTACATTTTCATATTGATACGACTCGGATCGACTCGTCCTACGAATAAGGATCCATGAGATGGTTTCAAAGAAGTGTGATGCCAACATTTTACATTCATCGATTATCCTAAATAATATTTATTTAACTGTGAGATAATGAGATGAAGCTATATAATAATAAACAATACTAGCTAATACAAAATTTGATATGAATAATGCT
The DNA here is from genome assembly GCF_001879475.1 of Ipomoea nil. Classification (NCBI taxonomy): domain Eukaryota; kingdom Viridiplantae; phylum Streptophyta; class Magnoliopsida; order Solanales; family Convolvulaceae; genus Ipomoea; species Ipomoea nil. The sequence continues at coordinate 1,366,227 of NW_017619261.1, read as the reverse complement.
ATAATGGCGTAGAATGAAGAAGATGAGAGAAAGCTTACCTGAGATGCTGCCGCAGAAATGCTCACAACAGGGGATAAACTCGAAGGGGGAGGCAGAGATATCCGTTTAGGATTTTGGAGCTTTAAACGAGCAAACTCTTTCTTGGCCCAAGAAATCAGAGCCATCAAGGAATGAACTAAAGTGGTGAGCTCTGATCTTCACACAAAAAGCTGCACAGACCAATTAAAAGATGAGAGTTGACGTGAAGAAGCTAATTAAGGAATATATTGAAAATTTAATAATTTGCACAATAATATCGTTGATGGGGAAATTTCATCTTTCGGCTACCTAAAATTTAGGCGCGGCAAAGACATGGCGACAACCACATGTTAGAATACAAAAAAAAAAAAAAAAAACAAAGAGACAATTGGGACGTGACAAAGATGTTTCAATTCTTCACACACTCACATCGCATCAAGCCCGGCCCCACATTCTTCAGAATCTATCTTCCTTCTTCGTGTACGCACACCGACTAGTATACAAAAATGTTTATGCACTGAACTTGATAAATGCGTTACCCACACCGACAAGTATATATAAGAAAATGTTTATGCTTCACGCACGAGTTTAACTTACTAGTTTAGTAGGCAGTTTTTAGAACAAAAAGAAAATGTTTATACTTTGAATTTGATATAGGTAGTACTTTTAAGCTTTTCAATTGTTTTGATAATGTTTATACAATGACATGGTGTTGCCGTGCTGGGCTTGACCCTTTACGTATCTCCACCAGAGGTGGACCCAGCATGGGGGCAGTGGGGTCAGCTGCCCCCCCCCCCCCCCTCCCCCCCTCCTCACCCCATTCCCACCACATATATAACCCTGGTATGTATATATGTATATATAGTACAAGTTTTAGTATAAGTATAATAAAATAGATTAAAATCTACAAAGGATGAGTAGATCAGGTGGTAAGGCGTGCGTTATTTTTGCCAGATGCCAGGGTTCGAATCCTTCTGCTGCTGTGCCAATTGTCCCTTGTTACTTTGGCAGCAAATTGTTCATATTATTCTCTATGACTTTAAAACACTTCGTATTAATTAATTGTGAGGTTTACATATATATATATATATATAACTTTATTTCATATCAATAATGAGATGTGTTTATAATGTATTTTTTATTCGAATTATTTTATCAAATTAATTATGTTTCATATTTTTTATAAAATTTTGATGTGTTTTATTTTTCGTCCACATTCAACAATATTTATCGCTATACTTTTAAATGTTTTTTTTTTTAATCAAACTATCAAACTATCTATTTTGTTTTAATGTGTTTTGCCCCCACGCACTGAAAAGAATTTCTGGGTCCGCCACTGATCTCCACCCTATAACTTTTTACTCTTCTTGTAATTCTAATTCATGACTTGACTCTAATACCACTTGTTAGGATCTAGGATTTACCACTACTCTAAAATGTTATAGCTCATAACAAATGTATAACTTTATTTCTCTATATACCGTCACAACATTTTTGAAAGGTAGGTTTTGGACTTGGTCCTTCACCGACATCTGTCTAGCAATCCCCAAGTCATTAATTGCTGAATTTATCCTTCACCGCCCTTCGCTCAATACTTAGTATATTTATTATGTCAAATACTATCATACCAATAACATTTATATAATCAAATATATTTTATATATATTTGTAGTAGGTACTCTCTATACTTATATTAAGCTTTCAAATATTTTATATTAATTAAATATAATCATACTAGAATGATTTTATAAAATTAAAATTTCTCTTGTTAAATATCATTAAAATGGGAGCACTCTTCCATCCAGGGGGGTAGGGAGCCCCCACTCCCCATTTTTAGTAGATATATAGGTATATATTAAATGAGCTCAAAATTTACACTTTTCGTCCCTAAGTTATGGGATAATTGTAGAATTTGTCCATAATTGTTGGTCGTGTTCACTTTTCGCCCCTAAGCTATAATTGACGTTACAAATTTCGTCCTTTTAATAATAGGTTGTGGTCACTCTTCCTTTCTAAGCTATACTTCGTCCCTAATGTTTTGTTAGTAAATGGACGAAATTTGCAACATCAATTACAGAGTATATTTTAGGGACGAAAAGTAAGCACGACTAATAATTATGAATTCTTCAATTACCCTATAACTTAGTGATTAAAAGTATAATTTATCCTATTTTTTACTATTGTATAATTTTTGTGTTATGTAAAAAATTCAAAAATAATGTTAGACAATCTTAACGATCGTACTCATATAATTATATATTTCATATATTATTGCACATAGTATAATTAAAAATAATTATCAATAATAATTGTCACAATCATATATGGTATATATATATATATATAATAATATTTTGTGATTGGTACTAATATCGACTAAGATGATTAATTAACTCTATAAATTTAACCCCACAACCCCGACTTTCTGACTCTGCCACTACTTCCATCAAATTCGACATTTAGAAAATTAGAAATAATAATTTATACATTCAAATTAAACAATTAGTGTTTGTTAGACTTAAATTATATTATCTATTCCACCACAAGTTTGAGTGGGTGGGTGCATCCAAATGATCATAATTATATGTTCTAGCTAGGCTAATTTGACCTTTTTATAATAAAAAATGGATTTTAGTAAAATCGTTGAATTGATAAATTTAAAAGGGTGCTGGGAAAAGGCGCACCCTTAAAATTATCAAGTCAAGTAACTGAACTAAATTGCCCCAAAATTTTTGTTCTATCCCATATAAGGTTTTGGGTGTTTGGTTTTTGACCCTTTTCTCTTTTTTTTTTTTTTTTTTTTTTACTATATTTCCCTTGTAATGTATCTATTGACCCCAAAATGATTACTGGGTTTAGATGTCCCAAAATGACAAATTTGAGTGTTAATTATATTTTTTAAAGTTCAAGGGCCTAATTATTATTTTGAATAAAGTTTAAGGGTCTATTTAATCAATTTTTTTTTATTACTATATTTCACTTGTAATGTATCTTTTGACCCCCCCTCACCCCCCCAAAAAAGAATGAGGAATGAGATCTTTGTCCCATCCGCACCAATTGGCCACTTATGTTTACTTTGCCCGTCTGCGTCTTTGTGCTCATCATTTTATTCTGAATGTTGAACAACCATTTTGATGAGCTCCCAGATGATCGGAGCAGTGTTTTTACTGTATTTTTAATTTATATAGATAATATATAAATCACTGATGCTGAGTGCTTTGGCTTATACAAACTGCATTAATATCTGTCATCCAATTTGTTAAATCAGAGTGGTCGAAGAACAAGATGCACGAGTGCATTCCTAGATCGAGTTGCACAAATCCAATTTCTTTTGATTTCTCTATGCCCTAAAAAAGTTTAGTAAAACAGACAACAAAACCAACTCATTCTGGTTTTACCCATATATGGCTGCTACTTCTGAATTCCTAGTTACGTTCCATCCTACCTGCTGCTATTGATAACATTTTCCTTGTACTTCTTCCATTACATTCCTCACTGGCAGCAGGCTGGCACAAATCCCCATGTGGAATGCCAGCCACGGCTCCTTCCATTGGCCCCATGTGTACCATTTGTGCAGGGCAAAGTGCCCTTACCAGCACACCAATGCTGCAATTATTTCAGGGCGCTCTACAATCAGCGGAGAATTTGCCTTTGCCTTCTGCTCAACGGCACCAACTTGAGCTCGTTGCCTATCAACACCAGCGTGCAGGTCGACACATCTTCTCTCCAGCTTCCTAGCATCACAGATAATAAATATAAATGCACTTTAAAATTTTATTTAAGATAGGGTGTTTCGCAATTAGTTGATAGTTTATATATGATTGTATTATCTATTTAACACATTGATAGTATTAGCTCGCTATAAAAAAAGTTTGGCAAAATAGATACAGGTTTACTCTGAGCTGATTACATATAGAATGACCTATAAGGTCATCATACGTATATTGTCCACCTTACTTAACTCTTAAAAGTATTTTTACAATTTATGTTATAATTATAAAGAAACACTCTGTAGTTAATAATAATTCAATATTAGAAATAAAATTTCAAATAAAATTAGAATGTATGGTTTTATTGTTAGAAAATATGGAGTGTTTGATGATAGGGAAGTGAGGAAACAGAATCTTTAGGCGTGTGATCATTTTCCTATAAGCTTTAAATCTCCCTTATACTAAGCAACAAGGTTCAAGATTTAATCTTATATGATACACGAAGATGATGAAATTCTTAAGTTGCTTTGTTATGCAAGTTTATTGCATGTATCTTTTCAGACATTTTTCCAAATATTTATAGATGTAAATATAGCAGTTTGGAGAAGTTACATGAAAGTTAATTATTTAAATTTAAAATTTAACTTCCATAAGATATATCTTATCTGATATATCAGACATGGGAAAATAATTGAACCATATATATTTCCATAAGATATGGACCTTCATAGATTCATGTACTGCATACAAAATAACAAAGTAAAACATATATATTATATACATTTCTTATACATTGCATGTTAACATGCAAAGTAAATTAACATATATAATATATACTAGCATTTTGTACGCGCGATGCGCGAAAACTTATGCCCAATATTAAAATATTTGTAAGTAACAATATTTAAAAATTAGTTAAAATCATGTTTTGCAATTTCTTAAAGTGATGATTCTTTTGAATTATCATATATTTTAATAATATAGTGATTAAAACAAAAAAAAAAAATTATATTTTTATATAATAATAATTTACAAATAATACTAAGCTAACACTCACATATATGATATATTGATATGGATACACAAATAATATACATACATATTATACATATATATATATATATATATATATATATATATATATATATATAATTTAATATTCATATAAATATTTAATTAAAATATAATTTATAATTAAATTAATTGTTATATGATAATTTTAATAAAATGATAATTAAAAATAGGAAAAAGATATGATAGATGTAGGTGTATGATAAGATTGGTAGATATATTAAAAACTAACGGTGTAAGGGTGATTTTGTCCAATGCAAATGAATGTACAACAATTAAAGCAAAATGTATATATTTATTAGCATATAAAAAAAGGACAAAAATCAAGGACATAACTTGTATTGACACTTATTATGTTTTTAGATATATATATATATATATATATATATATATATATATATATATATATATATATATATATATATATATATAATTTAACATTCATATAAATATTTAATTAAAATATAATTTATAATTAAATTAATTGTTATATGATAATTTTAATAAAATGATAATTAAAAATAGGAAAAAGATATGATAGATGTAGGTGTATGGTAAGATTGGTAGATATATTAAAAACTAACGGTGTTATAACGGTGTAAGGGTGATATTGTCCAATGCAAATGAATGTACAACAATTAAAGCAAAATGTATATATTTATTAGCATATAAAAAAAGGACAAAAATCAAGGACATAACTTGTATTGACACTTATTATGTTTTTAGATATATATATATATATATATATATATATATATATATATATATATATATATATTGATATTGACATGCATGCATCACATATAAACCAACGTGAACTTTCATGCATGTGAACTTTCATTGCATGCATCAAACACTTTCGTTATCTTCATTTGGCCGAAAGGAGCCAAATAGCCGAAACTTCATATAGCCGAAACTTCATAAAGGTTTCATTTGGCCGAATACAATGCATGCTTTACACTAACCCAAAGTTTCGTGTAACCAACGAAGAGAACGAAAGGACATCTACTCGTTAAGCAATGCAATTATCAAACCCGAATCAATTTGAGAACTTTCGGTTTCAACCATATGAAAACATATTTCCCATTTTACTTTCTACCAAACTAAAATAATATTTATAACTCCACAACTCCAAATATTATTTAAGCTTTTCATGGTAGTACATCTGAAATTTTAATTTCCATTACTATATAAATTTCCAACATTTATCGGGACCGGTTCCACCATAAACCAAGTATAGAGATATAGAATGGGGTAAAAAAAAATACAATTTTATTACCGGGGCGTGAGGCCCAATAAAATATATACAAAGCCATAGAATGGCGACCTCAAATAATAACTAAACAAGCTAAGGAACTAGTAAATAAATAAACCTAAATATATTACCAGGTGTGCCAGCAAGAGAGAGGAGACCAAACCACTTGGCTAGAGGAGTAGTTGTGTCTTAAGCGGACCAGACCCTATGCTTTTATACTGACAGCAACCCATCCTGAACCACCCACGTGTACGCCATCCGAGATCTGCCCATTTCAACCAAACACGCATTGCACGTTGTTCCATGTCGTCAACCGCCCTAATCGCCTCACCAAGCCACCAAACGCCACGCATCAGCCCGTTCGAACCCCTCGCGCCCATTCGTGAGGAGCACGATGCACGAGACCAGGGGCGCGATAGGCACCCGCGCCCCAAACGGGTTGTCGTGCCCAGTCGCCCCAGGCGATGGCACGACAAGCCGCCACCCTGGGCGACTCGCATGCCGTTGAGGCATTGGGGGTGCGATCGATGCCACCGGGGCGCCTCACCCCTAGGCAGAGTTCATGCACACCAGCGCCCTCCACGGCGCACCGGCAACAGCCGTCACCTCCCCCCACCCCCGGTCTTGCCTTGCACCGCCTTACACTGCCTCGCCATGTTGCTACGCGACAAGCACCCTTAGTCGCCACCCCCAGTCGCCAGCCTTAGCTGCCATGCACGCACGCCAGTCGCCACCCCCAATCACCATGCACGCTTTCAATACTGTGGCCTCCTTCAGGCGAGGTGACAGCGGGGTGCTGTCGCCACTCCACAGGGCACCCTCGACCCGAGATGGCCGGTCATGGGGTGATAGTAAATCTGCCAACCCAGAATATATTTAATAAATATATAACCTGTAGCGCCTTAGTGAATAAATGTTGGCGTGTCCTTGTGGTCTAGGTTGCACATGGCCTTGTGGTCGCCATGCCTAATGGTTAACACAATTATATATACTAAAAAAATGTTGGTGTAATTGTTTGTTAAAATGAATGGTTCATATTTAGTTTCTATAAGAGAGGTGTTACGTTCGAACCACATCCCAATCAGATACATAGCATTCAAAGTTGAGCATCAAAGATTATAAATCAGGAATCTTGAAAATCATTTTCTTTCATTTAAAATTTTTTTAAAAAAAAACAAATTTAGGTTAAGATTTTTTTCTCTTTTTTTTTTTTTTTTGTTTAATTAATCTTCTTTTAATTATTATAAACAAGACTCAATATTTCAATTATACTTTTGCATTATTGGAATGATTTAGGTCATTATGGTATTAATATTTTTATAATGGTACAATTGTACATTACTTTACAAATATTGTACTATATTTTTTTAACCAATAAAATTGTTCTTACATCATTGTCAGACTTGCGCAACCTAACTAAAAAGTTCTTGATCAAAAACATAACTACACCTAGACTCTAAACGGTAGGACCATTGCCCACAGAATTGACAATGTTGACATCACATTGGCTCCAATTGAACAAGTTTACACATCATCCTAAGAATTTTATCAATGCATGAAAACTTCTAAATAAATTTTTAAGTTAATTTTTACTATATCATTATAAAAATATATATTGTAACCATATATTTCAAATTATTTATTATTATCTTCTATTGACAATAATTGTAGCAATTGTCGTTGACAAACTCCTAAAACAATTTGTCTCAACAACAAATGAAAATAAAAAAAAAAAAAATGACTTCATTTGTTGTGGATGGAAAGTAAGTATCCCATTTTATTACTCTTATTAAATTAAATAAATTAGTTGCAACAACATAAAATAATACATTTGCATTTCTTTAATTTAGAATTAGATGTCTATGGTGCCTTATCTTTATTCAAAAAAAGATTTATTCATTATCAAAAAAATAAAAAGAGATATAATTTCATTAGTTATATTATCTTTATTTTCTACAATTCAAAGATTCGTTACCTTCAAATTCATTAATTAATTATATTCACTACATTGTTCGTTGTCTTCTTTTCACACTATCTTGTAATTAAATATCAAAGTTATAATACAAATTAAAGTATGTTATATATTTATATACCAAGTATTTTATTAATACCATGGGAAAAAAATAAAAATAAAATTGTTTGAAGTCAATCATATTAACTACTTGGGGATGATTTGTTGACAACGAGAGTATTCAAATAATACAAGAAATTGAATCAAGAAACTACCTCGTAATATATCTGGATTACGTCACATTTGTTCACTTTAAAGATAAATCCTATTTCTTTATCAAGATGATTTAAAATGTATTAATTTTTATTACCTGATCTATTTTTAATCTTTAAATAAACCAGAAATTTCTCTATCCACAAGAACTCATTCAACAATAATGATTGAACCAAGAGTACCTCGAGCAGAACACCTAAAGGACTAGTATGCTTTTATGCTGGTAATAATATGTAAATGGTAATTAGATCATTATCTTGCGTAACTACATCTAAAACTCATTAAAAATGCAAATGTAGAGCAATAGAACATCGTGACACACTTGATGCATCCAAAAGATGCTGAGCATACAACAATGCTGCAATCAATCTTCCAATCCAGAAAATGAAGAAATTTAAAAAATAGCCACAGTTGCAACATTCATTGATCTTGTATGTAAAATACTTATTGTGCATTTTTTTAAAATATATTATAACTAATATAAATTTACAATTTATTTCATTTTTTAAACTCAACATGTTTCAATTAAAGGCAAAATCAGTATCAACTTTGACAACAAAAACACTTAGTATTCGGACAAGTTACTATTAAATAAACAAGTTATTGAACTAGAACAAGAGGTACTACTCATGAACCTTCAACAAATATAATAAATATTAATATTTTATTCAATACTTTCATATGAGAATCTATTAGACTATGACATACATCTCACGACTAATGAAACATGTAGGGAAAAACTAAGATCCCAGTCATATACACAGCAAGGAAAATCTAAAACATCCTACGCCATAATCTCATTGCATAACGTTGACCTCTATGCTACCACCAGTAACTCAATTGCACATAACACACTACCAATAAAAAAGAAGAGCACAAGTACCGAAGATGAAGATAATGACAATGCTATCCAAAAAAAGAATTAAGAAGACTTAGAGAAATTCAAACCAAAAGTAGTATTTATTTAGACTATCATTTTTAAATTAAGTATTTAGACTAGTGACAGGATAATAGGGCTGGCACCCGACCCGGATCACAAATGGGCATTGACTCAGCATCACATGGGAACCCAACGGGCAGAACTCCAACGGTTAGGAATTCCAACAGGTGTCACCTTTATTGTCTTTGAAGCCACCATTGATGCCACCTTTGATGAGAGAGAGTTAAAGCCTCAACGCCTCATTCATGACTCTTCATATTCTTGCCGTTAGCTCAGCTCCCCAATGATGACTCTTCATGTTGTTACCGTTAGGACCTAGCATAAATAGAACTTCCCTCAGCTGAGCAGGGGACACACTGTACTTTCTATACTAAGACAAAAGCAATACAACCATCGTATTCTCTTATAGCATTGTTATATTATTATTTACCGGTAACGTTATTACCGTCATTGGTTCTTTCATTGAGAGCCTGAGTCCAATACTCAAGCAGGCTACAACACTACTCTTTTTCTCTTTCAACAGCAAGCCTGAAAGAATGGCGTCCCGCAGCTCCCACGGTTCTCGCAACGTGAACAATGGCAATGCCTCAGGTGACCTCCGGGACCAACTCAACAACAATCGCGGAGGGGACCTCCGAGAACAGCTCAACAATGGGAGGCCCGGGGACCTTCGAGACCAACTCAACAATGGGGGGTGAACCAAGCCGTGAACCTCCAGGCGACCGCCGATATCATTCAGCAAGCAGTGACGGCAGCGCTAAATCAGGTGGCGGTGGGACTGCAAGGCCAAGTGCCCACGCCGCGGCCCCAGCAAATAGGGGTAGAGGCCCAAAGAAGTGGACCGGCCAGACGACAACCAGGCCCTTCCCAATCTGCGCCAGAACGATTGGGACAGAGGGCGCCCGTGCGGCAAATATTAGGATCACGGGCCGAGGGGTCCTCTACCAGAGGCCCTCGCCAACACGAGAACAGACAAGCCGAGAGATCACCCACAGAGGAGGTGGGCGAGTCTCGGGAGCCGACCCCACGCCGACACGTTGATGAGTCGGCCCTACGTCGACACTTGGAGGAGCGACGCGTCGATGAGCCGGCTCTGCGTCGGCACTTGGCGGAGAAGCGGCGCGCTGATGAGCGGGTCCCACACCGACACTTGGATGGACGGAACGTCGAGGAACCCGCTCCGCGTCGACACTCAGATAGACAGCACGTCGATGAACTAGCTCCACGCCGACACATGGAGGAGCGGCAGCCGGCCCCCGCGTCGGCACCCTGACGAGTCGGCCCTGGTCGAGAAGCTGCAGAGAAGAATCGAGGAGTTAGCAAGAAGGGTGGAGGCACGGGAGCAGTCGCCGGAACCTGAGGTACGGATGGCAGCACCATTCTCCCCTAGCATCATGGACGTACCTTTGCCGAGGGACTTTAGGTTGCCCGCCATCAAGGAGTACACGGGGGCCACTGACCCACGTGTCCACATGACGAGGTACAAGGCTGCTATGGTAATGATCGGGGCAGGGGACGCCATCATGTGCCGAGCGTTCTTGTCCACACTGGATGGAGCGGCCCAAGACTGGTTCAACACCATCCCAGATGGGTCGATCCAAAACTTTGGGGAGTTATCCAAGAGCTTCCTAACATACTTCTCCGGTAGCATACATCGCAAGAAACCCTTCTCTCACCTCTGTGTAGTGAAGCAAGATAGAGGCGAGAGCCTCAAAGACTTCCTGATCAAATGGAAAAAGGAAGTCAATAATGTCTACGACTTCGACTCCAAGGCGGCGATCCCGATATTTATCCATGCCTTAAGATCAGGGTATTTCCACAAGCAGCTGAACGCTCACCACCCCCGCTCTTACGAAGATCTGATGAGGACGGCTAGCTGCTATGCCGAAGCAGAGGACGTCGACAGGAAGAAGAAGGACGAAGAGGATGGTAGGAAAGATGGGAAGCCTGGGAAAGCTGGTCCGCCCAGCTAGGCACCACTCTCGAACCACCCGACCGCAGGGAAAGGCCGAGACCACGAACGGCCTCGCCTAGTCCCCTTGCGTAATTTGACTCCTCTTACCCATCCCGTCAGTGTCATTCTAAAGCAAGCTGAGGAGATGGGAATGGTAGAATTCCCCGAGGAGTGCATGAAGGTCTCCCCAAAGGCAGACCAAACAAAGTACTGCAGGTTTCATAGGCATGCCGGACACGATACGGATGAGTGTCACGTTTTGAAGAGACAAATAGAAGACCTCATCCAGCAGGGCTACTTCCGACATTTCGTCAAGCGACCCAAGCAGCAGCAACAGCCGCAACACAATCCACCAAAAAATGTCTGGAGGAATGAGGATGGCACCGAGCCGTCCACCTCAAACGCCAAAAAAGAGACCACGACCAAATATCTGAGCAGAGTGATAGCGAGAAAGAAACCGAGGTGGCGCCCAGACGACAAAAGAGGCACACCATACACTTTATCTATGGTGGACCTGCAGAGGGCGACACGCCCGCGGAAAGAAATAAGTGGAGCCGGCGGCTATACGTGGGAGAAGTGGCGAGTCTTCCCAGAGAAAAGAAACAGAGACAGGAGGCCATCACCTTCTCTAATGATGACCTCCCAGAGGGCCCGTTACCCCATCGTGACGCCCTGGTAATTGAGATGGACGTCAATGATGTCATTATTCGCCGCATCTTAGTCGACACGGGAAGCTCAGTCAATGTGATGTATTACGATGCCTTCACCAAGTTAGGGATACTTAGGAACCAGCTCAAAGAAGTACGTACCCCACTCTCTGGATTTACGGGTGATTCAGTGGAGACAGAGGGGTCAGTGGTCTTACCAGTGGAGATAGGCACAAGCCCTAACATTCGCAAACTTGACTTGGAATTCATCGTGGTAAGACTCACTTGCGCGCACAACATCATATTGGGGAGACCGGCACTGGAGAACCTCAAGGCCATAGTGTCGGTGGAACACTTGTGTATGAAGTTCCCCACTCCGAGCGGGATAGGGGTCGTCAGAGGAGACCAGCGAGCGGCCCGCAGTTGTTACGTTAAAGCATGCAAAAAGATTGGCAGAAATGATCTATAAGTCCACACCATCTGTAAGGATGATCGATCGGGTATGGAGCTAGGAACATTTGATTAAGTATTTTCCTTACTATTCTAGTAGTCGTTTGGAACTGGTGTTTGGAAATCGCGGTCCGCCCGCTTTGCATTCTGAAATCTTTTGGAATAATATCTCGTGCTTGTGGTCCGCCCATGTTGTTTCAAAACAAAAAAAAAAAAAAAAAAAAAAATGACTGAGGGCGCACCTCAGCCAAGGACGAGGCACACGCCTCGGCCAAGTGGCCGAGGCGGCGCCTTGGCCCAGTGGCCGAGGCGCACGCCTCGGCCACAGGCCGAGGCCGCGTCTCGGCCACAGGCCTCGGCAGCCTTGGCCCAGTGGCCTTGGCCGCGCCTTGGCCACAGGCCGAGGCGGCGCCTCGGCCTCCTGGTCGAGGCCGCGCCTCAGCCAAGAGGCCGAGGCGGCGCCTCAGCCAAGTGGCCGAGGCGGCGCCTTGGCCCAGTGGCCGAGGTCGCGCCTCGGCCACATGGCCGAGGCCGCGTCTCGGCCACAGGCCTCGGCCGCCTTGGCCCAGTGGCCTTGGCCGCGCCTTGGCCACAGGCCGAGGCGGCGTGTCGGCCAGCCTCGGCCCCGAAAAAAAAAAAAAAAAAAAAAAAAAAAAAAAAAAAAAAACGATCGGACGAGGCTATGCCTCGGCCGCGATCAGCCGAAGCGCACGCCTTGGCCACGGTCGGTCGAGGCCACGCCTCGGCCGCGATCGGTCGAGGCCACGCCTCGGCCGCGCGATCGGTTGGCCGAGGCGGCGCCTTGGCCCAGTGGCCGAGGTCGCGCCTCGGCCACATGGCCGAGGCCGCGTCTCGGCCACAGGCCTCGGCCGCCTTGGCCCAGTGGCCTTGGCCGCGCCTTGGCCACAGGCCGAGGCGGCGTGTCGGCCAGCCTCGGCCCCGAAAAAAAAAAAAAAAAAAAAAAAAAAAAAAAAAAAAAACGATCGGACGAGGCTATGCCTCGGCCGCGATCAGCCGAAGCGCACGCCTTGGCCACGGTCGGTCGAGGCCACGCCTCGGCCGCGATCGGTCGAGGCCACGCCTCGGCCGCGATCGGTCGAGGCCACGCTTCGGCCACGGTCGGTCGAGGCGACGCCTCGGCCACGGTCGGTCGAGGCGACGCCTCGGCCACGGTCGGTCGAGGCGACGCCTCGGCCACGGTCGGTCGAGGCGACGCCTCGGCCACGATCGGTCGAGGCGACGCCTCGGCCACGATCGGTCGAGGCGACGGCTCGGCCACGGTCAGCTGAGGCGCACGCCTCGGCCACGATTGGTCGAGGCGACGCCTCGACCACGATCAGTCGAGGGGTTGGCCGAGGCGCCCGCCTCGGCCAACGCCGAAGTCTGTCTCAGCAAAAAAAAAAAAAAAAAAAAAAAAAGGCGGAGGGCGCACCTCAGCCAAGGCCGAGGCACACGCCTCGGCCTCCTGGTCGAGGCCGCGCCTCAGCCAAGTGGCCGAGGTCGCGCCTCGGCCACATGGCCGAGTCCGCGCCTCGGCCACATGGCCGAGGCCGCGTCTCGGCCACAGGCTGAGGCCGCGCCTTGGCCACAGGCCGAGGCGGCGTCTCGGCCACAGGCTGAGGCGGCGTCTCGGCCACAGGCCTCGGCCGCGCCTCGGCCCCGATCGGTCGAGGTGAAGCGCGGACGAGGCTACGCCTCGGCCGCGATCAGCCGAAGCGCACGCCTGGGCCACGATCGGTCGAGGCCACGCCTCGGCCACGATCGGTCGAGGTGACGCCTCGGCCACGGTGGGTCGAGGCAACGCCTGGGCCACGATCGGTCGAGGCGACGCCTCGGCCACGGTCGGTCGAGGCGACGCCTCGGCCACGGTCAGCTGAGGCGCACGCCTCGGCCACGATCAGTCGAGGGGCTAGCCGAGGCGCCCGCCTCGGCCAACGCCGAAGTCCGTCTCGGCAAAAAAAAAAAAAAAAAAAAAAAAAAAAAAAAAAAAAAACCACGATCGGTCCTCGCCGCGATCAGCCGAAGCGCACGCCTCGGCCACGATCGGTCGAGGCTACGCCTCGGCCACGGTCGGTCGAGGCTACGCCTCGGCCACGGTCGGTCGAGGCAACGCCTCGGCTACGGTCAGCCGAGGCGCACGCCTCGGCCAAGATCGGTCGAGGCGACGCCTCGACCACGATCATCCGAGGCGAAGCCTCGGCCACGCTCGGTTGAGGCGACGCCTCGGCCGGAGGCACGCACCAAAAAATAAATAAATAAATAAATAAATTCATGTGTGATTTAGAAAATAAAATCACATACTCGGGATCAATCGGGATTCTGCACGATATCAAGCAAATTCAGCTTTACTCCCAAGTTAACTCAAACACATCCGTTGCCTCAGGAGTAGGGGGGACTGGTGACAGGATAATAGGGCTGGCACCCGACCCGGATCACAAATGGGCATTGACTCAGCATCACATGGGAACCCAACGGGCAGAACTCCAACGGTTAGGAATTCCAACAGGTGTCACCTTTATTGTCTTTGAAGCCACCATTGATGCCACCTTTGATGAGAGAGAGTTAAAGCCTCAACGCCTCATTCATGACTCTTCATATTCTTGCCGTTAGCTCAGCTCCCCAATGATGACTCTTCATGTTGTTACCGTTAGGACCTAGCATAAATAGAACTTCCCTCAGCTGAGCAGGGGACACACTGTACTTTCTATACTAAGAACTAGAGCAATACCACTATTGTCTCTCTGACACATCGCTATTAGATTATCGTTATTATTATTTACCGGTAACGTTATTACCGTCAACTAGTTATTACAAAGTTGCAACATTTATTTTAGTGAAAATTATAATCAATCTCTCATATAGTATCTTGCAATCATATACTTTGAATTACTGATTTAAATAAAATAAAAAAAAAAACATTCAATTACTTATGTATGAACATCTCCTATATAATCTTGCAGTGATATACTTTGAAATACTTATTTTAAAATAATCATTGAGCATTATCTCATTCGCGCAATACGCGTGAAAAACTAGTATATATATAATGTTACATAACCCAACATTAACATTTAACCCTAATCTTCTTAGAAGACCCTTCTAGCCTCCAGGACTCTATTATCCCTCTAGAAACTTCATCCATGGTGCCTGATGGGGTGAGGACCTCGACCCAAAAAGAAGGGCCCAAGAGAGAAAGAGCCCAAGATAGGAGGTAAGGGTTAGTAAAAGAAGAAGCCCGATGATGGCCTGGGCCGAATCCAGGAGTCGGCCCAGGCCCAAAACTCGGCTCAGGAGCCGGTAAGAGGCATTCAAGTCGGTCTAAGAGCCGTTGAGGGAACACTCAATGCGGCATTCAAGAGGACTCGGTCAAAAGGGCCGTTAAGAGGCCAAAGAGCCGTTAGACGACTCGGTAACAGCGACTGAACGGTCTGATAGTGTAATTAGCCTTGAAAGCAATGTTTAATGTACTTCAATTCGGATGGAGGGGAGCCTACTATATAAAGGCCCCTCCACCCTTGTAAGAAGGAGGCGAGTCCATGCCCAGAGAATAGACACACACACTTCCTAGAGACTTGATTATCCATCTTTGCGATCACTTTTTGAGAAAGGTGAATCCACCAACCAAAGGTTGTGTTGGACCTCCTTGGGCCCGAAAACTCATAAACCAACAGCACCTTTGCCTTTGATTCAGCTGGTTGATCAAGGATTGGATGGCTGACTAGAGTCGCTTCCTCTTTGTGACTAGTCGTTGCTGGTCCGATCGCTGATCAACAACCAACGAGTTTTCTTGGAAGTGGTGCGCAGCTGGCCAATTTCGGGCGAGTTGAACCAGCGAACAAAGATTCATATGGCGGCTATGGTCTCGGGGAAGCCGGGGCTACAATTCAGGTGGGTCGACTTTTCTTCGAGAGCCCCCTGCCGAAACCCTAACTCCGGTCACCAGTGTTCTGTCGTGTTGGACTAAGGTTGGTAGGGATGCTAGGGTCGTCCAGTCGCGTGGTGGGCTCGTGGTTAATAGAGTGGTTCCGGCGGGGTCACGACTGTCTCTGGCTAGGCTGGCAGTAAGAAGGAGATACTAAAAACGTCGCCGCCTGAATTCTGGCTTTATTCTTGGTGGTGATCCTGCCATCCTTCATGGGAGATAGCCCTCAGTCGAAACCCCTGGTCGAATGGTTGAGATTTGAGAATACAAAAAAAAAAGAAAAAGAAAAAAAAAAAGAGAGAGGTGACGGGGCCCGCCTAGCCCGCGCATTTTTTTGGCCCGTCAGCCCGTATTGACAACTCTACCTACATATTAAATAAGCTTTTAAACATGTTTCAAGCCAGCCCAAACCAATTGTAGGGGCAAATTATTGTGTGGACCATGCTCCACACAATGTTATATGGACCATAATAAAAAGTACATTTTTAATATACTAAATGTACATTATTTGTGTAATGAATGTACATTATATAATATAATGTAGTTTCAGTACACAAATAATGTATATCTCCTGAATACAATGTACATTTTTAATATATTAAAAGTACGTTATTTTTGTACTAAATTTACATTATTTTACAGTATATAAAATATAGTTCATACAGTTTGTGTGGACCATAATAATTGAATTGTAAGTAAGGCTTGAGCCTAAAACAAAAATCTACATACAGGCACAAGGCCAAACTCAAGCTTTAAATTTCTATAGCTAGTCCATACCTAATTTTTTTAAACTCAACTCGGCCGCCTATTTTCATCTCTATTAGTCTGCCTTCTCGCTCTCCATTTCTAATCTCTGCACCTTTCACTATAATATGCTAATTCTTAGTCATTTTGTACTTATAAACTCACATTTTACTCTTTTCTACAAATTGACCCCTCCTGTACTTTGTACCTTAAACTTCCCTCTTCTTCACATTTTGTCATCAAACTCCTTATTTGATTACTTTTAGAACCCTAAACTTTCAATCCTTATACTATGGTCCAGAGTTCATAGTACACTGTGGAACATGATACATGTGTATGATGTGTTTTATATTATGAATATTTGTGTCTTTTGTTATGAAATTATGTACTTTAAAAATATGAATTTTGTGCTTGAAACAAATTAGTACTTGCGTTTTATGTTATGAATTTCTGTGTTTTGTGTTATAAAATTTTGTGCCTATAAACACAAATTATGTATCTAAAATTAGATTTGAAAAATAAGTAAATATATAACATATGTATGTGTCTTGTGTTTTGATTTTTTTGTCTTGTGTTATGAAATTTTGTACCTTACGAGTATAATTTTGTATCTCTGTCGTTTTGATCAAAGGTCCATAATGCTATATGGACCCTAGTCCACGATATAACTTTGGAATAAAGGTCAAATAGGCTACCGAACTACACACCAAAGTGCAATTAGGTCATAGAATCCAAAAAACAATGCAATTAGGTCTACCGAACTACACACCAAAGTGCAATTAGGCCATAGAACCCAAAAAACAATGCAATTAGGTCTAAGATGACCTGTTGACCTAAAATTGTGCTGACGTGGCAGTTAACAATTTTAAAAATAAATTTTAAATAAAATAATTAATTAAAATTTATATTTAAAAAAAAAAAAAAACTAGAACTGCCGGAGACGAATCGTCTCCAGTAGTCTTCGTCTCCATGGCCGGAGACGAAGGGATGGTCTCCGGCCATGGAGACGAAGCTTTGTTCCTGGCCATGGAGACGAAGACTGCCGGAGAAGAATCGTCTCCGGCAGTTATAGTTTTTTTTTTTTTAATTATATAATTTTAATTAATTATTTTATTTAAAAATTATTTTTAAAATTGGTAATTAACATTTTAGGTAAACAAGTCATTTTAGACTTTTTTTTGAAGGTAGTCATTTTAGACCTAATTGCACAATTTTGAATGATTCAAAGATCCAATTATATTATTTTTTAGTTCGATAGCCTAATTGTACTTTGATGTTCAGTAGCCTATTTGACCCTTATTCCTATAAATTTCCCTAAACTTTATTCTTATGCCCTTATCATCTTTGGACCAAATTAAATTATGGACCTCCAATTTTTGGGTTGTCTTTGATGGGGTGAGAACCCCGGCCCAAGAAAAGAGGCCCAGAAAGAATGCATGGGCCGAGTCCAGGACTCGGCCCAAGTCCAAAGAGGGAGGCCCAGTTCAGAGACCGGAAGGACGGCCCAATACCAAACGGGGACGAGGAGTCGGCCCAGGCCCGACCTAGGGGAGGACTCGGTCCAGAGAACCGTTGAGGGAGCCTTCAACACAGTTAAGACAAGGAGCCGTTGAGGCATTAAAGGCCGGGCTCGGTCCGCCAGTTACTAGCCAAAGAGAGCCGTTGGCAGAGTCTGTAACGTCGCCCAACGGCTCGGCGCATTGAATGTACCCTTTAAGTCGGCCATCATGAGCCTTTAAGACGGTAGAGGAGGAGCCACTATAAAGAGGGCTCATCCACCATTGTATGGGGCAGATTTTAAGAACCCGGAGAGGGAATAGACAAGTACTATTAAGCATCATATTTTACTAAGACTCGAACCCTTTTGTGAAAGGTGTATCCACCAGCTTAAGGTTGTGTTGGACCTCCTTGGGCCCGAAAACCCAAAAACCATCACTGGCGCCGTCCGTGGGGATCGAAACGAAGAGTCACGTGTCCTCTTGAGTGAGGCGAGTCCGAGGAACAATAGTTGAATCAGGCAAATTCCAGATATGGCAGGAAGCGAGGAACAGTCGAGCCGTCAAGACAACGGACGGGAAGCCGACTTGAGAAACCAGCTGAACAGGACAAATGCCCGAAGCCATGAAAACGAGACGACACCGCCGCCGACGCCGCTGAGAAACCCGCAATTACCTCAAGTGCAGCTCACCCCGGAGCAGTTGCGTGCAATCGGACGCGCCTGTGCGGAAGCAAGTCTAGGAGTGAGAGAACAGTCCATCACTCGCCAGCAGCAACGCGAGCTGCGACCGCCTCAGAGGCCAGACAGCCGGCAATTTAGCCGACGGGCTGAAATTCAGCCGCTGCAATCCGTTCATTCCCGGCTGGGTCCCAGCATTGGACGTCGGTCGGCAAGAGAGCGATTAGGCCGGAGGGAGCCCAGTCGTGCCCCATTAGTCGTCCGCGACCGACAAGCTGCACGAGAAAAGAGCCGAGCCAAAAGGGCCAGGACTGAGACTCGCCGCGTGGAGCAACCCCCTCGCAACCCTGCCCAACCGGCTGAGTCTGAAGTCGGCGAAAGCACGGAATCTACAGGAAATCGCACCCGGGAAAGGGTCGAAGTGGCCAACCTAGTGCAAGAGGTACGAAATCTAAGAGAACGGATGGAGGGAAAAGCCAAATCCCCGGGGCGTACGTTGCTAACCACCCTGCCCTTCTCGGACAAGGTCATGGCCTTCAAGATACCGGGCGACTTTAAGTTCCCGGAGCAAGCCACATTCGACGGATCAGGCGACCCGCGAGAACATCTATTGAGTTACCAAGCTAAGATGCAAGTCCTAGGAGTGCGAGATCCGGTCATGTGCCGTGCCTTCTTACCTACGCTGAAGGGGCCCGCCCAAAGATGGCTTGTAAGTCAGCCCCTAGGGTCGATCCACAGCTTTGAAGAACTGGCAGACCGCTTCATGAGCCACTATGCCGCTAACATCAAGCCACAGAAGGATCTGACGCACTTAGGCGACATCCATCAGGATGAAGGCGAGTCCTTGAAAGCCTATCTTGCTCGCTGGCAGAAGGAGATCCAGTCGATAGAAGAGGTGGAGGACCAAACAGCGCTCACCTTCTTCATTGAATCTCTGCGATCCGGACAGCTGTACCGAGATCTAAGGGACAACCGCCCGGCGACATACGCGAAGGCTGTCCAGATGGCCAATAAGAGGGCCAACACAGAGCAGGCCATGAAGCATAAACGGCAGCGCGAGGTCGGTGGGTCCGCCAGCGGAAAAAGGACGCGGGTGGAAGCGAGAGAAAGGCGTTCTGATGCCGCCCGGCGACCCGAGGTCAGGCGACCGTATGACCGACCCGTCGTTCGCACCTATCGACCGGTTCCAGAGCGACCAGTCCGTGAAGTACAGGCAGTCGCCCCGCCTCCGCCTCCGCCGATGGACGACCGAGCAGCGGACGAGGATACGGGTAAGACTTCTAAATATTGTCGCTATCACAAATCTTATACTCACAGCACAGAAGAATGCTATTATCTAAAGAAGATTATGGAGGAGATCATCCAGCAAGGGACGCCGCCCCCTAACCAATGGAAGCGAAGGTCGACCGGTCAAGGAGGTGAGGGACCCGTCGCCAGCTCGGAAAACAGTCGAGGCAAGCAGCCGGCTTCCGAAGAGGACGAAGCCCAATGGCGCCAGAAGCCGGTCATTAACATGATAGTCGGAGGGCCAGAAGGCGGCGATTCCGCGAACACCCGAAAAGCCTGGGCTCGGCAGCTATACGTCGGAACAGTCTATAGTCGAGAAGAGAGCTCCAAAAAGACATGTCGGGAGCCCATCGTGTTCACCGATAAAGACCTGCCAGCCGGGGAAACCCCGCATCGAGACGCGTTGGTCATCGCCATGGACATCAACGGTGTGGTCGTCCGCCGAATCCTGGTCGACACCGGGAGCAGCGTCAACGTACTGTACCTGGAGACCTTTACCAAGATGGGGCTGACCCGAGAACAGCTCAGGCCCGTGAATACCCCTCTCGCCGGTTTTACCGGGGACTCGGTGGAGGCGGAAGGGTCCATCACTCTTCCTGTGGAAATCGGCAGCTATCCGAACGTGCAGCAGTTGAGCATGAAGTTCATCGTGGTCGATCTAGCCTGCTCACACAACGCCATACTCGGCCGCCCGGGTTTGGAAGATCTTGGGGCTCTGATCTCAATCGAACATTTGTGCCTGAAATTCCGCACGCCGAATGGAATAGGAACGGTGCGTTGTGACCGCAAGGTCGCCCACGACTGTTATCTGCAGGCGTGTAGAGGTATGGGCAAGCGTGGGATGCAGGTCCATGAGATCACCGAGAGGCCCCCTAAGAAAGCAGTGATACCACGCCCGGAGCCGGCCGTCGAGCTAGAGGAAGTTGAAGTGGACCCAGCGCAGCCAAGCAGGCGAGTGAGAATCGGAGTCGGCCTTTCGGAGAAGTTAAAGGGGGAAATCACGAGAGTACTCCAAGAGCACCGGCTGGTCTTCGCCTGGGGCCCAGAAGATATGCCCGGCGTAGATCGATCGGTCATATCGCATCGACTCGCCGTAGACCCGGAGCACCGGCCGGTCGTGCAAAAGAAACGATATTTGGCAAACGATCGGCGGGAATTTGTGAAGAAAGAAGTCAGCACGCTGTTAGCAGCCGGACACGTCCGTGAGGTCAAGTACCCGGAATGGTTGGCTAACGTGGTCCTTGTGCCCAAGCCCCCGACGTGGCGAATGTGTGTAGACTACACAGATCTTAACAAGGCGTGCCCAAAGGACCCGTTTCCTTTGCCCCGAATCGACCAGCTAGTCGACGAGACGGCCGGGTCGGCGTTGCTCAGTTTCATGGATGCCTTCAGAGGGTACCATCAAATATTCATGCACCCGGCAGACGAGGAGAAAACCGCCTTCCTAACCCCGGACGGAGTGTATTGCTATCGGGTCATGCCATTCGGACTCAAAAATGCCGGGGCTACGTACACCCGAATGGTCGCCCGGCTATTCCACCACCTGCTAGGAAAGTCGATGGCCGCGTACGTCGATGACATGCTCGTCAAGAGTCAAGAGGAGGACAAGCACGCGAAGGATTTAGCCGACTGCTTTAAAGTAATGATAAAATATAACCTCCGACTGAACCCCAAGAAGTGTGCGTTCGCCGTCCAGGGCGGTAAGTTCTTGGGCTACATGGTCACCAAACGAGGCATTGAGCCTAACCCAGAGAAAGTACGAGCCATCCTCGACATGCAGCCTCCTACCACTATCAAGGACCTACAACGCTTGACCGGACGACTGGCCGCCCTCAACCGTTTTCTGAGCAAATCGGCGGATAAGACTGTGCCTTTCTTCGAAGCCATGAAGAAGAAAGAGGGATTCGCTTGGACCGCCGAATGCCAACAGTCGTTCGAGGAATTAAAACGATATCTGTCGACTCCCCCAGTACTGTCTACCCCCCAGGAGGGCGAGCCCTTACTGTTGTACCTCGCCGCCTCGGCCAAAGCGGTAAGTTCGGTGTTGGTTCGAGAGGAGGACCGAGTCCAGCACCCGGTTTACTATGTAAGCCGCTCACTGAAAGCTGCCGAGACACGGTACACTGCCCTGGAAAAGATCGTGTATGCCTTGGTGGTCACCGTTCGCAAGTTGGCGCCCTATTTCCAAGCCCATATCGTCCGGGTCCTGACGGATCAACCACTCGGAAATGTACTACGGAACCCCTTGTCTTCCGGCCGGCTAGTGAAGTGGGCCGTCGAGCTGACTCAATGCGGGATCGAGTACCAACCCAGGCCCTCCGTAAAAGGCCAAGCTTTGGCCGACTTCCTGGTCGAGTGTACGGCGAGCGAGGAGGAGAAGGAACGTGCCTCGGAGGGCACCCCGGGCGAGTGGTGGGAGATGCATGCGGACGGAGCATCAAGTCGACAGCACTGCGGAGGCGGCGTTGTGCTCATCACCCCGGAGGGATTTCGGCTGTATTACGCCCTAAGATACCTGTTCCCTGCATCAAATAACGAGGCCGAGTACGAAGCAGTATTGAATGGCCTCCGACTCGCCAAGGGTCTAGGAATCGAACGGCTACGAGTCAAAATCGACTCCCGACTAGTAGTCGGGCAAATCTCGGGTACGTGCGAAGCTAAGAACGCGAGGATGGCGTTGTACAAAGAATGTGCCAACAAGATGTTGAAGGGGTTCGAAGCTTATGAAATAGAATACATATCCCGGGCGGACAACGTAGAGGCCGACATCTTGTCTAAAATCGCCCTGGAAGGGGTGCCGGACCGCTTAATAAAGATTTGCCAGAAGGAGGAGCTAAGTCGGCCGAGCGTCGAAGAGGCGCCGCTAGATGTCCAGCAAGTAAGCATCGAAGGGTGGAATCGAGAGAAAAACCCGGAGATGTTCTGGATAGATGACATCCGGCGATTCAAGGAAACAGGCGAGTTGCCAGCTGACCCATCAGTCGCCGCAAGGGTTCGGCGGAAAGCTCCCTCTTTTCGGATCGTAGACGGAGACCTATATAAACAGTCGTTCGGAGGGCCCTTGTTGAAATGCCTACTTAAGCCTGAGGCCGAGAAGGTAATGGATGAAGCCCACAGAGGCATTTGCGCTGCGCACCAGGGTGCTCACACGCTCGCCCGAAAATTGGTCGTTCAAGGGTATTACTGGCTGACCATGATGCGAGATTGCGTTGAACGGATGTCCAAATGTGGCGTTTGTCAGGCATTCGCCAGGAAAGACACTCGGCCAGCCACCTTCTATACACCGGTCACCACTGCCATTCCCTTCGCCAAATGGGGAATAGACCTGTTGGGACCATTACCCGTCGCCCCGGGAGGATTGAAGTTTTGTGTCGTGGCCATCGATTATTTCACCAAGTGGGTCGAGGCGGAACCCCTGGCTACCATCACCGAGTACCAGTGTCGACGTTTTCTGTGGAAAAAGGTGATCTGTCGCTACGGTTTGCCCGAGCACATCGTCAGCGATAACGGGCGACAGTTTGATTGCCAGGCGTTCGCCGAATTCTGCCGCCGACACGGTATCAAGCATACCAAGGTATCGGTGGCCTACCCCCAGGCAAATGGACAGGTGGAGAATGTGAACCGAACCCTGGTCGATGGGATCCGGAAGAAACTCGAAGACGTCCGAGGAAACTGGGCGAACGAGCTTGATCGAGTCCTTTGGGCCTATCGCACTACCCAGCGGCGAGCGACGGGAGAGAGTCCGTTCTCGCTCGCATACGGCTTTGAGGCCAAGATTCCCGTTGAAGTGGTCGAACCCACCCATCGGGTTCGCACCTACTCGGACGCAGCAAATGAGGAGAGCCTGCAGATTGAGAAAAATTTTCTAGAAGAAAGAAGGGAAGCCGCGAGTGCGCGAATGGCTGAGTACCAGCAGGCAGTGAAAAGATACCGCGACCGCAGAACTCGCCCGCGAACCTTCCAGGTTGGCGATCTAGTGCTGCGGGATCGACAAGCCAGCCAGCCCACCGAAGGAGGCAAGCTCGCGGTCAAGTGGGAAGGACCGTACCGCATCGCGACCGTAGTTCGGGCCGGAACTTACAAGTTAGAGACCATGGAAGGCAAGCTTATAGACCGTATATGGAATGCAGCACATTTGAAGAGGTTTTATCAGTAGCCCATGATAGGCCATGTATGAACTCAAAGACTTCAAGAAATCTGAATAAAAGTGCGTGGGTTGCAGTCAATCGTCCCCAGAGACTCGGCAAGTATATATAGAAACGACGGGGCACTGACCCTAAACCGTTTCTGAGAACAGAAAAAGCCTAAAGGAGTCGCCTCGACTGAGGGACTCGGCGAGAGAAAGATAGGAAACAAGGGCCCAGACCCTTAGACGTTTCCGTGAAAAAGCCAAAAGGAGTCGCCTCGACTGAGAGACTCGGCAAGTATATATAGAAACGACGGGGCACTGACCCTAAACCGTTTCTGAGAACAGAAAAAGCCTAAAGGAGTCGCCTCGACTGAGGGACTCGGCGAGAGAAAGATAGGAAACAAGGGCCCAGACCCTTAGACGTTTCCGTGAAAAAGCCAAAAGGAGTCGCCTCGACTGAGAGACTCGGCAAGTATATATAGAAACGACGGGGCACTGACCCTAAACCGTTTCTGAGAACAGAAAAAGCCTAAAGGAGTCGCCTCGACTGAGGGACTCGGCGAGAGAAAGATAGGAAACAAGGGCCCAGACCCTTAGACGTTTTCGTGAAAAAGCCAAAAGGAGTCGCCTCGACTGAGAGACTCGGCAAGTATATATAGAAACGACGGGGCACTGACCCTAAACCGTTTCTGAGAACAGAAAAAGCCTAAAGGAGTCGCCTCGACTGAGGGACTCGGCGAGAGAAAGATAGGAAACAAGGGCCCAGACCCTTAGACGTTTCCGTGAAAAAGCCAAAAGGAGTCGCCTCGACTGAGAGACTCGGCAAGTATATATAGAAACGACGGGGCACTGACCCTAAACCGTTTCTGAGAACAGAAAAAGCCTAAAGGAGTCGCCTCGACTGAGGGACTCGGCGAGAGAAAGATAGGAAACAAGGGCCCAGACCCTTAGACGTTTCCGTGAAAAAGCCAAAAGGAGTCGCCTCGACTGAGAGACTCGGCAAGTATATATATAGAAACAACGGGGCACTGACCCTAAACCGTTTCTGAGAACAGAAAAAGCCTAAAGGAGTCGCCTCGACTGAGGGACTCGGCGAGAGAAAGATAGGAAACAAGGGCCAAACCCTTAGTCGTTTCCAAAAGAAAAGTTGAAAGGAGTCGCCTCGACTAAGGGACTCGGCGAGAAAGAGCTGGGAGACAAGAGCCCAAGCCCTTAGTCGTTTCTCGGAGGAAGCGTGAAAGAGCCGCCTTGACTGAGGAGCTCGGCGAGGGAAAAGCATAGTTCGAAGCCTTAGAAGAATGCCAATATTAAAAGAGCCAAGGACAAATTCCGTGAAAAGAGATGAAAAAACTGTTTCTTTATTAAAATACGGCCGATAAGGAGGCCAGCCCTTACAAAAGAAGGTCTATTCTAAAAAGACCCTAGACTACAGTGGAGGGGGTATCGACGGCGACCCCTTCAACTTGCGCCCCCACCGATGGTCCAGCAAGGGGAGCAGAGGGAGGATCCTCCGCCTGAGGAAGGGGCTCGGGAAGCTCTGGAGGCGTCGCCGCAGGAAGAGTCGCCGGGTCAGTAGGCGCAGTCAGCCCATCAGCGTCCAGCACCGGCTTGAGGCCCCAGCTCTCGGGAGTGAACGAAGGATCGCGGGCCAACAAGGTGGCGTGAATCTCCATCTGCGCCTCGCGGAAGCCGAGGCGGTAATCTCGCTCGCCTAGGTCGAGGAGGAAGTCATCGCCCTCTGGGGTCGCCAGCCACTCCTTGGCCACCTCTCTCCTTCGAGCTGCCACCGCCGCCTGCACATCCGCCTCGAAGGCCGCCGACTTCTTATAATCTGCGACGGAAGTCGCGGCGATCGTGGCCACTTTGCCCTTCTCCTCCTCCCATTGACGGGTGACCCTCAGCAGCTCGGCGTTGTGCACCTCCACCATCTTGAGTTGCTTCGCCTGCTCTTCTAGAAGAGATTCCTCTGTCTGGCGCTGCTTGGCGGTCATAGCCCGCATATCGTTCCTATAGCCCTGGAACCGATTGCCCAGTTCCATCTGGAGGGCGAGGTCCTGCACACCCAGCCGTCAGTCGAACAGAAAAGAAAAGAAAAGAGAGTAAACAGAGGGAAAGGCCGAATGAGTGACACTTACGCGATACGACTGCCGGAGCAAAGCCTCGATGATGAACCCGTCGCCAAGAGCACGGGTCGACTCCACATCCTTTGGCAAAAGGACATCCTTGCACCACTTGCGAACGGAGGTGTTGCCCATCCAGATTTGGGCGTCCTCGTCCACCTCGTGGCACAGCCTGATCCTCTTTGGAGCCGGCCCTCCGTAGGCTCAGCAGGCCGCTTAGAACTCGGGCTCTCAGTAGAGGGAGGAGGCGGCTGCCGACTGGGCGACACCACGGGCGAAGGTGTGAGGTCGACCACGTTGTGGGAAGATGCAGGAGTCGGCCGGACCGCCGGCGATGGCTGAGATGAGGACGCAGCGGCCGGACCCGTGGAGCGTTGCGTCAGGCGACGCCTCATCTTTTCCGCCCTGTTTGCCATCTCAGGAGTCGGTTCGATTGCTTCGCCGGAGCTGGAGGTATCGGAGTCGTACGGACCTGTAAAAGAAATACACTCACTTGTGAGTGTTCCCGTGGAAAAACAAAAAGCAAGACGAGAAGGAAAAGGAAAGAGACGCTACCTATGGTGGCGGCGCCCTCCGGCAGAAGGCCATGCTTGGCCATGGCCCGGACTCGAGACCAGTACTTAACGGAGTACGGCCCGAAGCCTTTCAAGAAGTCGCCGCCCATGACAGCATCCTCCGTAAAGACGGCGCGCCGAGAGCAGGGCTTGAAAAGAGTCGCCGGCCAAAGGGTCGGAAAGGTGAAGGAAGAGGAGCGAGGTCGAACAAAGAAATAAAGGGGCTTCCACTCCTTTATCGAGTCGGACAACCCCTCAAAAAGTTGACGTCCCGGACGGGCGGCGACTTGGATAAAGCCGGGCGAGTGAGAGCCGACCTTGTTCACGGTAAAGAGGTACCGGAATAGGTCCAAATCTGGCTCGCACTTCCACCAATGGCAGAGATTGATGAAGTTGGTCAGGAGTCGGTGGGAGTTAGGCACTAACTGGCCCGGGACCAAGTTATAATGCCGGAAGAGAAGCGAAAGAAATGGGTGTGGGGGCACTCGGAAGCCAAATGCAACCGAGTGCAAATGGATACCCACAAAACCCTCCGGCGGGTCGTGGATAGGCCGGCCCTCCGCCGCGACGACCATGGCCGAAGGGCCAAGCAGAAAGCGGGCCATATCTAGGTCCGCCGCTGTGGCCGACGATGGAAGACCGGACGGCCGGACAACCGAGTCAAACTTGCCTCGCGGCCGGTATAACGCCGCCCGGCAAAGCCGCCACCGTAGTTAACGGGGGCTGGGCTCAATCGGAGTGGCCGCCCCAGAAGAAGAAGGGGCTAAGTGGGAAGAAGAAGACACCGCCTGGAAGTCCGCCGGCATTTCCAGGCGGCGGACGACGGAAGAAAGAAGAGGACGACGGGGAAGTCCCGCCGGGTTGTCAAAGGACGGCCGGCGGGAGGAAGAAAAAGAATGAGAAGAGGAAGACATTACTTACAGATTGAAGCTGAGGCTGGGAAGGCGATGAAAGAAGCAGAAGCTTGGTAGGAGAATTAAAGAGGAGGAATGGAAGGAAAAGGCCTTTTAAAGGGAGAGAGAAGTCCAAGAGGCTGCCACGCGGCGCCTCCGTAGTGGAGGAATCGGAGGCGACAAGACGTCGAAGGGATGCCGCATTTAATGCCTCGATGGGCGGAACGACGGTTCAGGCCTAGGGCTAGCCTGCAAGCGGCGCGTCTACCCTAGGCCAAGGCTGAGTGACGATGACCCGGCCTGCCAGACCAAAGGCCCATCAAGGCAAAAGGTATGGGGGGCCCATCCAGATCACGCTAGAAGTTTCTAGAAGTGACCGGCCGGGTCCGGCCAAA